>NC_137972.1:2590751-3143027 GCF_963924665.1 Micromys minutus
CCTGCACTCTCAGAGCTGACTGGCCACCTCATGTTTTAGTCCATGCCACACTAGGACTGCCATGCACTTCAGACTTCCAAATAGCACTAGGCTTATTGTCCCTGACCCCACATGGGGGTCAAACCCAGGTCCACCCAGGTGCCGGCCAAGAGCTCTCCCCATAAGCTACATATCATCCCTTTACATTTTTAAAAATGTTAAGCCATTTTTACTTTGAGGCAGGGCCTCAGTAAGTTGCCTAAGCTAGCTTTGAGGTCACTCTTTATGTCTGGTGGGCCCTGGATCCCCCGTCTCTGCCTCTGAGTTTCATCTGCGCCTCACCAGCCCGTGGTGTAGCTAATCATGGAGCATGCATTTCGGTTAGCTGCGTTTATCAGCTTGACCAAGTGGTGTATTTAAATCTCTTTCAAACTGCAGGAGAACTCTTAAGCCACCAAGTCAGAATCTTTGAGGATGGTAAAGCTCCCACTCTGTGCACCAAGCAGGTGTGGCAGCCGCCATCTGGAGAGCTTTGGTTTTAAGCAGTATTGTGGGGGGAATGTCTGTGAGCCCAGCACTTGGGAGATGGAGGTGGGAAAATTAGTTCAAGGTAAATCCTCAGCTACACAGTGAGTTTGGGGTCGCCTGGGCTACACGGGACCCTATCTCAAAAAGGAATGTTTTTGGTTTGTATTCCGTCATCTAATCCAGGGGCTGCCTTACAAGTGAAGAAACTGAGGCAGAGCTCAAATTCTGAACCCAACATTACAAAGACTAGGTTTGTGAGTCATGGCCTGGAGCCCTTTTGTATGCTTGAGACTCTGTGAGGGGCAGTCACAGATGTCCGCAGTCACCAGGGACACAGCCACGAGTTGTGACCTTAGCACAGTCTCTGCCCTTTGACTTTTATAGGAAACATCACTTCAGTTCATAGTTCCTTTTGTGTTATGTTGTTTCATGTGTGCGAGTGTTTGCTTGTATGCATGTAGGTGCACCAAATGCATACACGCCTGTGAAGGTCAGAAAAGGGCAAAGAATCATGTGGAGTTACAGGTAACAACTGTGAGCCAAGATGTGCGCAGAACCAAACTCAGGTCCTCTCCAAAAGCTCTCCAGCCCCAGGTGTGTGTCTGTCTGTCTATTTGCTTTTACTTTTTGTTTTTTTCAAAACAGGGTTTCTCTGTCTACCCCTGGCTGTCCCGGAACTCTGTAGACCAGGCAGGCTTCAAATGCAGAGATCTGCCTGTTTCTGCCTCCTAGTTTTTGCTTTATTTAGAAAGTGTCCCAAATTAGCTGAGGTTGGCCCTCTTACTCCTAATCTTCCTGACTCCACCTCCCAAGGGCTGGATTACATGCATGTCACCACCATAATCAGATACATAAAAATACATTTTGCATATAAAACATGAGCACACCCCTGTGGTTAAATGAAAACCCTGAGATGGAAAAACAGGCCCATCATGATGGTCTCTCATTTGTCTGTCTGTAAGCCATCAACACCGTGGATAAGGCTGGAGGGAGACCGTGTGACAACACCAGTCTGTTTACAAGGAACTATGTCCATTGGGGGACCGACCGGTCAGGGGAGCAGCAAAGTGTGTGGCACCATGTTACACCACAGTGGAGCCATGAACTAGGAACTCTGGCACCTCGAGGGAATATTGTCCTTGGAAGTTTCCTATGGAGTCTGCGTGCCTTCTGAACTTAGTTCATGATTGCGTGTGGATGACGTATGTGGCTGCATGCATACATGCATGCTACAACATACACTTGGAGGTCAAAGGACCATGTGTGGAAGTCTGTCCTCTCCTACCTTGTTAGTTCTAGAGATTAAACTCAGGTTGTCAGTTTGGAGGCAAACACCTTTACCTCAAAAGCCACCCCACGGGTCCTTAGCTTTTAGTGTATGTGAATGTATAAGTATATATAATGTGAAATGTGTATGGAGTATGTATATGTATGTATGTGTTTACATATATGATACATGCATTTGTATGCATGTCTGTGTGTGCTTATGTTTGCATTTGTGTATGCTTATATATGTGTTATGATGTGTATGTATACATGTGTAGGTGTGTATGTGTGTTTTGATGTATATGTGTATGATGTGTATGTATGATATATATATGTATGATGTATATGTGCTTTGATGTGTATGATGTATATGATATGTGTGTGTTTAATATGTGTGTATGATTATGTATATGATATCCATGTGTATATGTATGATGTGTATATGTGCATATGAGTGTGTATGATATATGTCTGTATGACATGTGTCTGATTTATGCATGCATGATGTGTGTATGATATATGTATGTATGATGTGTGTATATAATATGTGTGTATGATATATTTATGCATGATGTGTATATGATGTATGTGTGTGGTGGTGGAGGACAGAAGACACGCTGTGGTGTCAATCCTTTCCTTCCACCTTCATGTGTGTTTTAGGGATTGAACTCAAGTCACTATCTGTGCATAAGAAGTGCCTGGACTTCCTGAGCGGATCTCCTGTCCCGTCTCCTCCTATAGCCAAATGCACAGAGTCTGTCCAGTTGAAATGTTTCCTAAAGTCCCCTGGAAATTTTCTCCTCTCTTGGGCAGAAAAGCGCATCTTCACAGAATCCGTACTGGGTGATACATCTGAGTTATCATCCCTGACCTGATGCTCTGGCTTACCTTCTGAGGACTGCGGGCTGCGAAGCAAGGATACTGCGGTCTCACTGCGCCCCCTGGAGGTCAGAAAAGCACATGACATTCCCTGAGGAGCAGGAAATCTTAATGCATCGACACTGTCTCCAAGTATTTGATTTGCCAATTTTCCAATCATTTGCATTTTATTGTTCACATCAGCTAAGATAGGGATCCATGGCAAATGCACCACTGGTCTCACTCCCACAGCGATGGTTCACCTAGTACGACAGTCCACAGCTGACAGGGAACTCGGGTGGTCCATGTCTCCCAGTACTGTGTGGACTAAGCATAAGACCAGCAAATGGAGCTGGTTTGACAAAACCTTACACCTGCTTAAAAACATAGCAGGGGCAACAAAGTTCAGGCCAGGCTGAGCGGGCAGTGAGCACCGGGCTAGAGGCCAGCGTCCTCTGAGGACACTGGCGGATCACTCTTGGCCCTGCTCCTTTAGGCACAGGGGAACAGAAAATACATTGTTTCTTTTATGTTTTATTTTTGTTTCAAGACGAGTCTTTCCTGGCTATCCTGGAACATGTTACTTAGACCAAGCCTACCTCAAACTCAAACTGCCTGACTTTTATCCTCAGTGCTGGTGTTAAATGCGTGTGCCCAGTCTTTACTTCTTCCTACCAATTCTGGGGATTGAACCATGGGTGGTGTACTCGCTAAGCAAGTACTCTACCACTGAGCAGATCACACTTACCACCCCCTCCCTCCCTCTTCCTCCCCCTCCTCCTCCTCTGCCTCTCTTCTTTCTCTTCTTCCTCCTCTTCTTCCTCCTCTTCTTCCTCCTCTTCCTCCCCCTCCTTCCTTCTACCTTTCCTCTTCCTTCCTTCTCTATTTTTCTTCCTTTTCTTTTTTTCTGAGACAAGGTCTCACATAGTCTAGACTGGTCTCAAACTCCCTATTGTAGCCAAGCATGACTTTGAATTGTTCATCCTCCTGCCTCTAGCTCCTGAGTGCCAAGAACACTGGTAAGCACGGCTGCACTTACCTCTACCGCCTTTTCCACCAGGCACCACACCAAGCGTGGAGGGCAGATCACAAAAGGCCAGCGTTCAGCTTAATCTGTACAACTAGTGTTAACGAGGTAAAGGAAGCTCTCAGACTGCAGCCACCCCAGCCTCTGCTTCTCTGTGGGGTCACTGCTGTGGGATGAAAACACCCGGGGAGAACCTCTTCCCCAAACACAGGCTCTTTTTCCTCTTGTTATTCCTAAAGGACCTGGAACAACAGCCATTTGCATGACTTTACATTGCACCCAGAATGTAACTAACGCAGCCGTGACCTGGGAGTGGATATAGGAGACGCCCACATAGATCTGGGATCTTTGCCCCGTCCTGAGAAACTCTTCTGTCGTAGAGACAGAAGACCATGGAGTTCTTCAAGAAGGCTTCTTAAGAGGAGCAGAGAAACTCGTTCGAAATTAGGTCGAGGGTCTTAAGAGGACAGAAAACCTGCTCACACAGCCAGCAGGTTGACAGACGCCATGTACCCAGCTCTGGTCCAAGGGTTCCCGAAGCTGAACCACTTGCTCTTCAGAGTTACAAAGGAGCCGCCCTTCTCCCTGAATCTGTATGTCTCTAAGAGTTTTCTCCTCCCTCTGCAGGGCTTCACGGGAAAAGCTGCAGTCAGCGGAGTAACCTGTACAATCAAAGCCTTCGACCTGGGAGTGGAGGCTTAACGCCTGTAACTCCATTACTAGAAGCTGCTTTCGAGTTGCAGGCCAGCCAGGGGGCCGTGCTGAAGCCCAGACCAAAACCAAACGCCAGACCCACAACAGGGCTTGGAGAATCAACTGAAGTTTTATTTCATAAGGAATGAGAGATTCGGAGTTGGTGGTATAATCAGTTCTTTCTTTCTTTAGACAGGGGTTTGCTAAGTAGTCCAGGTTAGCCTAGAACTCTGATCCTCTACTGTCACCTCTCAAATACTGAGAGTTTTGAGCCATCACACTTGGCTGAAGTCGTCATTTAAAATTACCCTCAAAGTGCCTCATTCAGTGAATTACTTACCTGCCTTGTGCTTGTCAAATTACTGTGGTCATCCTGATGAAAATATTCATAACGCGAAGTCCCCAAAAGTTCCCGAGGCAGGCATCCTAAAATTTCTGTTGCCCTGGTTTTGAAACAGAAAAAACAAAAACAAAAACAAACAAACAAAAAAAATCAACAACATCAGTTGCTGGTGTTCTGAGGACTGGTTGCCGAACACAGCACAGGCAGGACTGCAGGGAAGCAGCCTGGGAAAAGAGCTAGCCTGGGCTCCTATGGGCTGCCCTAATCCTCCCCATCCACAGACAGACTGTAAACAGGACCCCAGGTGAGGCCCCATGACGTCCTGCTGATGCCTGTACCACCGGAACCACGAACCCGTGGCCACGGAGCGTGGCCGACTCTACATCCCAGCTAGGAAACAGTCTCCCAAGGTTGCCCTCTAGCCCGACCAAAATCACCAACATCACCATCTTTGCACTCCAGTTAAATTACATTTCCTCTTCTCAAACCCTAATTAGGAGAAAACTGCAGTAGAGCTACCAAGCCGCACTTCCGCTGCCCCAGTGGCCTCTGGACAGCGAGGCACTGGTCGACGTAGACGAATTTCCGGTTTATTGCAGATCGGGTTATGAACTCAGCTGGTCTCACGTGGATCTTGCCACTCTTCGGAGGGACAGCATATGGATGGAACCTTTTCGTAGCCACAAGGCAGTTAAGAGGTCCACTGTTTTCCCCACTGTCCGTCTTTTCTCCATACCAACAACATTTGGAGGCCAAACGATGTGGAATTTTCTATGGTCTAAAGAAAAATCACAGCAATACACTTAGGTCACTATGGATGCTGATTTATCCTCACATCCTCCTCCCTCTTCCTCTTTCTCCCCTCCTCTTCTCTCTTTCTCCTTCCTTTCCTTCTTCCTCCTTCCTTCTCCTCCCTCTTTCTCTGCTTTTTTCTTTTTCGAGACAAATGTATTCTAAAGCCCAGGCTGTCCTCTAACCAGCTCCCTAAATACACCAGGCTATCCTCTAATTCTGAATACTATTGCCTCAACCTCCTAAGTCATTACAGCCATATAGCAATCTGCCTATTATGAAGAAACTTAGTGTTTCAGCAAATCTCTTTCTGTTAGTTGTGATGATGATTAATGGACATATATGGTCATAGTAGGACCACAGAATAAAAGGTATATGTGTGTGTGTGTGTGTGTGTGTCTGTGAGAGAGAGAGAGAGAGAGAGAGAGAGAGAGAGAGAGAGAGAGAGAGACAGACAGACTTTTCAGATTATTTCTAAGCAATTAATTCCTGCAAAACAGCTTGTCAAACTGGCCCACCAAAATAAAAATGGAGAAGAAATTGTGTGTTCAAATACAGGAACTTTTAGGAGAACAAAGAGCTACCGCACAGGCTCAGAAGATGTGTGTGTACACATGCCACGCGCCTTATAAAAAAGTGACTTAGGGGTTAAAGACAGCAAAAACCCTGACACAGGTTTGTGACTGGATTGCAAAAGATCAGACAAGCATTGGTGCTGTTCAGAAAGGCTGGTAGTGTAGTAGTTTCATTATTACTGTTACTGGGTGTCTGATGTGTGTGGGGCACACAGCCTGCATGTAGAGCTCAGGGGACAACAATGAAAACTTGTTCTCTGCTTCTGCCTTTATGTGGGATTAAACTCAGGTGGCCAAGTTCATGTGGCAAATGCCTTTACCCATCACACCATCTTGTTGGTCCTCAGCAATCAATCTTTTTTAACAAAAAATAGTTTTTTGAACAGAAAAGGATGTGGGTTGTCCCAAAGGCTACAGTTAACAGCAGTAAGGAGATGAGGGTTAGATGTACCAGACAGTCAGTGTTGAGAATGTATAACTCGTCTAATCTCAGCAGTCCTGTGAGGTGCGCTAACAGTCTGCGAGGCTTTGGAAACAAGCAAAGGCTGCGGTCATGGTGTTCGGCTGAGGACTAAGTGTGGACAGGCCGACTCCAGCGCTCAGACAGTAGAGTTCATTGTCTTCATAGGCTCGTGGAATTGTCTCTTGAGAAACTGTGTTGCACCACAGAACGAGTCTTAACAAGTTCATGCAGAATTAAATCCTATCCTGAATCTTTGCTGGCCACAGTGGAATGAACCAGTAACCCAGTAAGGAGAAGGACGGAGTAGAAACGGTGCCGCGTGGACGTGGGGCAGTGTGCGCCTTCACTCCAAGGGGAATTTAGAAATGTTCTGGAAACAAATGGAAATACAATGTACCTGTGATGAGAGAGCAGATGAGGGCTGACAGAAAGAAGGATGGACCAACGGACAGAGCCCAGCATCTGGAGGAGCTCGAGGAGGAGAGGGCTGAATGACAAAAGCCAATGTGTAATGCATGTGCATGTATGAAGATGTCACAGCAGCACCCAGGACTCACCATGCTAGCGTAAGAATTCATTAAAATTAAACATACACACACACACATGTCCCGCGCAACCGTCTCGCCTGCAAGAACGACGCAGCACACGAAATAGAATCCTTCTGTGGTAAACTTTATTGCTCTCGAGAACCAGTACTTGCTCCACGTGACGAAAAGACGAAGAAGACCAAGAAATCCAAGAAGACGAACAAGACGAACAAGACGGATGAGCCCACGAACCAGACCACGAACGAGAACACCGAGAGGGACCAACGAGAGGGGGCGGAACTATCTAGCCCGTCCCCTTATAAAGGGATCAGTCCTTGCCTTGGACGCGGAGCCCCCTGATTGGTTGAAACTCATCAGGCCCTATGACGCCACGGAAGAGGCAGAGCTCAAGAAATGGAAAGTTACCCAGCACGTGCGCACATGGCTTGTTTACTGCTAACTCCAGCCGGATATCAGCGCCATCTTGTAATGGAGAATGTGCGGGCGGCGCCCCCCCCCCACACACACAAACAACAGGTCAAAACTCTGGCATAGAGCAAAAAGGACCAAGAAGGAAGTTTATGGCAATGAGTATTAACATAAAAACAATAAGGTCAGGAAGACAGAGTTCAAATGCACAACCCAATGACTCATCTTAGAAAAGCAAAAACAAATCAAACCCCAGATCAGAATAGCTCCAGCTTTGCTCTTCTGGCTCTATTCAAAGCAGCTTACAGATTTAATGCAATCCCCGTCAGAACACCAGTGTCGTCCTTAACAGAGCTGAAAAAACAAAACAAAACAAAAACCTAAAATTCACACGGAAGCACAAAGAAGCCCAAACAGCAAAACTGGAGGTGTCTGGCTTCAAAATATAGCCCTGAGTTGTGGTAACTGGTACAGGAACAGTCAGACCTACAGGACAGAGCAGAAACCCAGAAAGAAGCCCACAGGTCCACAACTGACTGAGTCAACACTGTTGTGCAAACGTGCATTCGAAAAAATGACAGCTTTGTCAATAAACAGTGTTGAAGCTGGATGTCCTTCTGTCCATGTGCAAAGCTGAGCCTAAGCCCCATCTCTCTCCCAGCACAGCAGCCAATGAAACGTGTGCAAACCCCACAGTCGGACCCAGACTTCTGAAGCCGTTAATAGGAAACCCTGCAGATACCGCAGGTGCTAGGACAGGAAATCTTTTCCTAGATCGATCCCCTAAAGCAAAGAATACAACAGCAAACTTGGTTCAAATCTTGTCCACAGCACAGGGAACAACAGTCAACAAAGGAAAACACAACCCAGAAACTAGGAGAGACTATTGGTGATTCGTCTGGCACGGTTTAGTATCCAGCATATATAAAGAATGGACAAATTAACAAGAAGCAATCCATCCAAAGAGTCTCCACCTGTATTGACAGTTTATGTCAACTTGACACAGTAAAGTCATCTGAGAAGAAGAAAATGTCTTCATAAGATTGGACTGTAGGTAGGCATTGTTGTGCCCAAAGGGCCCAACATTTAGGACATCCACACCCACAGAGACACAGAGACTCAAGATCAATGCAATAAGCAAGAGGTTTAATTTTTTCCAGTGCACTGAGGCCATCCTATAAATGAAACAGAGGCAACCCCAACCCCCCAAACACATACTTTTTATACATTTGTGAGGCAGACTTAGGTAACAGCATGGGTTGGTTACTTCCCATTGGTGGTTAGTGTCGACCTTTTACATGATTGGAGGCTCCTGGTGGAGTGGTACCGCCTGCTGGCCACAGTGCTGCTGAGTGCTCTTTAAGGCAGGAAATTCCTAGCACTGTGGGAGTTCTCAAGCCCTTTGGGGGCTTTCTTCCCTCTGGAAAATCTTCAAGCCTGACTCACCTGATATTCTTTGTCTCTTAGGGCCTCACATTCCCCTCTTTTTCTTATTGGTGTTTCAATCTTGAAACTACCTTTCATTTTGATCTAATCCTTGATACTGTTGTCTCAACATCATGATCTGCACCGTACTTATGCGTTCTCTAAACAAAGGCTAATAAACGGTTTAAAATACAAGGCCCAAAGGTTAAAAGAAATACTAAAGTTATCAGGGGTCCTAGGAGACTGCAAATCAAGGTAGTGAGCCAGGGGGAAGAATTGAACCAGGATTCGAACCACCCTTGGCTCTGTTCTCTTTCTCTTTTTCTCTTTGCTAGCCCTTCTCTCACCTTGGCCATTGAATCTTTAACCACCCCTGAGTGGTCTACATAAAAGCAACGTTCTTCTCTTAGGGCTGCACACAAACCTCCCTGTTGGAGGAACAAGAGGTCGAGACCTCTCTGGTTTTGGAGGACCACCTCAGATAGTGATGTCAAGGACTCTTGGAGTTTGGAAATTGAATTTTCCATTCTCTCTATGTCTAAATCTATAGCATTTCTCAACCCCTGATAAGCGTGGTGCCGTGACACCAACGCAGACGATCCGGTGGCAGCCCCTGCCACGCCCAACCCTAAACCCAGCAAAATAGAGAGTTATCCCAACTCCTCTCTTAGCCCTGATGGGGTCCCCATCCCAATGGGACAACAATTCTTCATAGGGGTGGTATGTTAGCCTGGGGACCAATTTCATGAGTATACAGTAACCCTGCATCATGCTAAGAACCTGGAGGTTAACGCATGGAGTAACTCCAGAGGAACAGACCCACCAACCATCTGCTGGAGGTAAGAGGTAACCTGTAGAAGAGATATTAGACCAAGTCCAATTACAAAGGTGGTCGTGTGTGGGGGAAACCTGTCCCACACACAGCCCACGACCAGTTACCATGGTCAGGTTGAGCCTGATTCTCTGCTGTTGTTTCCATCAAAAGAGCTGTCTTTCATGGCTGGGCTAGCCACCCCCTGGAATACTATACCTTCATAGTAGGGAGGGGCCACGTTATAGAAGAGCCAACAGGATTTGGTGGCCTCTGGGTTAGTAGCATTAACGACCTTGAAAGCCTCCCTGACTAAGTTGACTAATTGAAATTCTTCTGAGAACTGGGGAGAAATTCCAGGAGTGGTGGTTGCCATGGGTGAGCTGGCGGTACCTGGGGCGACTAAGGAGTTAGGTGGCCTGGGCTTGACCGTTTGGGGGCCAGCAGGGGCCAGCACTTGACTGGGTCCCACCGGAATGTGGGCGGTTCCTATCTTTAGCTTGATGGTGAACATAGTCATCTACATACATTCTAAGGCCCCACTCATATCCTTTTGTCCATTGAGTGGCCTTCTTCCCCGACTCAGTGAAAACAATCCTGAGTGGGTGGCACCAGTCATAACATTCGCCCACTAGGTTTCCACCCATTACATAGGGAGCCAAGGAGTAGTTGGCCCCCACCTTGATGTAGTCCCAGCTTGAGGAGGGCTTCCAGTCGGCCTCTCCTGAGGTCTCACAGCCCCAGCTTTTACAATAAAAGTCCTCCTTGCCCCCCCCCCCCCGCACTTAGAGATAAGGGACCGATGGTGATGGGGCCCCGGCAGACATAAAAGGACTGGGTTCGGAGCATGCTTCTCCAAAATGTATTGCAGCAGCCTCCCCATAGGGGCTGTCTGTGTAACCATTTGTCTTCCTCACAAGCCTCCGCGGGGGTCTTTTTAATGTCAGAGTGCCCCTCTAAGTCCCAACCAGGGACCCCGATGACCAAGGCGCAGATACCGGGGAACAAGTCAGGCCACCAGGTATTCGGGGTGATCTTGGAGACGCTCCAAACGCTCTCCCCGACCCCGTTTATCACTTCCCAGGTCAGATTGCAGGGCAAATGGGAGTTGGCAGGGCACAAGGGGATGTTAATACACAGCACCAGAAGGAGGATCTTCATTGTCAGGCTCCTGCTGATCTTCAGCTTTCTGGGATTTCCAGGGATTTCCTGGGCTCTTCAACGTGCAAGGTCCCGGGCGGGGCTGGGGGAGGGACTTCCAACTCAGGGGCAAGATTCACATGGGAGGCATGTATCCAGGCGGCGATTCCTTCCCCTTTTACAGCCGTTGGGGTGGTCAGCAAAACCAGGTAAGATCCTTTCCAGCGGGCTCGAGTGTCTAGGCACGATGCTGGCGCATGTAACTGAGTCTCCAACCTGGAACTTATGGGATGTCTCCGGCTCATGGGCAGCCGCCAGCTGAGCCCACACTTCTCTCTGCACCACCTGTGGGCCCTTCGACCTGCCATTCAAATCATTATTGCCATGACAAGTAGGTTCTAGGAAATTAAAATTTCGAGTAAATGGTGTTGAAATACAGGGTTTGGTGGATGCAGGAGCTGATATGACTATAGTTTCCCCCAAATCCTGGAATTCAGAATGGCCACTTCAGCAGGCTTACACACAGCTCATGGGAATTGGTAAATTATCTCAAATAAATCAAAGTATCCAATGGATAGCCTGTGTGGGGCCAGAAGGACAAACATGGAAGCTGAGACCTTAGTCTATCCTCTCTCACCTTGGTCCCCAGTAGATGTTCTACAGGAGACAGGACAGGGGGGACTGGCCATACTAAGTTCATTTCTTAGCTCATACTAAGAAACCCAGTGACCTGCCTTTTTATCAGTCTACCATATGCTCTGTTCATCCGTGTTCACGTGGAGAACTCATGGCAGTGTGGAGTTTCTGACTCTGACCATACGGTTACAACACCATCCAGGGAAGACAGGGAGTGCCATCAACAGCTGCAGATATGAGCCAGTATCCATGGAATTTAAGGTCACCTAGAATATTAGCTTCCTATGTGTGTGTGCACATGTGCATGTGTGTATGTGCATACATACATGTATATATGTATGTGTGATATGTTCCAGTTACAAGATGGATGATCTATTCTTACACCCAGCTGTCTCCAGCTTTGGGTTCTTTGGTCTGAGCCTCCCACACAGAGGTTCAGACTTCCCCTCTGTCCTCTGTCTCTTTGCCTGCTAAACCTAAAACCACATGCAGTGAAAGCCAGATGGAGGCACACCCCATCGAAGTTGTGCTCCCCCTGTGTTCTACAGCCACACGTGTGTTCTGTGGGCTGCTCTGAGGACAAGCTTCGCAGTAGCTCCCTGAAGCACGTGGAGTTTAGCATGAGGAGTTGTTTAGCAGGTTGGTCCTGTGAACAGCATGGCTTGAGTGTGTTGGATTGAAGCTATTGTTCACTGCATGTAACTTAGTAACGAGCAATAAATGCCTGCTGGAAGGGACCACATTCTTCAGAGTACGGCATCTTATTTGGTCATCACATCCTGACTGCAGGCACCGCTCGTGACACTGGACGAAGGGAGGGTCCAGAAGACGGTGTCACCTCTCAATGTCTGATGGAGACACCACAGAGCTGGGATAAGCAGAACTGGATGGAGTGGTGGTAACCGAGCAGAAGCAGGGTGTTGGGGTGTCTCGCTGGAGCAGCCCGTGGACTGCCCGGGCGGTGATCGCCTGGGTCGGGGGGGGGGGGAGTGAAACATGCTGGAACGAGCACCGTCGTTTTTAATATTTACCCCAATAGGAAGGGCCTGATCTAATCCGTCAAAAGGGATAGGACATACTAAGACATACCTGAGGCTTCTTCCCTAGAGAAAGCATTGGACTACTGCAGCAGACACCCCCAGCCTGCCTGTTGACAGCCCACCCTGGTTCCCGACTGACCTAGCCAGCCCCACTATTTTGTATCCCAACTCTCTGCTGATCATCTCGAAGTAAATGCCTCCCGCACGCCGCTCCGCCGGCTGACGCTCCTCCTGCCACACCATTCAGCTGTTAGGTGGAAGAATTCAGAATTCCTCAAAGCCATGAAGGCCAGGACCCTGTTCTTCCTGCCAGCAGACAGATTCAGTTTCAGATGCCAGCAGGTCACAGAAATGGCGGTGTCGGAAGGCTTATTCGCCTAAGTTCTCAGCGACTGGTCTACGAGCCTGGGACACAGAACAAAACAGCACCATTCTTACACACGTGCTGGGGAGGCTCTGAGTTGCAATTCGGGAGGTGTTCAGAACTCACACAGAAAGAGGTAAAGGGGGAGCTGCTAACGTCCCATGAGAACGACAGCTGAATGATCTGAGGGGGAGATGCCGGGCCAAGCACCCATGGTGACTGTCAGGAAACTGAGTCACGAGAAACCACGCAGTCATAATGCAGAATATAGCCAGAGTGACACAAACCCAGAGAATGTCTCTCTGATGATGACTTCCAGAAAATGTGTTCCCTCTGATCCCAGGGTAGACAAGAGCAAGACAAAGCAGAACTTCAGAGCCTCCTTCACCCAGTTCCAAACCTGCTGGGCTCCACTGAGGCAGAGGCAGGGTTTTCCGAAAGGCCTGGGGCAGCCCTCGGAGTTAAACGAGAGCCCCTCACTCACAGGGGACACCCAGCCCCTCCGGTACACCCGCAGGCTCTGAGAAGACAGAAGACAGTATGTGCCATTGGGATGCCGGTTAATGTTACCGGGTAGGCCCCAGTGGCCACCCAAGGAAGATCTTTCTGCCAGTTCAACGACTCCCGAGGCAGAAGAGGGCTCAGCTGTGCTCAAAAGTATTTGCATGTCTTTTCAAAAAGTGTCAGTCACTGTAGCAATATAACGGAATCTAAAAAGACAAGAAGGAAACCACCGTCTAAGGCAGTATGAATTGTGTGTGTGTGTGTATTTGTGTGTTTGTGTGTGTGCTCATGCGGGCACACTATGTGCCTTCATTTTGTTTTGGTGGAGGTTGCTTTTGTTTTTGTTTTTTGCTTTGCTTTGAGACAAGAACTTGTGTTTACTGAAACTTGACCTTGGCCACGAGCTTCAAATCCTCTTGCCTCAGCCTCTTGAGTCCTGTGACTGGAGATGTGTGCTGGCAGGCTTATGTGACCAAACTTTAAAAGCAATAAAATGACCCTATCATCTACACCCTCAATGCCGCTGTTACCATGGTAACAGTGGTGCCCAGAATCTAAAATTGTTGTCAGCCCCTAGAGAAATAAAAACCGAGTCCTGAGATATGGATTTGATGCCCCCTCTCCATCAGTCAGACATGTGACTCTCTAAAGTTTTCCTCCGACCTCCACAAGTGTGCGTTGGCATGCAACGTGCATACACGCATACTCGAAAGCAGGCATGCATATAAATAAAATTAACTAACATATCTTTAAAGATGTGATAAGCCAGAAGTGTCAATGGTAAGGAAACTGGAAGTGACACCAGGTGGCTGGGCCCTGCCTCTCTTCAGTAAGTCAGTGGCGTTGCCTAGGAAACCAGTGAGTACGGGCCTGTGTGGCTCCATCCATGGTAACACAAGGGCAGCTGGCTCCTGGCTGCCATGTAAAGTCGGGCAGGAAGTTTAATCCTCCAATCAGGAAGCCAGTACACATTCAGAGAGTGAAAGCTGACCTGCGACTCACATTTAGTATTTCCTCAAAACATCCCCTGGGCCCTGACAATCATCCACCCCTTTAGGCATCTATCTACAGAGTCAATGACAGCCACATTTAGAGCACACCAGCTTTAAACACCTGTACCACCAGACATGGTGGTGAACACCTGTAAACACAGCATTCGGGAGGCTGGGTCAGGAGAATCTGAAGTTCAGGGTGAAGCTGGGCTACATCGTGAGTTCCAGGACAGCTTAAGAAATGTAGTGAGAACCTTTTGAATAAGAAGAAAAGGGGTGTGTGGGGGGGGGTGTCCTGTGTCTATTTTGTATATATGTGTTCCTGTGAAATAGTGTGTGGGGGCCTCAGGTGACATCGTCTCCTCTTGAGAACTCACCTGGAACTCACCAAGTCCACTAGGCTGGTTGGACGAGCCCCGGAATTCTGTTTTTTCCTCTTCAGCACCTGTCAGGCCTGGCTTTTCTCACCACGGGTCCTGGGGATCAAACTCAGGCCCTTACGCTTCCAAGCCCTTTACTGACTGAGCCTCTCCCCAGCCCCCAGATCTGCGTCTCTCGGAAAGACACCAGAACTTGAACATTTCTCTGTGTGCAGCAGTATAGGGCTCCTTACAGCCTCCAACTAAAAGAACTAGATGACGGTGACCCTTCTCTTTGGAAGCCCGGAGTAGCCTCTGAAACCACTTAGTGTAACTTAATTTAGACCCATAAGTCACAGAGCCTCAGGCCCTCAGCTGAGCTGATATGGGAACATCTGATATTGCACATGAGGGTTTTCCGGTGTTTTTCTCCATGCACTGGTTGCCTGGGGCCTCTCCCGGATAAGCCTTCACTATATAGGTGTATCAAAGGCCAAGGCTGAGGGTCTCAGGCCTGCCCTACAGAGCTCCAAGAGAAGGCTTTTTTCTTGGAGAGTACATAGATCACTGAAACCCACTGGGTGGAAGCAATGGCAACCGGGAGCTAACACAGCCTGTGACGTGGACGAGAGGAGGGGAGGGGCAGGCACCTGCTTTCCAAAACGCTGTCCTGGGGACAACTAAACAGTTCTGGGAACGCTTGTGCAGTAGCTTGAAAGTCAAAAGCAACTGCTTTTCCAGAAAACAGAGAGGTTGAAAGAAAGATGAGTGTGAAGGGAGGGAGGGCCACCCTCTGCCCTTCTCACCTGGGGCGAGAGGCGTCCCTCTGCTTTCCAGCCCTCTCCCTCCGTGGACAGGCTTACTTTCTGCCAGTGAGGCAGATGCTGTTACCAACAGGAACCAAAAAGTTTCATTTTGGAAAAGTCTGTGCCGTTCAAATGGACTTTCTAGGTTAGCTGTACACAAGCCCTCCCCCCAAGCCCCCCACCCCCGACCGTGGTGGGAAGTCAAACACCACACAGCAAGGCAACTTCAGGGAGGCTGGCCTTCCCTTCCCAGATTCTACCCAAATCAGTGAGTACAATGAAACAACTCGAAATGCTAGCACAGGTCACCCACCATTTTTCTTCCTGTTCCAACCAGTGAAAGATGTGCAGTTTCTTCTCTGAGAGTTACCCACCCACAGATGCTGAAATGCTCCCTCTTTATAAATTAGTCAATGTCTCCCCTGTTTTGAGGGGGTTCATGCTCAGTGGTTGGCCTGTTGTTTTTTGTTTGTTTGTTTGTTTGTTTGTTTTTTGAACACAATGTAATGTTGAAGCCCATTTCGATTTGAATGTGAGCGCCCCCCACAGGCTCATGTTACTGAATATTAATCCCCAGGTTGTAATGCTACTTGGGGAAAGTTGCAGAACCTTTAGAGTTGGAACTGGCCACTTCCTGTGGACACAGGCGACCTCACACTTCTGTTGCCATGACTTCTCCACCATGGTAGGCTGTATCCCTTCAAACTATGAGCCAAAACAGGCCTGTTTCTGAGTCCCTTCTTTGACATACTCAGAATAAGAAGAGTCAATGTAACCTCTCCCCCAAACTAATGCTGCTGCTGACGTCTCTGACCAGAGCTCTGTCTTTTTGCCAAGTCAACAGTGTGAACTTGATGGACGCTCCATGAATGAATCAGCCCTGCGCACACTTTAAGCAAAGCTCATTCACTCAAGAGCTACAGTTTCTACTCGGCACCTACTAGAAGGAATCAGAGATGGAAGGTGGGTAAGGAGCAGCTCCGCCCTCCTCGGACCAGCATGCGGACGGTGGAGCCAGACCAACACATACAACCTGTGACAAGCAGACAGGAATGCTCCCAAGACAAAATAGTTGCAATGAAAGTAAGAATCAGAAAGGGTTTCTGTGGTGAAGATGGTGTCCTTGGCAAAAGTCGGGGAGAAAGCTGGAAAACTCCACCAGTTTGTAATCATTGCCCACTTGAGCTGCAGAGACTGCGAGTCTGAGTGCTGTCACGCGCCCACGCTTCCCGCCGCTAGGAACAGGCGTGCAACAAACAAACAGATTCTTCTGCGGATAACCTTTATTGTACAGCACTTTGAGCAGGGGGCTTCTTGAGCAGGAAACTTCTCTCTGAGCCGGGGACTCCCTACCGGGTTCTACTGTCTAGGCGACCTCTCACACGCAGTCTCCCACGTGCGATCTCTCTGTCCAGTCTCTGTCCACGCGGGACCTCCCGCAATCTCTCCTATCGGGTCTCTCTCCACGTGGTATCTCTCTGCCATCCCTCTACGTGGGGTCTCCCACAATCTCTCCACTGTCTTTCTCTCCTCCTCACGTGGGGGAGAAATGCACTGCTATATATGCCTAAGAGACTTATGTTGCTACCTGATTGGTGCATCCTCCTGTAGCTCAATCACGAGCCCCAAGAGTGGGCTGTGACTTATGTGGTTGCCAAGAAACACGAGGGGAAAGGTTTTTGTAGGCTGAACAATGGGAGGGAAGCTGGCGCCATCTATTGGTGCCAACGGCTTCCTACAGAGTGCAATCTTATAAAGAAGGAAAACGGAGTTCAGAGCAGCTAAATATTTTCACCAAGATCTCATAGCTAGTAAACCACGGTTTTCTTAAACAGATCTCCAACATAAACAAATAGGGAAGAAAAGAGGCTGTGGCCCCGGGGCTCGGGTTTGGTAAGATTCCACGGGCCTTGGGGTGGAGCCCTATGGTAAGGCATGAGCTTGGTTTGCACAAGGTCCTGCCTGGGCTTGATCCCCAACATCACCAACACACACACACACACACACCAGTTTTGTATATGAGTGTCTTGCCTGTGTGTATGTATATATGCACCACATCTGTGCTCTCTAAGACCACAGAAGCCAGAAGAAGGCATCAAACTGCCGGGATCTGGAGTTAGGGACAGTTTTGAGCCACCGTGGGGTTGCTGAGAACCAAACCCAAGCTCTTTGCAAAAGCAGATGAGCGCGTTTAACCACTGAACCAAGAGCCTCGCCAGCCCCTAATATGCATCTCAGGCTCACCCAGTCCCACAGATCCCATAAAGCTGAAGCTCCGTGGTCCCCATTTGACAGAGAAGCTAGGTACCGAAAGCCGGGAGGAGCAGGGACAGATTGCAAACACCAGGGCAGGGAGGCAAACCTACAAGACGGGCAGATGACTCAGCTCCCCTGGGCTTTGCAGGCTAACACGGAGTCCCAGGTAACTCTAAGAGGGTTAGTGGCTGACCTAGATCCCATGCACCAGAGCAAATCAGGCCCTGAGCCCATCCTGGGTTAGTTTGTGTGGTACACTCCTGGCAGGAGCTGCCTAGGACACAGGCCAAGAGCAGCAGTTTACGCAAAGCAGAATGGGATGCCTTCTGAGTCAGGAGCATGAATTTCAGCCACTACAGCTGCAAACCAACCACTCGGAAGAGCCTGTTTTGCTAATCACAGAGGAGATGAGCGCTGAGAAGGGGAGGGGCGTGAGAGGGGAGGGGCGTGAGAGGGGAGGGGCGTGAGAAGGGGAGGGGCGAGAGGAGGGGAGGGGCGAGAGGAGGGGAGGGAGGTGAGAAGCCCTTTCCGAGGCTGCCCCAGCAGGCAGGGCCCTTTCTCTAGCTCCAAGGGTTCTGGAACCATCTTCCAAGGGGATGTTCAGCTGCTGTATCAGTGTTTTCAACCCATAAGCTGCTCTCAGAAAATGTTAAGTGAACAGATAATTATGTTTGGCTCCAGTGCGTGCGTGCGTGCGTGCGTGCGTGCGTGCGTGTGTGTGTGTGTGTGTGTGTGTGTGTGTGTGTGTGTGTCTACCTTCCAAATAGCCCCGAAGTTGTAAGGTTTTTGGTTTTTTTGTTTTGTTTCGCTGTTGTTCTCATGTAAGTCAAACTGTGGGGTTGTCCTAATAGCAACGGCCAGCAGCAGCATTTCTTTAGGTTTTGTTTTCCCATGAGCACTCCAGTACCAAATGGAAGGACTTGTGGGTAAAAATAGCACGGCCCTGGTGTCTGATATAAAGTCTGTTTCATTTTGGGTTTTCGTTATCAATTTTCACTTTCTCGTAACCAAAAAGCCCAAATTTCCGCAGTGTAGCCAAGCGGTAGCCTTGCCAGAGGGGGCAGGCGTCCTTACGCTCAAAGCCACGTTTAGCCAAATTTAGTCCTTACAGTTGCAGAATGTAGCGGCCACCGTAGTCATTGCCCCATTTTACAGGGAGAAAACTGAGGCACCCAGAGGAGCGTGAAGCTCAGAGCCAGAAGGGTTGAGAGGACACAGGCAGAATTTTGCCACCGTTTATTAAAGTTACACCAGAAAGTTGAACCAAGCCTGTAGCCAGCTCTTGGGATGCAAGTCCAGGTTAAGTTGGCCATACAGCAGGTTCCAGGCTAGCCCGGGACTACACAACAAGAAATCAATCAATTGATCCACCATCAATTGATCAATCATCAGTCAATCTCAGTCAGCCTGCTAGCCTGTCAATCAAAATAACTGCGACCTTGACTTCCCTGCCTGTTTCTATTTATTGGTGTTTTCTCCCTCCTCCTGACTCCTACCTGCCATAAATAACAGCTTTCTGTGATTATCCTCTGTGAAATTACGGTCACGGTGTTCTGGGGGAGACACCTCCAAGTTTTATCACTGAGAGCAACAGAGGACAGGTAAGGCATAATTCCCAGAGAGACTCACGAAGTGAAAGGAGCCGAGGTTGACGGCACTGCCCGGAGTCCACTGCGCTTTTCAGAGGCTTTGATAAGAGGGTGTTTGCGCTCCTCTACACTCCCTAGGTCTGGACGTGGCCACTGGGACCCAGCGCGGCCTCCCGCAGCACCCTGGAACCCGTGCTTCCGGCGGCGGGCTGCAGAGCGCGCGGTCTCCGAACAGTGCGCACAGCTAGCCCACCGCAGGACGCAGCTAGCCCTCACCCCCGACTGGGTCTCGGAGGCGATTCACCTGCGCTGGGGCTGCGGGGACCCACCGCCTTGCCCGTCAGCCATCAGATAAGACCCTGGCATAGACTCGCGGAGACCCTTTCCTCCAGCATAGGACGGGGTCCTAGCTCACCACCGTGGACCCCACACAGTGTCGGGATCTCCGCAAGCCACTCACTTGGCGCCGCAGCCCCGGCTGCCGCCATCGCGTGTCGCATAATCTCGCGACTTCTGCATGCCACCTGGGCGGGCGCACCCGGTTCGGCGGCTGCAGCCCCGGCACCCCTACCCAGCCCCGGGCGGAGCCTCAGCCGAGCCCCGAGCGTAGAGGCTGGTGGGGCGGGGCTGAGATCCGCCCAAAGCCAACAGGCACGCCCTCGATGGCGCTGGATAGGCTTGCAGGAGGGGGTAGACAGGGAGACCATTGCAAGGTGCAAGAAAGGATCCCGGTCCTTTTCTGTCAACAACCTACCCCAGGAGCTCCTGTAACAGACACGTATGTAATCAGTACTCCTTGGACCTCCCAATCTCCCTTCATCCTATGGTGATACTTCTAGAACACACAGACTGGCTCTGGGCCACTGGTACAAGGGGGATTCCCCAGTTACACTCTGACCACGTAAAGC
Source organism: Micromys minutus (assembly GCF_963924665.1). NCBI lineage: Eukaryota > Metazoa > Chordata > Mammalia > Rodentia > Muridae > Micromys > Micromys minutus. The sequence goes on from NC_137972.1 coordinate 2,611,062, forward strand.
AACAAGGCTGAAAACAAGCCACTAGATCTCCAAGGACTGGGTCGCACACTCTTCTTGTTAGGTCCAGAGGGCAGAGACTGTGGACCTCAGTTAATACAGCGTGGCAAGTGGGTTCCCAAGCTGCTGCTCCCATCACACGCAAAGACAGGGCTCCATTAAAGGCACTCAAAGTCCCTAATGCTAACTGTACAGCTCAGATCAAACAAACTCACAGGCTCTGGTGGATAGTCTGGAGACCCACTCAGGTCGCCCAAAACATGCTTAAACTCTGGCTTTCTAGACAGTGGTCGTCGTTGAGAGAGGAACCAAGCCTCCTGGACAGGAGCTTGATGGACGTTCCACCGCAACAGTGAGGCAGAGTTGTCCCGTCCTGACTGTGTCCCTCAGCCACCGCCAGCATTCACTTACTTCTGTTTTCTCAGTTGGAGAAACACCGCAGAACAGGAGGGAATCTTGTGGTACACGCAGGTTAAGCTTAGCCCCACTAGCTCACAAATAAATGAGTCTCAGACTGTGGTTACTTTATTTGGCTTTTGACAATTACGAGAAGGTAACCCCCAATCTACTCTTCTAGCTGCTGGCCTGGCCACCTCCCACGGTGTACCCCAGATACCTGCCGTTTCTCCTGGCCATTTGCTCACGGGCCATCCCTCCATGGCGGCATATTTTCTCTTCTCGTTCTTCTTCCTTCCCCTGGTCTCTCCTCCAACCAGGTCACTCCAAACCCACATATCTAATCCCTCCAGTAACTGTAGATAAAAACTGATATTATAATCTGTTATCATCAGACGAATTGACCAAGCCACAACAAAATCTTTACTAACAAGACGTCTGCGAGAAGATTATCATTTATTTACACTACATTAAGAATCCAAGGAAGACGGCTCAGTGGTTAGGAGCACTTTCTGCTCTTGCAGAGGCTTGGGTTCTTTCCCAGCATCCACATGGAGGTTTCTGACCAGAGTTCCCGTTCCTGGGCATCTGTCACTCTCTTCTGACCTCCTCAGATTCCTGAGGCACACATACATGCATGCAGGCGAAGCATTCAAACATAAAGATAAATCTTTTTTTTTTTTTAAAGCCCAATCAGTAAGTGGGCTGATGAAATAAACAGTCATTTCTCAAAACATGAAGTACAGATGGCCAAGAAACAGGAAAATGCAAATTCAAACTACGCTGAGATTTCATCTGGGTCAGAATGGCAGACATTAACACTACAAATGAAGGCACGCGGCTCAGGATTGGGCACAGGGCACAGGCCACAGTTCTGGTGGGAACCTAACTAGTCCAACCTCCTATGGAGCTCAGCCTAGAGATGCCTTAAAAACCCCGCTACCACTAAGTCAAAGCATCACAGAGGCACTGAAGCGCCTGTGTTTGCGGCAGCCCTAACCATGTAGCTTAAGCTTTGCAACCAACCCGTTCCTGTCAGCAGGCGAGCGGGTAAACGTGGTATATATGCACAGTGGGCTTTTATGCAGCCACAACGAACGGAATTATGCCATTTCCGGGGAAACAGATAACCAAACTAAATCAATCAAGTCAAGCTCAGAAAAATGTTGAGAATCCTAGATTTTATGAAGCATATATAGAAAATTAAGCTGTCTCTAGGGACAAAGGGAGAGGAAGAGAGCAGTAGGGAGAGTGAGGCCAAAGTAATTTATATACTTGAGTGACAATGTTCTTGGGAACCCCAGTACTATGGGCAATGAATACACTCCAATTAAAAAAATAAAATTAAAAAAAAAAGAGTACTGTGGCAGAAAGATCATCCGTCCGGCATCCTCAAGAATTTGCACCCTACATGGTGACCAATGACCTATGACTGAATCACCACAGGCCCCTCTTCCCTGAAATGATGACTCATTTCTCCCAAAGCCAGAAAACAAGAGGGATGTAGCTCCCCAGGAAAGCAGAAAGCTGTAGGTCCAGGCAGGGCCGGGTTCCTTGGGGCAACTGCTCTCCCTCAGTGTCCTCACCGTCAACAACACCCGTCTTGTGTTTCTTTGTGCCTGGAAGCTTTACTAGGCAAAGGGTTTACTTTTTATGTTTTAAAGAGAATAGCCGGGCTACACACTTATAATTCCAGCACTTGGGAGGTAAGCGTAGAAAGACTGAGCCCAGGTTATCCTTGGCTTCAAGTGCAGTTGGAGGCCAGCCTGGGCTGAGACTGTCTCAAACAAACCCAAAGAAGGTGAGGGGTGTAGTTTGAGCTCCAGAACCCCATGAACACATGGTGTCCCTATGTGATGCCAGCTCTGCAGAATTAAAAGCTGGACGTTCAGGAACTCAAGGCCATCCTCAGCTGAACAGTGAGTTCAAGGCTAGCCTGGGCTCCAGGAAAGCCTGTCTTGACGATAGAAAGGTATGTCCTTATTTCTAATCAATAATTTTCTATTACTTTCTTGTACTGTCTGGTTTTGTGTCAACTTGACACAGGCTGGAGTTAATCACAGAGAAAGGAGCCTCAGTTGAGGAAATGCCTCCATGAGATCCAGCTGTAAGGCATTTAACAACTAGTGATCAAGGGGGGAGGGCCCAGCCCATTGTGGGTGGGGCCATCCCTGGGCTGGTAGACCTGGGTTCTATAAGAATGCAGGCTGAGCAAGCCAGGAGAAGCAAGCCAGTAAATGACATCCCTCCATGGCCTCTGCATGAGCTCCTACTTCCTGACCTGCTTGAGTTCCTGTCCTGACTTCCTTTGGTGATGAACAGAAATGTGTAAGTGTAAGCTGAATAAACCCTTTCCTCCCCAACTTGCTTCTTGGTCATGATGTTTTGTGCAGGAATAGAAACTCTAAGACAAATTGGTACCAAAAGTGGGGTATTCCTGTGACAACCTGACCATGTTTTTGGGAGGACTGTGGAAGGACTTTGGAACTTTGAGCTAGAAGAGTTATTGGGATGTTAAGAGTTCTGTGGGATGTTTTGTAGTTGGAAGATAATGTTGAGAACAGTGCAGAAGATGAAGGCCTGCCTTGGGAAATTTCAGAGGGAAGATTAAAGACTTATCAGGGCTGTTGCTATTTTAATTGTGAAGATTCTGTGGTTTTGGTTAGCTGGGACTGAGAATCAGCTGTGATTAACAAGATACCAGAACTACTAAAGCAAAACCTTTGCAATGCTGGGACTATTGGTGCTGGTTGGCTGGAGCTGAGAAATTAGTGGTGATTAAGAAGAGACCAGAATCACTGAGGTGAAATCTTCTGGGAACTGTTTTCTGAGAGCACAAAGAGGATGTGTTCCAGAGATAGCCAAGATTGTACCTCGTGCTGTGGCTGGACTTGGTAATGTTTAAGAGTCACCCAGGTGGTACTGGTTTTGAAGGAATGAAGGGGTCATGGAGAGCAGCTGAGGCTCAGCACTGTGAGAGGCCATGGAAGGCCATTGATGAAGGTGCATCCTCAGTGGCAATTAGTGCCCCGGGACTGACAGTGGTGTTTTGGAGATACCAGTATCATGAGATTACCACCAAGAACAGCCATGGCAGTGGAGAGCAGGCAGCTGGAGCCTAGAAGACAAAGTGTGTGCTACAAAGGGCAGAGCTGGAGAAGTGACCCAAGCCCTTGGAGGAGCCCAGAAGTTTGTAAGTGGATCCCAGACACTGGATGGCTAGAGATTGATTTTGCTTTTTGATTGTGACTGTGCCCTGATATTTTTCCCTCTTGAAGGAAGAAGTGGAGCCCACAGTTAAGATACTTTGCATTGTAAAAAGACTTTGATTTTTAAAAGAGACTGGATATTTTAAAGGTATTGCAATTTTAATATGTAAGAATTTGCAAAGACTGTGGGACTTAAGGTTATTCAGATCTTGGGGATGAAGAAAATGAGGGTTGAGGCTTAATAGTGGTGTATTTGTATGTCAAGTTGACAAGGGACAAACTGTACTGGCTGGTTTTGTGTCAACTTGACACAAGCTGGAGTTATCACACAGAAAGGAGCCTCAGTTGGGGAAATGCCTACATGAAATCCAGCTGTAAGGCATTTTCTCAACTAGTGATCTAGGGGGGAGGGCCCAGCCCATTGTGGGTGGTGCCATCCCTGGGCTGGTAGATCTGGGTTCTATAAGAAAGCAGGCTGAGCAAGCCAGGGGAAGCAAGCCAGTAAGTGACATCTCCCCATGGTCTCTGCATCAGCTCCTGCTTCCTGACCTGCTTGAGTTCCAGTCCTGACTTCCTTTGGTGATGAACAGCCATGTGGAAGTATAAGCTGAATAAACCCTTTCCTCCCCAGCTTGCTTCTTGGTTGTGATGTTTGTGCAGGAATAGAAACCCTGACTAAGACATTTCTCCTGGGAGAAATTTTGAGAAATGGACTTGCAACCCAACTCAGAGTTCTGGTCAACACTGGTCTGTTTCTAGCTCAAAGCCCAAGGATGGCCTTGTGTGACAGAAATATTCACCCCAAGTGGGCAGTAATTTTAACTTTACTGCTAAAGATTCTGTAAGAACAGTTTTCAAGGCAGAACCAGCACTCGTCTGCCCACCTGAGCAGCCTGCTCCACAACTATGATCGGAGCCTTCCCCAACAGTTGGGTTAAACAACGGCATAGCTAAGCCTACGATATTTTCCAAAATTCATAAAAATAACAAGTATCCAATCTCAAGCTTTCAAGAGAGTAGCAGCGAATTTCTTAAACCGGTTTGGCTCCCGGCTGGTCACATGCACCTACCCAAGAGCTCTCTGGATTTGCAAATGAAAAGACACACACACATGCCTTGACTAGCTCAGTGGCTGGGTATTTCTAAATGTCCCCATAGCTGGCACACATTTCTTTCCGGTATTCCTGGCAAACACCTCCTAAATTTATGTTTAATCTTTGCTGCCCTGTTACCTTCTGGGTACCCCCTCCCCCCATAGGGCTACTTTTCCTTTCCACCTGCATTACTGGGTAATTTTCTTAAATCTGATTCCTCTCCCTCCGAGTCATGGAGATTCTCCTCTTCCTCCCCTCCCTCTCTGTCCCTTGCCCACACAATCTGAAAGTCCCACCTCTGCCTTTTTGCCCAGCCATTGGCTGTTCGGTAATCCTTTATTATCAATGGACCAACTGGGGGCAGGTACTCTCAGGTCTGGAAGAACGGCTTTGAGAGCCAGATTGAGACAAAGCATTAAAACCAATTCCCAGCACAAGAGGTTGAATACAAATTATTATACTAATGATACTTCAAATGACCTTTGCCGTCAGCCTCCAGAAACAGCCCGGGAAAGGAATCCTGGGGAAGACTCCTGGGCTTGTGCAGCGGGGTTTGTGACTGGTGTAGAGAATCCTCAGTGCATCTAGATGGACAGATCTGCTATGGGCTTCTGGAATAAAAAGATGGGGGTTTGAGCTTGGCCTAAGACAGGGAGGTGTGGCAGAGAAGACACTGGGAGAGGGAGAGAATGAGGGGTACAGAGGAACTGGAGTAGGGTCCTTTGAAAGGGGGTATTTAGGGAGTTCTGGTTAGTGCAAGCCCTGTATTGTTTGCTAACCTAAACAACTTCAGCAAAGCTTCACTCTGTTCTCAATGACTTGGGAATTGTTTTTTAATAAAAGCCAGCCAGGTTTGAAAGTGGTCTCAGTTACAGAGCAGAGCTACCCAGCACTCAAACTGTGCACTCGGCTCTGTGGGGTTTTGTTCTGCTCCTATTGCACACAGCCCATAATAATCCAACCAGGATGGGAGCATGGTCTCAGCTCTACCCCACAACTCCTGGTGACACACAATTTTTCCAAAGGTTAGGAACACCCTCCCTTTAGACACAGCACCTGAGTTTAGCCACAGTCTGGGTTGAGATATGAAGAGACGACTCTGTATTTCTTCATAACCATTTTAGAAGTCATGGGCCTAAAGAGCAGCAGCTGGGCGGGAGCCAGAAGCACAGCACACAGCTCTGGGAACTCCTCAGAGCACAAGGAACTGGGCTCTAGCACCCGGCAGTGGTTCCCAGTGTTCATCTTACAGGCGGGGCAGAAAGAGTGGCCCGCAGCCTACTGGCCATGGCGGACTTTAAGGGCAGGATTGTAGTTTTCTCCTTGTCACAGGGTCTCACTGTCCGGCCCAGACCAGGCCTGCAGGGAGTCTAGAGCACACTTGTTTCTAGGGCCTTCTGACTAACTGAAGATTCTTGGAAGAACTCTAATTTGGCTTCAGGTATCCATAGATGTACAGTGAAACCGACCCTGGTACTAGGGACTTAAATCCTGATTTCAGTCAACCACTAACCAGGTACCAATTAATTAAAAGTTGATATAATCATATCCAGTAACAGGTTGGGGGAAGGGGTATGGGGGGAGGCACTTTCTGGCTCATTATTTTCTTGACTCTCAGAATTTTGTTTTTATTATATGAGTACCTGTGCCAACAGATGTCAGTAACCTAGCATGGGTACTGGGACCCAAACTCAAGTCCTCAACAGGAACAGTGTTCACGTAACTAATTTCTCTCTTCAGCACAGCAAGGTTCTCTTAAAAACTCAAGTTGTGTGATACTTAAATCTCTGTGGCCATCTAGCTTGCTCGCTCTCTCTGAGCAAGGGCAAAGCAAGAGTTAGTGCAACGGAAAAATCCCCGTACTTTATGTTTCTGTGCGCTGAGCTGACTACCCTGGAACAGAGCGTCTGACCTTGTGCTGAGACCACTTCCTTACTGGTGCACCCATCTTTGCCTTCCTTGTGTCACCCGCACTCATTATCTCAGGTGACAGCTCCGTCATCACATTCCCGTATTCTCACAAGGTTCTTGATGCATAGGGAGGCTCTGTGCCTTGGGGGTAAGAAGTACTGGTGTGGGGCTCCAGGGCAACATCCTGTGTTCCGATGGTTCCATCTCTTTACAGAACAGTTGTAAGGCAATGCATCGGGTAAGTGAAACTATGCTTATGAATGTAAGTTGTTTCATTAGACATTTCTGAGAGTTGGATTTAAGAGCCTGCAAGTTTGCTCTCTTCCAATTCCAACCCTGTGTTCCCAACCCTTCTTGCAACAGCATCGTCGATCCATGCTGGGGGCGCTGGAGCAAAACTAGTCTGGAGTGGTGCTGCTGGAGTACAGGGGAGTTTGCCGGTCTCTCTCTGGCAAGTCCTGGTTGTGACTGCTACAGCGAGGGACACAGTATGTGGTAGCTGAGTGGATCCTCTCTCTGAACTGTTCTGAGTACCGCGCTTACTGATGCCCTTGGGTTCTGACTCACTGCAGGGGCTGCATGTAAGACCTAAGCCCAGCAAACACCTAAGGTGACAACTTACAACGCTTTCAGTTAAGGATCTGAGCAATTTTAAGCCTGGGCTTGTTCAACTGTCTTGATTCAAAACTTCAAATACTTTAATCTTTTTGTGATGTGATCGTCAGGTGTAGTAGGTATTTGGAAATTTTACTCACAATATAGTAGTTACGTTTTGGATAACACTAGTCTGAAACCCAACAACAAAACAAAACAAACACCCCATCGATAGCTTTTGTAAATGTGGTTTTATTCTCGTCTGCCGTGAGTGAGGAGGCTCTCGCCCCTGCCCAGCAGTGTTCAAAACACTGGGTGGCTCAGCAGCCTGAGAGTTCTGGACAACTGCTGGATTATATTGCTTTAAAAAAAAAATAACCACAATACACTTCTATTACTTTATTCCTTTATCTCCTTCACATTTTGTAATAAAAATCTAAAATATTTCTAGTAGTCTCAAGTGTGTCATATTTATTAAGTGTTGGCTTCTTTAGAATTTTTCAGAAATAAGTGCACTTCTACGGAGAAATTTAATTTTGAAATAAAATGAGAAATGACCATGATCAGAGCGAAGAAGCCCTACCGTAAGCCTTAGCAACCAAGGAATGTATTTAATATTCCCTAGCTGACATTTTCACTAAACAGCTGGTTACACCTTACTCTGGACAGCCCAGGATTTCATCCACCTGCACACTTAGTAACTGCTTCAGCACAAAGGTTTTACTGAAAAGATACAAGTCTCTGTTCAATCAGGAAACCGATACATCTGAATTGTTAGACACATTTTCTGTATCCTTAGAAAAAACCCAAACTACCGTTTATAATAAAACCTCTTTGATTCAAAATAGAGATTAAGAGAAAATGTCACTATGCCCAGTTGATTAAGATAGGGTATTATCACTTAAATTACATTATTCTCCTAAAATATGGGAAAGATACAATGGAAAAAGTAATTCTCAGGGGATCTCTGCAAATTATTTGTGTAATCTGCACCATGTCTCATATTTTTGCTTCAACAGGCAGTCTTTTGGGGCCTTTACACTAGTGTAGGGAACACTTCCAGGAGGGATTCCTGAAGAGTAGGAAGCCATGTTAATGCCAGGGGAGGTGGCAACCAGCAAAGCAAACTTCCCAAAATGCCTCTCCACCACCAGCAAACCTGCCAGCTGGGGTCAGAAGAGTCTGTCCCTACATCATGCAACCATAAGCCCAGTAATCCTCCTCTTCACCCATCTCAGCCTCCCACAGCTGCCTGGACTTGGCAACACCGTCACCCTACTGTAGTCAGGTGCTAAAGAATTTGGCAAGGTCTCCTATCCATCCTGGTCACCCTCACACTAGGAAAGTCCCATTTTAAAAGAAAAGGTAGAATCCCTATAGCCAGGGGTCTCTGCTGCTACAGTACCCTTGAGACAGGCGCCTGGAGAAGCTCATATACCCTGCAGATATTAAGGCAGTTAACGTCAAGGAGACTTAGCCATCATTTTCAGTGTTTGCCCCAAATACTCGGCATAGGATTGATCAGGCTACAGCCAAGCCAGTAAATCAGTAGGTGGTGGTGATCTCCAGATTCAGCAGCAAAGTGGGGACACACTGGGTGGCCTTAAAGGACTTCACCAACATACATCAGAGCTGATGACCTTGGTGAAAGGGGGGTCACAAGGCATTGCTCAGTCCCCTCAGGAGAGTCATTCTTCCCATAAAGCCTCACTGCATCACATCACAGAAGATAAACATTAGCCATTCCCTGAGAAGTTACTAAAGCTACAACTCACAAAACTACATCTCTTCAGAAAGTTGTTTCGGAATCAAAATGCTAAGCAAGAAAAGATGAAGTAATCCTTAGGGAAATACCCCACGAATCTGATGCTGACCTTTCTGCCCAGTCTCCGATCACGCCCTCTCAGCCTGGACCCACTACCCTCAGTTCATTATGGGCTTTAACCACAGTGATGAGCTAACAGCGAACAGGGCTGGCCTCGGTCAAAGGTCCATGGAGTGAGCTCGGCACTCCCCCACAGCCACTGTCCAGGATCTTTGGTTCATTGGAGAACAATGGCACTAGTGCTGTCAAGGGGACAAAGGGTCACCAGCATGACTTGTGCCACCTCTGCAGAAAGCCACAGTGAGTCACACCCTGCTCCAGTGTCCACTGACTTGATCAGAAGTTTGACATTTAAAAAAATAGTTTAATAAAAACCCACTAGGTTCTACAAGCAGCTTTCATGGTCATTTCTGAAACTCAGCTCACCATCCTCCAATTAAAACAATGCTACGACCTCTTATTAAAAATGGAGGCCTGGGTCACAGAAAAGTAGCTGACAATCACTCGGTGCGTCTGCCTGTGTGCACGCCACTTGTCACTATCTCTCAGCACCAACAGTCTTGGAGTGAAGGTGAGAAATGTCCTCACCCTGACAGAAGCTCATCTTCCCTACCGCAGGGTCTGCGTGAGAGCGTGACAGGAATTCTAATGTCGACGTCAGTGTCCTTAAGTTCCTTGGAGCTCGCACAGAAACTGTCTTCATGTAGAGCCTACAACGTCCGAACCAACAGGGCAAATGTTCTAACAGCAGCTACAGAAGATGGCTTTTCACTGATTCTAGATCCATGAGCTCTGCAGTGAAGCAGGGACACCAAGAGCGACCTCAGGCCACCACGGTGCCCACAGCACTATGCAGTTCTGGCTGGATTAGTGTTGCAATTGGAAGCGCAGCACACGGGCAGAATGGACCTCTCAACACACACACAGACAGTGCAGTGAGGAGGGAATGTCTGTTCCTTTTGTTCCGGTACCTTTGTATAATAAAGTGAATACAAAAAAAAAAAAAAAAAAAAAAAAAAAAAAAAGCAGAGCAATTCCCATAGCGGTAGCAGCCTCAGATTCCCAAGCTGTAGGCGTTCCTCTGGCTGGAGAGCAGCGGTGTCCTGGAGCGCCTGGTGCCGGTGCCGAGCCTGGGGACGCAGCTACCTGAGTTCTCCTGGCTGTGGGCAGCTGTGATCATCATAATTTCCCCACTTTCATGTATGTGGGAATGGAGCCTCGCTGGGTCAGCCCTTCAAACCTTTTGTAGGTGTAGTTGAGAAAAACCCAGTCTTTGGATTTGTAGTCGGACTCTGTGGTGTTCGGCACTAGAGAGAAAAGAAAGTCAACTAAGGGCCAAGGGACTTCATTAGTGCTGCATCTGTCACCTCACGGTGGCAGCAGGGTGGACATGCTTGGGAGCCTCTTACCTGGCTGTAAGATGTCAGACTCGGGGAAGTCGTCAAAGTTTGAAGTGTCATCTATACTCCGGATTTCTATAGGGATGGCTGCTGGTCTTTCCCTGCAAAAGGCAGTTAGTTCGCAGCCATGAGGAGCTGTATTAAAGGGTCACAGCATTAGGAAGGTTGAGAACCACCCTTAGACTAAGCACAAGAGGCAGGGCTGCCTCCTCTCAGTGTGTCTTCCCTGGAGGCGCGACTGTGATCATCTTGAACTTGTAACTGTCCAACAATCCACTCTAGAAACGTCTTGCCCACTGCAGCAGAGGACAGAAAATCCAAGGGTGTCTGACTGTCTGCTGTGGCTCTGAACTAAGCTAAGGAATGTCAAGATGGTTAAGACGGAAGTTTTACATGAAGACTTTCTCATGCTTCCGCCCCTCCCCCAGCACGGAGACCAACAGAGCTAGGCAAGTAGCTATCCACCGCTGAGTGGCAGTCCCGGCCTTCATGCTGTGTTTTTTTTTTGAAAAGAAAATGAAAAGAGAAGGTACTTTACTGAAAGTAGGAGACAGGGAAATCTATCCAAGTGAATTAGGGCTAGAATCTTAGTGACGACTAGTAAATACAAAAAACATCTGCGAAAAAGGGGGGCATACATATTTGTGATAAAATCTGAATGCAAAGCTTATCAGTCATATAAACTTTATGAGGACCAGAGAGGTTAGGTTAAAAAAATTCATAAAAAATGCCTTCTTATGCTAAAAGCATTTAACTATAGAAATAGTTTAAAATGTCATTTAAAACTTTTAAATTGGCCAGGCTGTGGTGTTGCAAACCTTTAATCCTAGCACTCAGGGGCAGAGGCAGGCAGATCTCTGAGTTTGAGGCCAGCCTGGTCTACACAGTGAACTCCAGGATAGCCTGGTCTACACAGTGAACTCCAGGATAGCCTGGATTACACAGTGAACTCCAGGATAGCCTGGTCTACACAGTGAACTCCAGGATAGCCTGGTCTACACAGTGAACTCCAGGATAGCCTGGTCTACACAGTGAAACACAAATAACAATAAAAGCAAACACAAAAGCCAACAACAACCCCTCCAAAACAGAACAAAAAAACCTTTAAAATTGTATTTATACACACACACCACACCATGTCGCAAGTGTAGAACTCAGAGGGCCACGTTCAGGAGTTGCTTCTCCTCTTCTACCTCAAAGGACCCAGGAATGGAACTCAGATTATCTGTCTTTTCCTGCTAAGCCACCCCATCAGCCCTTTATCAGCCTTTTACAGTTTAGTATGTCCTTAAACAAAAGAGATTTATTTACTGTGTATAGAGTATTCTGCCTATAGGTATGCCTACACACCAGAAGACACGAGATCTCATTGCAGACGGTTGTGAGCCACCATGAAGTTGCTGAGAATTGAACTCAGGACCTCTAGAAAAGCAGCCAGTGTTCTTAACCTCTAAGCCATCTCTCCAGCCCCGAGGTTTTTTATTTTTAGGTGCTAAGTATACCAGGTTATGAAAAAGCCTGTACTGGCCATGCTTGTACAAGAAGACTCAGCTGAGTGGAAAGGGCGGCAGGCAGGTTTCTGTGACCTAGCTTTCCAGTCCTGACAAGCAGTGTGAGTTTAGGCAGCTAAGCTCTGTGCTTTTATAACCAGCATGCTGTGTCTCGAGCGCATGGGCACGGTACTAACAGTGCCTCAGGGTAAGACAAGAGATGTGCAGCACAGGCTCAGGAAAGTACTGGGCACACAGTGTGACCTCCAAGGAAGACACCGAGAAGCTGCAGAGGCAATGACTTCTCAGAGGAGGCAGCACTACCTCTTGTGCTTAGTCTAAGGGTGGTTCTCAGCTTTCCTAACACTGAGACCCTTTAATGCAGTCCCTCATGTGGCAGTGACCCCTACTTCATAACTGAAAATTTGCTACTGTTAGGAATTATAATGGAAACATCTGTGTTTTACAACAGTCTTAGGTGACCCCTGGGACAGGGTCATTAAATTCACAAAGGGTTCACAACCAATAGGTTGAGAACCACGAGTCTAGAAGAAACAGAAGTGCACTAACCACTAAATCCAGAAGTTGATGTTTTATCAGCTTGGGCTGCAGAACATACCTTATGTGCCCCCAGTCTACACCCTCAAAGAACGGATGACCTTTGATCTCTTCCACACCACCATTCCCAATTCTGTTTTCAGAATCAGTACAAAATCTAGAAAGAAAAACGAATTACTAGGCACATTTTTCACTTCAAATACTCTCATAGTTATTACTTTGAATGTTTTTAGATATCATTTTAATTTAGATATTGAAGCTATTATGGGAAATACAGAGAAAATACAAATTACCTATAACCCTATCCTTTAGAGATAACCGGTAAAACATTCTGAAGCTACTTTTCATCTTATAATAATGTTAATGTAATAATAAAATTAATAATACAATAATAAAATGTAATAATATTGTGTTAACACAGTAATAATTATTTTAACACCTTCCTTCAGTGACTATACTAAGAATTTTGTAATGCTGCTCAGTATTTTCCTGTGAGGTAAGTTTTGGAGACCTGTATACTGAGATATCACTGTCCCATCCACTGCTACTGCTGAAGACTTGTGTAAGTTTCAATTTTTCACAACTAAAATAACATCAGAAACATACCTCTTTACCTCACATGGTTATATGCCCAATTAAATTCCCTGAAATGAAACTGCTGGGTCAAAGGTCATGTACAGCTTAACAATTTTATACCACATGCTGCCAGTGGCCACTCACAAGGGTTGCCACAATTCATGCTCCATCCAGCACTGGTAAGACAGTCTTCTGCTTGAGTTCCTGTGCACTTCTATGTCAGGAGCTTCTGATACATTTCTTCTCCTTTCTGTCTGACACACTGAGTCCCTGTGGTCTAACAGGAGCCACACTTTGCTAATAATATTACCAGGATCCAATAAGATCTCTTCTCTCTTCTGAACGCCATCTTCCCACAAAGTTCTTTTAAAGTATTTGCATTCTGAGGGTCTAGGGAAATAGGTAGTCAAGAGCACTTGCTGCTCTTACAGAAGGCTGGATTCAATTCCCAGCACCCATGCTGGACGGCTCACAACTATCTGTAACTCCAGTTCCAAGGGCTCTTCTAGCCTCATGGGCAAGTGGTACCCACATACTTACATATAAAAATAAGAATCTTTTCAAAGTTTGAATTTTCTAAAACCTTTCTCTATACTGACCTCCTTGACTAGTCAGATCTGCAGTGTTTTTCCTCCAGACCTTCCCTGCCTCAGAGACACTGACCATTCATGCACGTGTCACATTTTAAGAGCAACTGACCTGAGAATCAAGTCCTTGGCTTTTTCAGAGACGGGCACTTCTGGAGGAAATGCCAGTGTCTCCTTCCAGCTCATAACTTTTCGGTATGTTTCCTGAGGTGTCTCGGAGCAGAAAGGTGGGAAGCCTGAGCGTCAGAGAACCAACAGTTTATCAGCTTTTATGATAATTCAAGCAGACCTACAGTATGTGCCACAAGAAACGAAACAGCACTGAGTGTTCTACAGCAACACCGCATGCAACTTACTATAAATTACTAATCAAGTCCATATGGATTTAAAACCTCACTTCACTTTATCTGAGCCCTGCATTTCCAACTTGATAAAGGAAGCCATGCTAATTAACCACCTCCTACCACAAGATCCCCAGGCAGTTTATTGGATATTTATTTATATGTATTTAACACTGATAAACATGAGAAATAGGTTCAAAATGACTATGTTCTATTTGTCTTTAATAGTTGTTCAAACAATGGCACCAAAAGAGATGTGTGTCACCACACACACAAACAGAACCTACCTATTAGCATCTCATACATAATCACCCCCAAGGACCACCAGTCACACAGTTTGTTGTAGCCGGTCTGCATGAATACTTCTGGAGCAATGTAGTCTGGTGTTCCAACCGTGGAGTAAGCCTACAAAGAGGCAGAGTGTCAAACTGCATCCTGAACCACTTATAAAACATCTGAGTATGGCTTACTACAGGAGGAAGCACTAGACAGAGGAGACAAGTTTTCGGTGACAGGTGACTCTGTGTTACATGTAAAGCTGACTGAAAGAGGCTGAGTCAGGCACTATGCATACAACACAGGACTTTGGCCCCAGGAGAATCCCTGTGTCCACTTCAAAAGGAAATAAAAGGCTGACTCCAATGAGCCAACTTCCCTGCTCACTACTCATGTGCTTTAGGGTTCTCTCAATACCAGCTCTGCTCACCAAAGATCCAGGTAAGGGACCTACAACAGCTCAATCTGAGGATGAAACAAGACAGGATCAAGCTCTGTAAGCTAGAGGTGCCCTCCTTGTAACCTGGCTCCAGGCATCCCAGCAGGAGCTGTCTGAATGCTCCACATCAAATCCTACAAAAATGACTTCTTAAAGACAGCAGCTCTCAAGGAGGGGTACCAGTGGACACCTGTGACAGCAGACTGTCATTTCAAGGACCTGGAAAACCACAAGACTAGCAGTTGGTGGGCTGAAGAAATTTCCTGCTCCAAACATCTATGAAGTCCCCTGTCCCTTGGGAGCCACTGACCCGAGGTGCTGACTCCTGGCCCCCCGAGGAGTCACTGTGTACAGGTAGAAGCTGCTACACAGGAACATTCTGTGAGTAGGAAAATCACTATTCATAGTATTCACTTCTTCCCCTTTAAGAATAGCACGTCTGTAATATTCTTCTCAAACATGAAATCTGATTTAAAATGACACATTTAAAAATAGAATGTTTTCTCCTTGATGCACAGCTAAGTACATTTCTAAATCTCTGCAAGTTCATTAGAATATGAAGGTTGTCACTACTTGGCAAATGAGCTTGAAAATGCAAAAGGTTATTTAATTGTGCTGGAGGTGCTGGACTGCTGCTACCTCTCAGTCCAGCGTGTCCCAGGGGAATGGGAAGGCAGCAGCTTCTTCACTGTCTACTTGACCTTAACAAATACTGACAAAGGTGTCTGCATATGTTGGGCATCATATAAGAAACTAGGAAAACAAGACAAAACCACTTTGCTAATTGTAAACATTCATATCCAGTTAACCACAGAGATGCAGAGAACAAGGGAGCAGCTCTTATTCTCATTAAAACCCTGAGGGAAACAGCACAGGAGGAGAAACAGCCCTACCATCCAACACTGAGGGGCTGGTTTGCCTGCTGACACTGTTCCACACCCCGGGCTTCCAGTTCCCTTGGTTAACTAAGATGGTAGCCGTAGGAGCTACTGCACAAGCAGTAACTGAAGCAAACAGGAGTCAAAGGAAGGTTTGAGTGAAACCAGCTGACCACAAACACCAGGCTAAGAATCAAAGCCTGCAGCTGGTTAAGACACCAAGAGGCCCTGGTAAAAGGACTCAGCATCTAAAGGAAAGGCCAGTGCTTCGGGCGGGCAGCTGCAGCTCCAGACTTTCTCCTTGGGAAATGTCAGTTAGGCTCTAATGTTTTTGCTTCTAAGGTTGCTAACTCAGAGACAGCTTCCAAGACCCAGACCGTTCCACTGACAGTTAATCACATGTAGCTAGTTTCTTTTCTGTGGCTGTGAAAATTGCTTAATGTAGTTAACAGCACCTGAGCCGTCTGTAAGGCGGAGGACAGCAGGCCGGGCAAGTGCCTAGAGTTAGACACAGCCTGAGGGCTTCAACCCACAACTAAACCGCACCTGAAGAACTCTTGACCATCTGCCTGGTTGGCCAGGAGAAATACAGTGTGGGTGCTCAGCCCACGACAGCCCAGAGAACTGGCTTGTCTTAGCAACCACTTCAGACTGTTTTCAGTTTCTGCCAGAGCCCTAAAAGATCTTTAAATGAGGGATTTTAACAGCTTTTTTCTCTAAGAACAGCACTGACACCACCACCACCAGCACCTCCTTCCCACTCCTACCGAGTTTCTCACTTTTCCTCAGTTTCTCACTTAACACAACATGCTGCTCTACTAAGTCCCACAAGTGTCTGAGTCTCTAACCCTCACTGGTCAAAGAAAGTGCAGTGTGGAGTCACTGTCCCATCGACCCTCAGTGACCCTAGGTCCTGAGTCAATCAAGCAGGGCCCACAGCAATGGGGACACGCTGTGTCCTCTGAGCCAGGGTACAGCACTCTTCAGAAAGTGGCTGACTCACCAGCTGTCTCCTGTTCTTCTTCCACGTCTCTGCTTTCCGCTTCGAGTTCATGTTCTGAAATGCTAATTTCAACAAGACAGAGTGAGAGACTGGATGGGGAAAAGGGAGCCTGCCTTCCTTAGAGAAAAAAAGTTTCAAAACTGCAAAGTTTCATCCAAAGGGGGAAAAAAGCAAACTTACAGAAGTCGCTTGGCGGGTTGTGTGTGAGGTTTCTGTAGAATTCAGTCCTGTGAGCTTTCTTCAACCCCGTGCACAAACCAAAATCAGATAATTTTACATGTCCCTAAAACAACAACAAATTCTAGTAAGTCAAATTAGTTTAACTCTCAAAACAAAACAACAACAAAAAAACCTCTTATAAACTTTTAATGCAGTTATTACAAAAATCCTAACCTTGAACACCACATCACATATAGCTGACATGTATGATTATGCATGTTTGAGGGAGTTTTGCAAAGGAAAATGGAGTTTTTAAAGCCATTTTCCCACGAGGTCACTTTCAGTACTTTCAAAGAAAAAACTTCATTACCCCAAAGAACCTAAACCACAGCTGCTATGTGCAGCCAGGACCCCAGCGGCCTTCACGGCACAGCCAACGCCCAGTGCTCTCCCACTGTGCCCCTCACATGCCTTGGCATCCAGCAAAAGGTTGTCCGGCTTGATGTCCCGGTGGATGAAGCCGAGCTGGTGAATGGCGTCGATTGCCAAGACTGTCTCTGAGATGTAGAACTGTGTCTCCTCTTCTGTTAAGGTGTCCTTCTTCATCAGCAATGTCATCATGTCACCTGAGAAACACAACTTATGAAAACAGACTACTTCTGCTGCTTGTCCTTAGCTAGGACCTTGGGTAGCCTGGGCTGGCTTGGACCTTACAGAGCAGCTAAGAACGACCTTGCACACCTCATCCTTCCGTACCCACCCTACTCACTTTCCCAGCATCCTCCTTAACTTCACTGGGCTGAGGCAATGAACCCTGAGCCTCAGTCTCAGATCATTTCCTGTGAATTTTAGTCACTGTACTTGGAACCCTAGTACTGGAATTTTGGGCATGGAGTAACATACACCCAGCTTAAAGGGAATACTCTTCTGTACCTTCTTTGTTTGTATAGACTAGGTCAGAGTTTCAGTTTTATGACTTGCCCAGTACCTGCAAACACCCTGCAAAGTGCATGCCATGGTGCAGTGGGCAATGTGGAGCTGTGGAGCAGAGCTGCAGTTTAAAGACATGAGGAGTAAACAGGCCTAGAAACCAGCTAGAAACCAGAAGCCTGTCTTTCTGTTCTGTACTCAGGCTTGCTGTACTTAACTCTACAGTGGGCTACCATGAACACAGAATGACAGTATTTAACTTGTCAGCTTAATAGTCCTTCAAAATCACATGATTCGTGGCCGAATCACCTGCCGGTGGTCAGATATAAATACTAAAGCTAGCTGACATTATTGCTGCATATGCAGATGAACTTACTAATATGCAGATGAGCTCAAGCGTGTCGGCCACTATTTACCTCCAGGAAGAAATTCCATGATGAGATAGAGATTCCGCTTGTCCTGAAAGCTGTAGAACATCTTTACTACCCAGGCTCCATCTGCTTCCACCAAAATGTCTCTTTCTGCTCGGATATGAGCCACCTAGATGAATGTATTTTGTAAAGGTAATGGCCCTCTTCCAATTACCATGCCGAACAGTCATGCAGGAAACATGTAGTTTTAGAAAGTACTGAAATGTGGATGTTCATGTTTTCATTAAAAATGCAAACCAAGAAGCAGTTTGTTTTAGCTTCTCTCTTTAACCCTCAAGGGTAAATGGATTCTGTAACTCTGTAAAGGCAGCAGATTCATATTTGCTATGTGACAGAACTAGTGTTCTTCTAGGAAGAGGCATCAGGAGTGCTCCTGTGCCTGCCCTTCCCTCAGTCACCAAAGAAAGCAATCACTAGAAACTAAGACCCATGGGAACTTTTGATCTTGAATGGAGCCACAATTAAGCAAAGGCTTCTGTGTTTACAGCCTCCACCCTGTGCTGTTCTCCAAAAGCAACTGAGCACTAACACAGAGATATAAAGTTGAAGATATTGAAATTTAAATCTAAGAATTGAAAACACTAAAATAGACTATCATATTTAGTAATTACTAGCACACTGGATTTCTTTTCATCATTCTCAACATAAATACTACACTGAGCCCTCGTCATGGGAGGCCCTTGATGAGACACACCTGCTCTTTCTCAAGCATGTCAGCTTTCCTCAGGATCTTCATGGCATAGATGTGCCCTGTGTCTTTCTTCTGGACCAGCCGCACCTAGAGCACAAACATAAATGCTGGAACAGTGGAAGGAGCTTCCTTTGCTGAACCCTGGAATTTACTAGTGGTAATATCAAAGAAATTACACCTACACACACACACACACACACAGACACAGACACAGACACACACACACACACACACACACATGCACGAGCACACATGTGCACGCGCACACACACTTATGGGAGGTGTGGGTCTAGTGTATCCCCAGCTGGCCTTGAACTTATTATTATGTAGAGGAGGATGGTTTGAACTTCTGACCCTCCTGCCCCCATCTCCCAAGTGCTGGCAGTGTAGAGGTGCGCCATTACACCTGGTTCCTGCGGTGCTGAGTCAGATGCAGGACTCTGTGGATACCAGGCAAGCATTCTTACTGATGACCTCAGAGCATAGTCACTACATTTAAACATCTTATAGCATCTACTTTCAACAGTGGTGCCTTGAACAAAGCAGCTCACCTCTCCAAAAGCTCCTCTTCCTATAACCTTCAGAGACTCAAAGTCATCCAGGCCAAGTCTGGTCCTCTTAAGGCGTAAGAACTCTGTTTCTTTACGAGCATGCTGTGATCGGCGTAACTTTTTCTATGAAACAAGAATGTTAAAAGATGACTTTAAATCCGGCTGTCTCAGATGTGTGGTGCAGAGCTCCCAGAATCCACTCACCTCCAGCACACTCTGGCCCTCCAAGCATTGCACTCTCACGCACAGATCCACACCCACACACATCTCATTTAAAATATGTAAACGCGCAGAGCCACATCTTAATTATGTTTGTCAATAATCTATCTGCCTAAAGCAAGTATTTATTAAGCAAGGGAAGAACTTAAAATTTTTAAGAAAGCATTCAAGTCTGTATCCTTACAAGTAGGTTTTTGGACCCTGATGTCTTCAGCAGTTTTTTATAAATGTAAATCACTGCCTTCGGAGTGGTGACTAAACTCACACCAACGGGGAGCATCTGATGTGTGTATTCACTCTGACATGGGCTTAGTTACTTATTTTTGAGATGGATCTCACTGAGTAGCTCAGGCTTGCCTTGAACTCATGGCCATCCTCCTGTGCAAACTCCTGAGTGTGGATTACAGCAGCAGGCTCTGACTCCTCTGTCACTCTTTACCTTCCAGTTGCCATAATAGCTAGAGAAACCGGTGACTCGAAAGTCACGGAACAGCAGCATTTCCATGGATTTACTTAGAGTCCAACCGATTCTTAGATAAACTTCAGCAAACTGCTTAAAACACCATACAACTTTATAAAGACAAGAAAATTGCAAAATAATTGGGCACGGTGGCACACACCTTCAATCCCAGCACTCAGGAAGAGGCTGGTGGAACTCTGTGATTTCCGGGTCACAAACAAACCAAAACCAACAAAAACCTCCAAATCCTCCAAGTCAGAATCCCCACAGCAACCATGATTCGACAAAGTAACAAAATAAGAACTATTAATTAGCAACATTTTTAAACACCTGAAGGCTGCATTTGGAACTCGTTCATGTTCTTGTCCTAACCTCACTGACCTCTCATCTAATAAAATTCAAGTTCACCACACAAGGATGGTTGCCAGGAGAGGAAGCACACGGTGGAATAAGAAAGTCACCAAAGGTATTCAACTCCAACTCAAGTACTGTGGCCCATCAGCCTCTCGTAGACTGAGCTCAGGTAACAAATTACAGCACTGTCATCAGCTCAGACACACAGCTCCATCTGTCCATCCTGCTCCCGTCTGTCTAACTTCAGATGTGTAACAAACTTAGGTGTCTAATTAGAAGTCTGTGTATCATCAGAATTCTAATACCTGTAACAGGAAGTAGCAAACAAGAAATTGTGTCAGGAATTCACACAGCTCAATGAAGGAACATTAAACCTTTTATTTTAAATTTATTTTATGCATATGGGTATTTTGCCTAAATGAATGTCTGTAACAATGTCAAGTCACAAATGGTTGTGAGCAGCCATGTAAGTGTGATGAATTGAACGTGAGCCTTCTACAAGCACAGCCAGTGTGCTTAACTGCTAAGCCATCTCTCTAGCCCACAATTTTATTTATGTGGGGTGTGTAATAAAGGAAGTAAAGATATAGCAAACACTGCGTTATCAAAAGTACTTATATCTACCAGTTACATGCTGGTTTAAAAAATAAACTGCACTTATCTTGGAGTTGGGAAAAACTTTACCTTTCAATAGTTTAATACAGCCGAAATCACATCTACACCATTATAAAGGCAAAGACGGACCTCGCAGCAGTGTGGCCCGTGTTTTCCTCTCTTACAGGAACCCACCACCAGCTGTTCCATGCATGGGGGTGGCAGTTCTGACCAGGAGCTTGTTTAAAGTTCCGAACTAGAGTTCCCTTTAGAAGCTAATTGGTGGCCCTCTAGCATTGTGTCCCTCGTGGTAATACAACATGATTATTATTAAAATTAATTATTTTAATCTAATTACATGTGACAGATGAACATAAGAATATAAAAGATGGTTTACAATTTTCCTTTTCATAGTTACAGAATAGCACAGTTCCATTTAGCTACAGAAACCTGTCTCATCTAAACAGAAGAGACCCCCGACTGTGTAGTTTCAGAAAATGTGCTTACAATCTAGACAAGAGTCTACCAAAAACCAATACTACAACAACAAAAATTAGTCCCTGAGTGTCTGAAAGGATAAACACTGCTCCCATCTACCAGAGCACAGCCCTCACAGTGTGCATCACCATTTCCAACAGAACAGCAGAAATAGCTACTCAGTGGCTTCCCTGCAGCCACACTGCGGTCCAGGAGCAGGTGATGCTACATCAGACTTTGAAGGCCCATGAGAAGCACTTGGTGCATCTGCTCAGACTGTGCACTAAAGGCCAAGGTCTCTGTGCTGAGCCCCTGCCGTCCTGCTGCTTCATGGCTCTCTTCTGCAGCTTCAATCCCTTATTCTGGCTTTCCATTAATAAACATCCACTTCTGATGATTCCTGCTCAGTCTCCCCTTGTGTTCTCATTCTGTATCTGAAAATTCTTTTGTCTCTCTCTCCCTAGTCCCAAGGCTACAGACTCCATTCCTTTTCAAATAGGTAAGAGTCTCAATCTGCAAGATGCCAAGTTGTTTATAAAACAGAAAGAGTAATTCAAAGTTCTGAGATAGTAAGGGCTCCTCTTGGCCACTGTTTGTTGTAAATGACCACAATCTAATGGTCTCGCAGCTCACTTATGAACTATTCAGACCTTTTCCTGTTATAGGAAGAATTAAGGGTTAGTTTTCATTAAAAAGCTACACTTGAAGGTAGCTCCAGGACCTTACTGAGTTGAACACCATGATCTACGTATGAATGCCAGTAGTGACCAGCACATACAGGTTCAGCCTGAGGGAGGCACAAGCAGGTGGATCTCTGAGGCCAGCTAGCCAAGCAGCCTACGTAGTGGGTTACAGAGGCAGACAGCCAGCCGCAGACAGCACTGCTGAGAACTGACACCCATCCTGTCCTCCGGGTGCCACATGCACTCCACATCCACACATGCTTAAGAAATCTTAAAGTTTGGTTTTCTTTCTTTCTTTTCTTTTTTTTTTTAAGAAACAAGAAATTCCAATTCCTTATACTTATAGTTTCAACACCAAAATTGAGAGGATTTGTTGTTTTCTACACATCTTCGAAGGCCCTAGCATAGGGCCTAACAATAAACACAGGGACTTTAAAGTATCTTTACAGAAAAAGATGGAATGTTTAAAAGCAGATATTATGAGCCATCAACTTATAAAAGCAAAATGAATTGACATTTTTACAAGCTATTTACAAGAATTAAGACAAAAAAAAATCCCTAATGTCCACCAGGGGGCACCACAAAGCCAGGACGTCCCAGACCGTTCCTGACTTCCAAGTAACCCTTTTATCACTTAGCAATATTTTTTAAAAGCAGGTGAATTTATACAAGTCCAGGCTTCTAGATCTTCTTGCACAACAGGATCCTGACCACAGCAGGCTAATGGAAGAACAACTGTTTTATAATCTGTCACCTGACATGGGTAATCCTGAGCTCTTGGTATTTGGTACTACAAATGGGCAGGTCTTCATTAACATGAAGTGTGAGGAACAGACATATTAAAAACCTGTTTCTTCCTCCTCCTTTTCCCCTAAGACATGGTCCTGTTTATGTATCTCCTAGACTTTGGTCGGCTGGTTGTTTCCTTTCTGTACAGAAACCATTTCCATGTAGTCTCATCGTTGGTACTCGGGGGGTGGTTTGCATGCTGTAAGTGTTCTATTAAAACAGTCTTGTCTATTTCAATATACTGAAGGGAACTCTTTTTCTGCTAGAAGTTTCAGTGTTTCATGTTTTATATTAAAATCTTTGATCTGATTTTTCTGTGTGAAATATAAAATTCTAATTTTATTCTTCTGTAGCACAAATCCAATTTTGCCCACACCATTTATTGGATAGGTGTCCAACCCCCTAGCCAGTGCTGTTTTTTGTTTTGTTTTGTTGTTTTTGTTTTTTGGGTTTTTTTTTTTTCTTGTTTGTTTCCTTTGTTGAAAACCTAGGTCCTTCAGAGTCTCTACTGTGCTCAGCGTGGGCATCTGCTTTGGAACCCTTTCCCTAGACTTTAAGATCCTGTGTCTAACATTTCTATCAGACTAGGTGGTGGTACCTTTAACCCCAGCACTCAGAAGGCAGAGGCAGGTGGATCTCGAGTTCAAAGTCAGCCCTACACAGTGAATTCCAAGACAGCCAGGGCTACACAGAGGAACCCCGTTTAGAAACAAACAACACAGAACAGCAAAAAAAGAATTTGGTATCAGCACAATTATTACTAGCTAAAAAGTTAACATTAATGAGACAAATAAGGAAAGATGCACTCACCTTTCTCTATGAGCTAGGATAAAGCCCTTAAATTACTGCCCCACAATACAATTTAACAAGAAAAGATGGGGTCTTACGATAAGTATGAATTTCACACAGACAGTACCAGTAAGTGTGTGCTTGCCTGCCCTAGCCTAAGAGGCCAGCTAGAAGGATTGGCACAGAGCCAAGGCAGTAGCTGCAGGGCAGGCTATCTCACTATCACTGGCCAGTGTCTTCAGTTCAAGCTCCTTTCTGACCACTGAACGGCAATAAGCCTAGGTTATAACTCATTCTCATCTGGAAAATAATTGGAGTTCAGAGGAGAAAGTTTCAAATGGCAGAAACAGCATGAGAAAGGAACCACTCGTAAGCAGGAAAAATCGCAGCAGTTCAGTATTGGTCAGGGTTGAATGGGTGCCAGGAGCTAGGGCACCTTGGCAAGTCCTTAGCTACTCTTCTGTTGTAACTGACACCACAGCCGAGGCAACTTGTGAGAGTGAGTGCACTAGGGCTTTCGGTTCCAGAGGTCAGTCCACGAAGGTGGGAAAGCTGTGGCAGAAGCAGGAAGCGAAGACAGTCTGAACCATAAGAAGAAGGCAAAGAGCAAACTTGAAATGCTGAGTTTTTAAACTCTGACAGCCCACCTCCAGTAACAAATTTCCTCAGCAAGACCACACCTCCAGAGCCTTCCCAAACAGCACCACCAACCAGGAAGCAAGCATTCAAACACCCTAGACTTGGGTGTGATATCTCACCAAAACCACCACATGCAAGAAGGACGGTAAGCCAAACTTGTTTTCGGAGCGCAGAAAAACTAGGCAGCAAAAGGAAGAAACCATTTCAAGACAGTCATTCATCAGTGAAATGCAAAGGAACCTTATATTCAGAAAAAAATGTGAGAAGAGGGAATCAATGAGTAGTGTCCACTGCGACCCTGTCCTGCTCACCCAGACTAGCATGCATGGAGGTGTCCAACACTGGACCCTGTCCCTTATACCCATAATGCTGTGGAGGGTGCAGTAAATATATGACCGAGGGCAAAGGCCATTTCCTCCTAAGGTACCCATGACAGCAACACAGAAAGAAGCCACACCAGCCCACACATCAGCTGACAAAGACAAGGGAACTCACTGCTGTGTGGTATAGTTGGTTACGTTACCTCCTCATCTGCCAATCCTTCTTCTTCCATAGCCACTTCTAACTTCTTCTGCCTTTCCAAAGAAAAAAAATTAGACTTGTAAAATATGTTTCCATTTCCATTTAAGATATAAGTCATTTATCCAAGCCAACCCCTGGGCATGCTATGCTAAGAAAATCTTTCAAGCTGGACCAAGATTCATCTCTTTACTACGATTGGTACTCTTTCTTAGATCCTAGGACGTAGCATTCCATCGGAATAAAGCTTCAGTGCTCTGTCTCCCAGGACAAGGAGACCATGCAACAGTCTTAAGCTCAACTTTCCCAATCAGGTGGCAAGTGTGTGTGTACTTATTGAAAATCCTTTGCAGGAGAGATGGCTCAGTGGTTAGAGCACTGACTGCTCTTCCAGAGGTCCTGAGTTCAGTTCCCAACAACCACATGGTGGCTCACAACCATCTGTAATGGGATCTGATGCCCTGTTCTGGTGTATTCTGGTGAAGACAGCTACAGTGTACTCACAAATAAATAAATAAATAAATCTTAAAAAGATTCTTTAGAAACTGGAAAGTCACACGCATGTAGAAATAAACATCGAGCATGATAACACTTGCTTTTCTAGGAACAGCCAAGCTCTGCTACTTGGTTTTTCCTTTAACGAGAAGTTGGTTAGGCTAAGCATGTCTGACGGCTATGGAGCGTTTCACCACTCACTCTGAGTGAGTAGTACTTCATGATGATAGTGTTGGTTTCCCGACTCTGTATCTAGACAACTCATCTAAATTATCTTCGCGTTGTACCAGAAGACCAACATGTCAAAGAATGAAGATTTCAGCTACCAGAGTGATGCAGACCAGCCTCGCCACCTACCCACCTATCCCGGCACCTGAGGCAAAGGCAGGAGGATCAGGAAGAGCCTGAGGCTTACAGGCCGCATGGCAGAGCAGCTGCAGCTCAGACACCAGTGCTCTTTCTGGTCCCTCACTCATTCCCTCACATTTCAAGTTTCCCTGAGGCAAAATGACATGCTGAAGCTGTTCTTTCTTCTCACTAACTCAGTGCAGCACCACCAATGTTATGCATTAGCCATTTCTAAAGCATCTTCATGAAGGACAGCACAAAATCATGCCACAATGTCACAGCTGGAAAGATCTGCTTCAAACACAAGTGACATGTGTGCACATGTGCACAAGACTCTGGAAACCCAGGAAATGAAACAAGCAGTCAAGTGTCCTGTCAGTGGGGAAAACAAGGCGCAAAATTCCCATCTAGTCAGAAAACTACAGCTTTCGCCTTCACTGTACCTGGTCTCTCTCTCCTCATGCTGCAGAATTAGGTTGCTGTAAAAGTTCTCCAGCGTGAGCTTGGCCACGGTCACCCTTTCCCGGGTGTGGCTGCTCATAGGGAAGGCGGTTGTTGCCCCTGCCGTCATTGCCATAGTAACTGGAATGGAAATGACATTAAAATCAAGTTCTGTAGCAATTTTTTAAACAAAGTTCTTTTATCAAATTTTAAAAATGTTTAATTTCTATTAAGAATAATTCTACCATTAGTTAATCACCCAGGCTCCTAAATTATAAATAATTCAAAACTACTATTAAGTACACACAAGCATGAAGCACCCCCAAAAGATGCACTGGTCCCAAAACCAAAGAAATTAATTTTGTCCTGGAAAAGCCAGGAACTAATTATAGAAAGATGTATTAGTGCAGTATAGATGTTAACAGACACACGAGCTCACAAAAGGTCTTATGTGTCAGTGCACACAACAAGGACATATTAATCCATTTTGCTGGTTTAATGACCATTTTTCAAACTTTATTAAGATTTGCCAGTAGTTACATTCCCGATATACATGTGTAAGATAGAATGTGGTTTCAATGGTAAGCTACACAAATCCTGTGAAACTTGGTGTGCACTATCAGACACTGATGCAGAAATATGCATGTGCAGATCTAAGTTTTAGTGACAGAGTCATGAATGCTCTTTGCACTCTGAACTGTCACTGGGAGAGATGCAGAATTCCAGACTCTGAGGCACAGTTAGTTTTCAGATGAAGCTCACAAGCCTGGGTAGTACATGTCCACCCACAGGCATGCAAGTGCCAGCTTTTAGGAACCACTTGTATGAAGACCATTTCAATCCTTAGGAAGGCAAGGAATTAGGTACTTCACAAGGACAGCTCTGGAGGCCATTGTGGTACTGTTTCCAAAACATCTGCCTACTATAGGCTTTGATAAACCAAAAATGACGAGAATAGCTCATACATTAAATGAGTTTTAATACCTAGAAGAGGGTCCTAACAGACCATTCTGGACAACAGAAAGAGCTTGCTACGTCAACATCCCAAGTTCCCATTGCCCACAAACCTTCCACACCCACCATTTTAAACACATGAAGGCACGAGACTCTGCCTGCAGACTGAAGCAGAGGTGGAGGCCAGGGATAGGGAAGAAACAAAGAAACCCTATTCAACAGGCTCAGATTGGAAATGTGTAATTTAACTGAGGTGAACTCATTTCCCTTGTCTCATAACCTTAAGCAGACAGTGTACTATATTGGCCTCAAACCCAGTACAAAGCTGTTCTTCAGTGACTGGCTAACTCTCCACAGGCCCTTGTTTGCATCCTTTCATGGCTTCTGCACATACATCAAATTAGCTTAAAAAGTATAGCTGGTGGACACCAGGAATGGGCATCTCAGGATAACTGTATGTTACTCACTGATAGAGAACTTACAACAACAGCTCTCACCGCATCCTTAGAACAGGGAACTAGAGCTTAGGGAAGCTCACACAGCAATGGGAGTCAGGACTAAACGCCAACTTGCTCTTGAGCATTCCCTCCCTACCCTCATGCTGACAGTCCCTCACGTGACTTCCTCTAAACCACTTGGATGTGTAGGAATCATCTGATCCTCTGTGGCTCTAGCTTGTCCCTAACCTTCTCTATGACAAGACATTGCTCATTCTTGGTGGTGGCCTCTGAATCTGCACATCTCACACATTAGTGTGTATCACTACCAAACATTTCACATTGCTCTAAATTAGGACTTCTTTAGGCACTGTTTCCACAACTCCCCTTTAAACACTCACCAGCATAGCACACCTGACAGAGCAGACAGAATGAATGATGGAGAGCACTTTATAAGTAAGAACATCGGGAAGAGATGAAAGAGTTGGAAAGAAGAAAGTTCTATGACCCTTGAGGCCATGACGTCTGACCTCAGTCACCTTTCCCCAGAGGCAACTGTAACCTGTGCTCTGCTGTTTTCCCAGGCCTTTCTGAGGCCATGTGAGGTTAATGCACAGAAAATCTACGGAAAGCCAGGGTTGCTCATACCAAGTTAAGGTACCTCTGTAAGCACGGCACATACCTTCATTTAAAAATAAACTGTTGCATGATCTAATAACAGTATTCCTTTAAAAGATGATAATAATGATAATGATAATGATAATAATAATAATGAAGATAAACGTTAACAAAACCATTTTTTCCAACATAGTATTTTTATTATATTAGAGAATTTCACATAAAACACCCCAGTCTTACTTCCCAGTCCTCCAAGACCACCCCCACCCTTGTGATCCCCCTACAAAAAAACCACAAGTTTAATTTGTGTTGTCCATATAGTCACTGGAGCACAGTCAAACTCCCAATGTTCGGCACCTTAAAGAAAACTGAGTCCTTCCCCACCCTCACCCCTGTGAGAAGCTGTAAATTATGTAAAGCTGCACTTCAGCATCTTTATCACAACTTTTACAAGTTCTCTTCAACAGTTTCATGTCTGGACTGTTCCTTTTTTTGGAGGGGGTAGGCATTGTCACAGAAGCCCTTCTATGGTTCTCTTTCTCAACTGTGAATCTACAGTCACTGCTAAAGTAGCTTCTTGCTCTTTACAGTTAACAAGAACATGGATCATTGACTCAGTTTCTGGTAACAGCATGGACCACAGACATCCACACGGCCTCCAGCATCAGCACTGCCCTGCCACAGCATGGACCACAGAACTATCATGGCCTTCGGTGGCAGAAGAGACCATGGACACCAATATGGTAGCAGTCTACCCATGAAGATCAACATGGCTTCAGGTGGCAGCTCAGATCATGGACATCAAATAAAGCCCCAGAATCCCAGGGCTCAAATTCTGTTTTGAGATCAGATGTGGAAATGGCAAAAATTGGGAAAGAGAGACAGCTGTCACACAGCCAGCATCTCCCTGTCTGCTGTCAGGATTTGAAGGAGGAAGAATGGATCAGAATCAAACAAAGCTTTCCAGTGAACTTAAGAAACCTAGATTACAGGTAAGGAAGTTGCTCAGGGCAGGATTTGCCAGCTTCTTATGTCAGCATGTGCTTACCCTCAAGGGCAACGGGCATGCCACCTGCATGAGTATCCTAGAGAGCTTCCTCAAGACACAGGAAACACAGGCTCAGACCTTCAGAGTGTAAGGAAGCAAATGTCAGCTACTTTTCTCAACAAACACTACTTTGGGGGCAAGAGTCCTTTAAAGCTCCAATGGGATGCGATTACTAAGGACTGGGGATACTTTCTGTGCCTCTTTTTTGGCAATAAGCAGACAGGGAAATGTCCAGAAGATAGGTGGCCGAGAACACACCACCCAAAGGGAAAATCAGGCAACAGCAAACCTGTGCTATTCCAGGCCAACACAAGTCTTTTACAAAACTAAGGAAGAAACAAGCTTTTCATAAAGCCTCTTTAAAAAGCACAAAGTGACGCAGATCATGGAGTTAGATGACTTGTAAGTAATGCCTGCATAAATCAGAAAGAAAGATAGAGAAGGGAAAGGAAAGTGGAAGACGGAGGAGACACAGCCTTGGAGGGAGCAGACTGGCTGCCACCAGGAGGTGTAGAATGCACTCATGTTTGGCTGGAGTCCCCAGCCACATCCCGAAGCTACTCTATCCTAACCACGCTTACAGGAGATAGGTATACAAAACAGAACAGCAGTGTACTGATTTACAGAGTAAGAGGTGAACTAAGGAGGAACAGGACCTGCACGTTGTCACAAAGCACTCCATCCTTCCAAAGCCAGACAAAGAGGAGTCTGAATTAGGACAGGCTGTTGTCAGAAAACCAGGTTGATGTCCAGAGAACAGTCACCAGTGGAAACACTGAGTCACTTCAGGATGGAGGGTATGGCCAAAACTGATGGATACATGTCTCCTGGGGCCCAGACACTGCCAAGTGCTGGAGGAGATGACACACTAGCTTCCAAAGCTGACAGAAGCTCCTTTGGGAGCCGGTCTGTGGGCCAGAGGAGAAAGGAAAATGGCTGGGTAAAATATCTTTGAAGATGTTTTTGTGCAACACAAAAACATGTGAGGGAGTGTAAGACAATTCCCAAGCCCTGGAGCATGGCTGCATTGAAAATACAAACAAGGTCCTGAGATACACACTGTGAATCTGGATCTCTGGATCTACATACAGAATAAGCAGACAAGAGCTCTTTCCTCCCCTAGAAGATGATGTAATAAACTTTACTCCAAAACCCAAAACAGGTGTCAGTGAAATTCACTTTAGGTACTTTATAACTGTCATTAGCATAATCTTTATATTCCTGCTGGACACACCTGGAAGATCACATGGCTTGACTGAAAACCAGGAAAAGGCAAATGTTATCCATCACCTCTGTAACCAACGCCAGCAGCAAGAGGTACATTCTGCACGCCATGCAAACAATCTACCTGAATATAGTGAAGTTCAGTTTGTGCCTATGCCCCATATATAGTAAGTTCATAGGTTCAAAGCTACAAAACACACAGTGCTGTGTTTATCTTCAAAAGGAAAACTTCCTCCCACGATGATCCATGCTCAGTAGAGCCCAGGTCTCAGGGAGCAGCTTTAACAAGGAAGAACTCTTTTGTTCTAACCAGACACAGTCTGTCTTTACATTTTTAATTATATAAAAACTAACAAGTATTCAAACTTTCGAAGAATGATCTGGATAAGCAGTTGTTACACTGTAAACCCACACCTTTAACTGACTCAACACTGGCTTTTGTCTTTTATTAAAGCTCTTTCTCTAGTCAGGAAAAAAAAAAAAAAAAGGATAGTCTGTAAACCTAGAATTCTCAGATTGAGAAACATAACACTAGTGTTCTTTAATTTCCTGTTCACTTAAACAAGTGACCCCCAATTCATCAGAGAAATATTACCAACAGTTTAGTACAGTACTCGTTAATTGAGCTGGTGGGATTCACACACAGACACACACATACACACACACACTCGAATACACACTCATGCACGAATGCATTATCTATAAATAGAAGTGTGTCTCCATTATCAGCAAACTTCAAAGGCAGAAAGCAGGTGTTTGACCTGTCAATTTCATCTCAGTATCTTTGGTACTTGTAATGAAGCAGTGTGAAGTGTCCTAATCCATCCTGACTTGTGGTGCTGATGCCTGAGGCTGCAGGTCCTCAGACTGCAGTCCCAGATGCTGGGTCCCTAATGAAGGAGTGCCAGCCACAGCCTCTTTCCATGGGCATATATGAGAAAGCAAGAAAGCCAGTCAGCTCAAGTTCAACACTAAGTATATATTTAATAACTCAAAATATATTATGTATGTAGACATCATACACAGCTTTTAATACTAAATCTGTAAATAAGGACCTTAATAAAGACAATAAATGAAAAGCTTAACATATGCAAATGTTCAATGTTACTAGCCAATCAAAGCATTGAGACTTGAACAGGCCACAGGATGCTCTTTGCTGTGGAGGGGAGTGTTCCTTCTGATGTTGGCAGTGAGACAGAGAGGAGGAATCAACCTGCACCATGGCACAGAGCAATGTACCAAAGTGGACCTGGGTTCTGTCCTATGAACCAAAGAACTATGACAAGAGTGTGTCATGGAACAAGCTACAGAAGAGGATGACTGTCTTCAGGCTGGTTCAGACTTCCGTCTAGGGCAGCAGGACTTTACAGGTGGCTGCAGAACGGCAGGACTAAGAGGCTCAAATCACCACTGTCTTTTCAAATGCCTTTCCTGCCGAGGACTCAAAGGAAAGTCACAAACTAGGGCAGCACAGACCTAAGTTCAACTACCTTCAAGCAGTATTTATGGCAAGGGAAATTCTAACATGGAGAAATGGGAAACAAAAGAGAGTTCTAGATTTGAGGAGGAGCCTGCTCCCTTTGTGTCCTCTATATTCTAAGGAAGCTGGGACAGACCGGATGCAGGTACTGTGCCAACAGTGAGGGCTGGGTGTGAAGTGAGAACCACCAATGAGTGAACAGGCAGGGAAAGGGTGAGAAGTAGAAGTAGTGTGACTTCCTGGACATGTGGTCAGCCAGGCTGTAAGTAAAGCTTGCACATCTGGGGATACTTGCTGTTCACTTTCTTAAAAGTGAACTTCTAATAGGAACAGATTACATACTCACTATCACTAACACATTCACAAATACACACTGATATACATGCACAAATATATACACACCCAGTCACATACATACACTGACATACATACACACATATACACACTCAGTCACATATAAACACACACTGACATACATACACACATATATACACACTCAGTCACATACAAGCAGTTAGTCATTCATATTCAGAGAGAGGGCATGAATTTGTGCGTACACACATGTTTATGGGGGTGGGGGAGCAGTCCTTTTAACTGAAATCAAAGGTGATCAGATTATCTGAACAATTCTGAACTACAAGTGATACTTTATGGGAGCAAGAAATTAGGACTAAAATTAAAGCACAGTATAGTCAAGAGTATAGCTTAAAACCTAAACAGTCATAACTGACTTTCACTAATTTTGAGTCATTTAAACTCTCCCAAGATAATTTTTTGGCCATCACAAGTGACCACAGAAACTACTCCCAGCTAAAAGCAGACACACGTGACCTGTCTGGCACTGTGCTGAGTGAGCATGTGGAACACTCACTTCAGCTACTCTGACAAGTTCCAAAAGGCACCTGTCCCAACACATCAGAACACAAAAAATGTTAAGACTTAAAAAAAAAAAAATGCTAAGGAACTCTTTATTGACATCTGAACAACTTATCACTGAGCCCTGAGCATTGCAGCAGTTTAGTGGCTCATGGTCTTCAGAATACAAATACAACCTGGAAATCAGTCTCTCTCTCTCTCTCTCTCTCTCTCTCTCTCTCTCTCTCTCTCTCTCTCTCTCTCTCTCTCTCACACACACACACACACACACACACACACACACACACACACACACACACACACACACGAAGAATAAACTATGTAGAATGAAATACAAAAAAAGTGTGTCCCGGCTTTTGTCAAGGAAACCCTTCAATTCAACACAAGAACTCAGGAACTCTCCATAAAGCAGCATCCAAGTTTAAATCCGTGTACAATTTTCTAAACTCAATTACAGGTAACACTATGGAAAATACAGCTGAACACAGGTTAAGACCTTCCAAAGGCAGTTTTGCTTGCAGAAGGCTAACACGTAAGTGATCTGAGGATTATCTTATCCGTTGTTAAGTGACCGGGCCACCCCTCATCCCCCTCACCTTACAGAAGTGAAGCACAAACAGACAACAGGCTATGTGGCAGCCTACAGTGAAGCTCCCACGGCGGCTGCTAAGTGCACAGGCAATGGCAATCCCAGAACACCTCACCATCCTGCAGAGCAGCTCAGTGCCAGCACTGACTGAGGACTAAGCCCATGGACTCTGTGGTCCCAGTCTACTCTAACATAGATCCCAATAATCCAGACAGTGCTCCCCATCTTGCCTTATGATCTGGGTTTTGCCTACTTTGTCCAGATGATGAAAGGGGAAACAATTAACCGCAGGCTTCTTGAAAGCCACCACAGAAGAATCTTGGTTTTGTTTACATGTTTCTTCCCCCTCCTCCTCCTCATCCTTCTTCAAGATAGGGTCTTATTACAATCTGGGGGTCCTGGAACTCTCTATGTAGTCCAGGCTTACCTCTAGCTCACAGAAATCTGTTTCTGTTTGTTTCCAGAGTGTTGGGATTAAAGGTATGTGCCACCACACGTACCCACCTGATTTTAATCTTTGCTCTACTTGTCAGTGGAAAAACCGGTTCATTTAAGAGACTGGAGCACATGTGGACACTGTAACAATCACATCCCATTTTAGTAGCTGAAGTCACAGCATGATGCTAACAGTTAAGTAACTCCAATGTTCCCAAAATGGGAAAAGACTCACAATGTCTGAGCTCACAGAGGACCTTGCTATGACAGAAGAATGGTACTTTCCTACAAACCCATAGGTTCACATCAAAACTACTTCAACAATTCAAAAACTTAAAAGTCTAAGTAAAAATAGTTGTAAACTGAGATTTGGGTTTATTATTCACTGATTTAAGCCAGCATATGTAACTTATCATGTGTGTACACACATGTATGTATTTGTCTGTGTGAGTGTGGGTAGATGTGAATGTCAGTCCTCCCCTTCCCACTTATCTGAGGCAGGCTCTCCTTGTTGTTCACCACTGAATATGCCAGGCTAGCAGGCTACAACCTTCTGAGCATTCTGTGTCTATGTCCCACCTCACTGTAGGAGAGCTAGGATTACAGGTGCTCAACCACCATGTCTGACTTTACATGGGTGCTTAGGGTCTGACCTCCAGCCTCGTATGTGCATGACAACAGCTTCACCCACTAAGCCATCTCTCCAGTTTTTATTAAAGTAATGGCAATACCCCAGTTTGGACCATTACCGAGGGATCCCCTTTTCACTGTTATCATCTGGGGGCTGCAGGCTTT
The DNA here is from genome assembly GCF_963924665.1 of Micromys minutus. NCBI lineage: Eukaryota > Metazoa > Chordata > Mammalia > Rodentia > Muridae > Micromys > Micromys minutus. Next base: position 2,645,661 of record NC_137972.1, read on the forward strand.
CCTTAGCACATTCAAGTCTCATTTTTTAATGGACACTCATGTCAGAATCCTTGCAACTATTTTCAGAGTTTTAATAGATACTGCCTACGCTCTGATGCCTCATCCATTCATCAAACAAGGGAAAAGACTCTGAACACTTCACTGTCTGAGCAGGGAGATTAGTCATCACTGCAGGGCAGATAGAATCTTGGCAAAGATGCCGCTGCCCAAGAGCTAGGGGTTAAATTCAGGATTGAGTTGCCTTTGATGTACTCGGGCCCCAAAAGGATCATTGGGCAGGTGCTCTCTCCTACCACTGAAAAGTAGCTCCTCTTATCTGTTTGGCAGCCAGTGGTCAGAAAGTTCTTTTTACAGCTAACCCAATTCTCTTCCACTCAAACTCAAATTCATTTGTTTTTCTCATATATTCCATAAAAATGAAGACCTTCACTGCATCAAATGCTCAGAGTGAGGAGTTGGAGCACACACGGGTTTTGATTACCTTTCAGTGCACAATCATAAGTTCTTAAACTTTCATGCACCCTGCTAAGGGAAGAATTGCTATGTTCGTCAAAAAACTAATTTGTAAGTAATGCCATCTTTTGAAATGTGCCTATATCTGAGATTGCTATTTGGAAATTTAAAATAAGTCCTTTCCAGTACTAATAGGTCTTATGACAGAAGAGTGACAGCAATTGTAAGGTGGCCTTGTCAGGCACAGTGCTCAATGTACAGTGTCCTTTTTATCTATGCTGTGCGTGAAGTAGGTGCCTTTCAAATTCAGGCACAAAGAGACCAGCTGAGTTACATCACCAGTTACAGAACTACCAAATGCACCCAGTGTTGTGCTCCGAAGGGGCTCAGCAATGTATCAGCACTTTCACTTCAGAGAGCCTGTGGTGCTGGGGACCAACTGAGGTCTTGGGCAAGCAGAGCAAGCAGCCTTCCCCTGAGCTCCGCCTAGCCCCAGAGAGCCTCTCTCACTGATCAACGAATGCTTATGTTCTTAACCCCGTTCTCTGTAGTCATTTTACTTTCCCCACTTCTTTCCATTTTAAAACTTATAGAAAAGCAACAAATCTAAGCCTTCACAAATTGAAACATCATAAAAATGTTAACAGAGGGGTTGGAAAGAAGGCTCAGTAATTAAGAGCATTAGCTGCTCTTGCAGAAGACCTGGGTTCAGTCTCTAGCACCTATCGGATGGTTCACAACCATCTACAACTCCAGTTCCAAGATATCCGATACCCTCCTCTGTCTTCCCTAGGCACTAGGCACATACATAGGCTACATACATCTACACAGGAATATTCATACACATAGAATAAATAAATCTTAAAGATTTTTTTTCAAAAAGAAATGTATCAACATTCTTAAAAGTTAGATGAGAAGCCCAATACGGTGGCATATGACTTTAATCTCTGCATTTTAGAAGCTGTGAGCTCAAGGTCAGCCTGGTCTACATAGCAAATTCCAGCAAGGCTTACATGAATGAGGCTCTGTTTTTAAAAACATAAAATAAACTGTGTGTAAGACTAGCTGGCATGAGCAGCTGCAGAACTGGCTGACTGCCTCTCTTCAGTGTCACCCCATAAACCAGCTCTCATTTTCATAGCTGCGTGATATGTCTTGACATCTGGGGGGACCCTCCCACCTCTGCCCTCAGCTGCACCTTCCCACAAAAAATGTACTCTTCCCTCTGGGGTCTTTACTTGGAGAAAATATGGTTTACCATCCCAGTCTCAGGACGATTCTGGTGCCTTTGCCAAAGCTTTTCTACTACCATGGAGACAAGGATCCAAATGAAAGACCTTTTCTAAAAGGTGATGGCACCCAGCTGAAATCCCAATACACCAGGAAGACTAAGTGTTTGAAGTTAGCCTGGGGTATAGAACTAGAGAACAAACAGTCCAACAGATTTGTGTTTGCATGTCATGTGGGTTTCCAGGGAAACAGTAGTAAAATCAAGCAGGTAAGCAGGTAAGCTAACAGCAGGTAAGACTGACCCAACAACCACACTGCAAGACTATATGTGTGCCAGGCTCTATAAAAGTGAAGGGTATGGGGGCTAGAGAGATGGCTCAGGGGTTAAGAGCACTGACTGCTATTCCAGAGATCCTGAGTTCAAATCCCAGCAACCACATGGTGGCTCATAACCATCTGTAATGAGAACTGAGGACAGCTGTAGTATACTTATAATAAATAAATACTTTAAAAAAGAGTGAAGGGTATGAAAAAGCACACAGTGCTGCTGAGTCCACAATACCAGTGAAGTAAGACTAACCCATATCAACACCAGGTTATTGGTGGGAATCTGATAAAAGCAGGGCTTTAGAATAGGAAAACATATCACTTCTCGGCCTTTTGGGTAAGATCAAGTGTAGAATAGGAAAACATTCACATTACTGTGGCAGACACAAACTATTAGAGTAGATAGCTCAGCTTAGCCTAACTAAATGCCAAGTGGCAGTGGAGGTTTGGTGATAGCTCTTTAGAAGGCTGGGGCTGCTGGAAGGACACTGTAGTCACAGGACAGTGATCTACACAGCCTTTGCCTGGCCAGAAGCCCCCTCGGGACTAACCTAAGTGAGGTCCTTACCACGGTCTGACCCTGACAGTCCCTCTTTCATGAGTCCTGCATCCACCCAGTTTCCTGATAGGATGGAAACTTACTAATACATGCAGAAAACCCAACGTGTGAGCTTGTCTATTTCTGGAAAGAGGTAGTTCTTTCCAAAATGACTGAGTCAGAAATTTTACCAGCACTAGGTTTGGTTAAAAAGGTGGGAAGGTTATTTTTAGTTAAATAAACAAAATGGACATTCTGTCTCTTTCCAAGAAGCAAAAACTAAAGCTGCACACAGCTGGGAAATTACTCCAGAAATAATGACTGGGGCAGAACTTTATAAAAGTTTAAATTGCAAAAAAGTACTTAATTACTCGCAAATTCCACAGTTATTTTGTCTTTTTAATTTTACTCATTAATTGACATAACAGGTATGCAATGGATAGTGTCATATGATGCTGGACGCCTGTGCACAACGTGTAATGCTCCGATCAGCATAGTTACCTGATCTATAAAGCCTGTGAGACCACGCTTCTCTACCCATTTGTTTTCTGTCGAGGAACACACTATAGCCTTCTTCAGATACTTTCTGTGCAAACAGAAACTTACCTTTAAGTAGATTTTACATCAATTTCACTAAAATAAGACTATGTAACCCTTTGAGTCTCCTTCCTGTTGTGTCTTTATGCATAATTGTTTAAAGCAATTGCTAGTGCTTTGATTTAATCACAGCAGGATGTGCAGGCTTCACACACATCTCCCAGTGTTTTCTAACAGCAGACAATGGTGGTTACACAACACTACACTTCACACTGATACCTTTGCCGCATACATCTTAAAAAGTAAAAACAAAAGCAATGCTTTATATAGTTCCCTACAGACTTCAAGAGTGGCTGAGGTCCAAGAGTGAAAACGTCACTTTGTGAAAGGAAGAGCAGGGAACTGATGTAGGTTTGAAGACAGCAGGTGTGTTTTATTGCACAGTAGGGTGAATGCAGTCTGTCTGTCTCAGAGGTAAAAGTGTCAGTGAACTTTCCACTGCTGTGACAAACACTGTTGTTACATGGGGGCCAGAAGTAGGAAGAGAGAGAGAGAGGGGTCCAGGACCGTCCCAGTGACCCACACCTCCCAAAGTTCCATGTCCCTACAACGATGCCTCCAAATCATGATTCCATGAGTGAACTGGACTGATCTACTGATTAGGTCGACATATTCACAATGCTCTCTCAATGAGAGCTGGATCCAGTGGCTGGTGAACAAGCTTTCAACACATGGGGCTCTTTTTAGGGAGACAATTCATATCCAGACCCCAGCAGTGGAAACAGTAGAGAGTGGCCAAAGACAGGACTGGATAGGGCAACAGGGACAGGGAAGGACCATGAATGTGAAGCCAGGAAGCCCAAGCACTGCTATGAAAAGTAACAAGGACGCCATGCTAGAGACTTCAGCCAGGATGAGTGCTCCAGTTCACAGTGTAAAGAGTCAGCAGGGCAGAAGAGTGGATCTGGTGGTTAGCAGATGCTGGAGGACAAAGAAAGGAAGAAGGGAGGGAGGCTTACTTGGTAGTTAGGAGACAGTGAGGACAGTCCAGCATCAGTATAGAGAGCTCTAACCTCATTCAGTGCTTCCTAGGTTTTAGAAGGAAGAAAAGAGAACACAGTAAGTTAAAGATGTAAGGAACAATTAATCTGCAATGAAGGCAGACACACCTTCCCCACAGACTTTAGAAGCTCAGCTACACTTCTCTGAATCTTTCAAGATACATAGAAATGTTCGGGGAGAAGACATAAACCTTAGCTTCCAGGGCAGCATCCTGCACATAGTAGGTGTCTAATTAATGGAGACTGTATTTTGAAGGTAACAAATGTTAAGCACAGAAAAAGATAAAGTTTGTTCTACTTGGTCCCTGACACACACAGTACAGGTGGCAACTCCTCGTTGTCTGACAGACAGATCTTAGTGACATGATGGAGCACATGCAGATGAAGATAATTCATTTCTGATGGCTAAATAGCCTTCTGTCATCTTCTAAACTCCAATAACTATGCAGAATACCCTCCCTGTGTTGACACAGTAGGCTTTTTTCCTAACGGTGATTTGTCTTATATCTGTGCCTCACAGAAGCAGCATCAGACTCAAACTACATGGACTTCCACTTCAGCTTTTACAAGACAACAGCATTTTTTTCCTCAGTACTATTTGTGGCCACACTTGGTGGTGTACAGCTAAAATCCTAGTACTTGAGAAGTAGAGACAGGAAGATCAGTAGTTCAAGACCTCAGATACACAGTGAGCTTGAAGCCAACCTGGGCTACATGAGATCTGGTGGAACACATGACTGACAGGCAAGAGGCCCTAAGTAAGTTAGAGATATAGCACTGAGGAAAAAAAACCACTTAACAGATGTATACGTTAAACACAGAAACGTAGGGCACCTCATCTAGACATGCCCCACTGCTGATGACTGCTGTTCTGAATTTCCCCTCTTCTATTTCCTCCACTATTTATTTTCTCTGTACATTAAGACAGGCCTTGCTACACAGCTTAGGTTAGCTTTAAACTCTAGCCCTCCTACCTCAGCCACCAGTGCTAGGATTACAGGAATATGCTGCCATGCCTATTGGTATCAGCACTGTATAACAAACATCAAAACCTTGAAATCTGATTGGTCTATTTCATATTCCTAAGTTTAAAAAATATTAGCACTACTCCAAAATTACTGACATTGATGGTGTAATTCATAATTCAAGAACTTTATCTGTGTGACAGGTAATTAATATTAATTAATTAATACTTGACACATATCATCTCTCCTTGTATGGATGCTCTATTCATCCTAAGGTGTCACCTCACTTGGCAGAAGACACTGGCACTATGAAAAGATAGATATCTTACTTCCCTTGCACTGTGCAGCTCTGTCCCTCCCAGATGAAGCTGGGTATCTGGGAAGGCACTTATGATCCTGATTTAAGAATAAAAAGTTTCAAACTTGAAAAGCTGATGACATTTAGAGATGTGCAAGTGAAAAAGAAGCCACTCTGAGTGGCTAGCTCAGCCCCCCCCCATACCCCCTCCAAAACTGAGCTTGGCTCTAAGAAGCAAATACCTGGTCCCTGGGAATCAGCAGAGAAGACAGTCCCTACCCTTGTTTAAAATAAACAGATAAACCCACAAAGTAACCAAGATAAGAAAATCACCCACAATGGCTTTCTCAGCCTATCATCAAGTCAAGGTACTGCGGACCTTTAAAGGTGAAGTTTCCTTTCATGTCCACGGCTTGTTACAGCTCACAAGAGTTAACTACTGTTAACTGTTGTCTGTCCCTGTACAGTAAAGGCACTAGGCTCGTTCCTCAGGACATAAATCTTTCTTCCTTTTCAAAAATGGAGACAGGGTATCTCTGCAGATCATGCAGGCTTCAAATTGTGCACCTTTCTGTGCGAAGCTGGGCTCACGGATGCACAACACCATGCCCAGCTCCAAAGCCAGGTTCCCAGAGCCATGAATCCTGTACTGCAGGAAATATGGCAGGCACTGTGTGTGGTGAGGTGACTACCAGGAAAACAGGACCAGCCATGCAGACAAGGAAGCTGGACTATGTTTCTGTTTCCCTAGGATTCATTTCACACACACAGAAACTGTCAAACTGTCTGCTGTGTTGGCTCTCAAAATGTCTACAATTAAGTCCTTGCTGAGCAAGCAGGTTCAACAGCTCTAACACCCTGTGCACACAGGGATAGTGGGCTGTGAGAAAAAACACAAAGCACAGAGACAATTTGTATATCACAGGAAATGACCAGAGAACCCACCTAGAATACACAGAGGCACAGTCCAGTTATCAGATATAGAAATCTGGATTTCCTTCTATGACAAATATGGAATTCAATCAGTGAAATGCTTTCCATACAAACAGTTCCTTTTTAGTCCTTATTTGACTACAGAAAGTCGAGAAAGGGGAGACTTTTCCTCTCCCTGAGGAGGCAAAAGAGGAAAATGTAGTATTTAAAGTTGATGGTACAATTTAAAAACTTTCCACTAAGGTGCACACCCAGCTGAGTCACACGCCTAAGCCCTCAGTAGGTCACCTCAGTCCTGGCCTTCTTAACCAAGGTCCTTCCAGCTCTGCCCATTCTCCTTGAAACAGAAGGGGTAAGAAGCCCCACCATGGTAGATCCATGGAGTTTGCTAGCCACCAAGCCTAGACTTCTTAATGTGTTCCAGACCAGTGACACACACACACACACACACACACACACACACAGGGGGGCGGGGGGAGAGACATGTCTGGCTGTCTCTCTCAGGATAACTGTTTCCGAGTGGACAGTAACTCAAACCTGAGAGCAGGCAGAGGCCTCTGAGGTGTTTTCTATTCTGCCGCTCACTGGCTCTTTCTCCATGGCACAGGACCTATGCAGGACTGACATTTTTCAGATCTTTGTCAACTCATTAAGATCCATGAAGTGTTCACATGGGATCCTCCAGCAACTCAGCTCTAAGTTTTGCTCTTATCTTGACAGTTAATGGTCCTATGCAACACACTGAAATGTATTTTCCCAATCCCTGGCTATCAAATTTTTAGGTAAAGTCTCTTAAAACTATAAATAAATATTTCTTTAGAGCTCAAATTGATAAATGTGCCTACTGCTAACATTTCACAAGGACACTGCTAAAGTCCCATCCCATCCTTACCTCTGTGTGATCTTAGGCAAGTGACTCCATCTGTCTAGGTCTTATGCTCTCGTGGGTAGAAAAGATGCCTGTGAAATACTTAACAAAAAGTAATGGTCAATCTGAGGAAATGGCCACTGTCAATATCAGTGCATGATTCCTGTGGCACACTGTCAACTCCCTGCAGCCATCCTACAAAACACAAGTCCATCAGCAGCAGAGAATCAGGATCTCTGGACTATAAGCTAAGGGAAATAACACATGAACCAGCAAGCAAGTCACAGACTCCAAGGACCTTCAGTTTATGACTACAACACAAGACCCAAGAGAGCACCAGTTGAAGATTCATCTGGGTTGGCAGTCTTCCCAGGGTTTGGGACAGAGGTAGAAGCAGGAATATCAGAAGTTCCTACTCATCCTTGGCTGCACAGTTCAAGGACAGCCTGAGTTATCAGAGACCCTGTTTCAAAAACCAAACAAACAGGATATGTTTGCTCTTCCTAGCTACTACTACAGAACTTACATCTGATGAGCCAGGGAGGTCTTCAACTCCATTACAACATGGGAATAAAACAATAGTGTGCTGGCTAGTTTTATGTCAACTAGACAAGCTAGAGTTACTGGAGTAAAGGGAACCTCAATTAAGAAAGTGCCTCCATAAGATAGGGCTGTAGGCCAGCCTATAGGTCATTTCTGTGACTGGTGACTGATGTGGGAAGCCCAGCCCATTGTGGGTGCTGCCACTCCTATGCTGATGGTCCTGGGAGCAAGCCAGTAAGTAGCACTCCTTCATGGCCTCTGCCTCAGTTTCTGCCTCCTGGTTCTAGCCCCCTCTGAGTTCCTGACCTTCCCTCATAATGGACTGTTATATGGGAAGTAAGCTGAAATAAACCCTTTCTTTCCTCCCCAACTCGCTTTGGTCATGGTGTTTCATTACTGCAATATTAACCCTACCTAGAACAAAGAGATCTGAACAGGTAATTAATGGGCTATTTTCCCCCTTAGGGAAGGGAGGAGAAAGTCATAGCAAACAATAGTACTGAGAACTGAAAATTATGGGTAATAAAATATATGTGCCATGAATAGCTCGTTGCCACAAATGTGCAGAACATTAAGGACTATGTAGAAGGTTCACTTCCATATAATCAAAGTCTTTAAAAATGTCATCATACAATAAAGATCACACAAGTAAACAGATCTATCTATGTGACACAGAAGGAAGGACTGAGCACACTAGTGACGCTATGACTGTTTGTGGTGGCTCTCTGCTTTAGTCACTGGTCTAAGTGCTGACCCATGTCTCCAGTCCCTGGGAGATTTTAACATGAGATTTTAACTGAGATTATTCTAAGCCTTGTGTTTTATCAAATATACTCTGGGAAGCATTTTAAACTACAGAGCTACCCAGATGGACCCAGTGAGAGGCAGCAGGGAGTAAGGGAGGAGGCCAGGCGTCCTGATCCTCCAGGCTGACTGCGCAGCATGATCGCCTGCCTCAGAGCCACATACCATTCTCAGAGTCAAAGGGCTACTGTGTGTTGTATAAACATGCATACGTTTTTAAACTCTCTCCCTATGTGATTCTACTGCCAACTGAAAAAAGAAGGAAAATATGTACAAAGTGAGAAAAATTCTAAATGGAATATAAGAATTCTGAAACTTTCATAATTATGACAGGCTGAGACTAAAGAGTCATTTGGTGTAGGCAGAACTCCACAAAAGTAATCAAAACTCTGAATTTAAAGGTTTTTTTTTTTTTTTAAAGTAATACATCAGTAGTAAAACTACTAAAAGAATTTTCTGGTTTTGGCTTGCTTGTTTTAACCAAAAATTTCCTTTGGTAGAATTAAAACTGAGCAGAAGCTGAGGCCAATAAAGTTCCAGGCCAGCCTATATAGGAAGAACTTGACTCAACAAAACAAAAAACGATGTAATCTTACACATACATGTGCATGTACACACATGGATTTCCTACCCCCTTCTGAAAACAAGGCCAGAAGGACGGCTGCATTAGTAGCATGAATCCTCTTTTCTTCTTCATACCTTTTGGCATTTTCTAAGTTCCTAAAGAGTATTATATGCCTTACTCCTGGACAAAATTACAAAGTAATTTCAGTCTGCATGTGTAAGAAAAGCTATTCAGATTTGTATTACAAGTGACTGCAAAAGCGTCCTTGGCCCTGTGTCTGACTCTGGGAGAGCACCTTTTCCTGGTTTGAGCGTCCTCAACAAGGCTGAGGGACTCACCTCAATCTTCTGGTTCAATCACCCAATTTTTCATGTTTCTACTCTTTGCATACACTTCAGCTTAAACATCTAAGAGTTAACTCATATTTGCCATATCTGACCATGGTGGTGTCCCCACTGCTACCGAGGCAAGAAGCATAGAAAGCTGCTGGTCTGTCTCCCCTTTACCCACATTAAATTCATCCGTAAATTCTTAAATTCATCATTCCTCCATCCTCTTTATTCTCACCTCCATCTTTGACCATGCTGCAGGACCTGTGTCTGCTGAAGCAGCGTGAGGACAAGCTTAGATGCCAGCCTCTCATCTCTGAGCTACTGCTCCTAATTTAGAACTGGAATAATGCCACAGCTTGGCACAAAACCTCTTTAAGTCATTCCAATCTAAACTTCTAGGCTCAGCTTTTATTAAATCCTGTAACATAACCTACCCTAAATACGTAAGTTTTATTTTCTACCATTCATTAGTCCCCTCCCTCAACAACCAAATGGCATGCTATAATCAATCTTACTACCAAGCTGTGAAGATCTAAGTTTTAAAATGGTCCTTCCTTAGGACTTAGACGTATAGCTCAGGGGCAGAGTATGTGCTTAGCAAGTACAGAGCCAAATTCCATCTCCTATACCAGGAACAAATAAAAACAACTGTGGTAGGGAACTAGCTCAGTCCACAGTGTGAGCCAGGCAACCACGAGGACCTAAGTTCCACCCTAAGAACTTATGCAGAAAATACGGGCACAGGCCTAAAAAATGGCTCATTGGCTAGACTCAGATCAATCACAACTGTCTCTAATTCCAGCTTCAGGGGATCTGACACCTTCTTCTAAATTCCAAAGGGCCCTGCACTTACACAAGCACACTCTAACATACAGACACATACATATACACATAAAATATTAAAATAAAAAAACTATTCTTAAAACAAAGTAGAAACCCTGAGAAACAATGTTGACCTTTGGTGTCTACAAGGACATACATACATATAGATTCAAAATGCCCCTTTTTCCTTCTATTTGCATTTACAAAAAAAAAATGAGACAGTGGAGAGAGTGAGGAGGCTGCGTCCATCTCCCGCTCTCGCAGCCACTGCAGTCCAATTGAGCTCCACAGACACAGCGCCAGGACAAGCGAGAGCCAGACGGGCACTGGGCGACTCTGTGCCTCACAGAGGAAATCAACTAAACATGGGCAAAGGAGATCCTAAGAAGCCGAGAGGCAAAATGTCCTCATGTGCATTCTTTGTGCAAACCTGCTGGGAGGAGCACAAGAAGAAGCACCCGGATGCTTCTGTCAACTTTTTGGAGTTCTCCAAGAAGTGCTCAGAGAGGTGGAAGACCATGTCTGCTAAAGAAAAGGGGGAAATTTGAAGATATGGCAAAGGCTGACAAGGCTCGTTATGAAAGAGAAATAAAAACCTACATCTCCCCAAAGGAGAGACCAAAAAGAAGTTCAAGGACCCCAATGCACCCAAGACGCCTCCTTCGATCTTCTTGTTCTGTTCTGAGTACTGCTGGAAATCAAAGGCAGGCATCCTGGCTTATCCTGGTGATGTCACAAAGAAACTAGGAGAGATGTGGAACAACACTGCCCCAAATGACAAGCAGCCCTATGAGAAGGCCGCCAAGCTGAAGGAGAAGTATGAGAAGGATATTGCTGCCTACTGAGCTAAAGGAAAACCGGTTACAACGAAAAAGGGAATGACCAAGGATGAAAGAGCAAGAAAAAGGAGGAGGACGATGAGGAAGAGGATGAAGAGAATGAGGAAGAGGAGGAGGAAGAAGATGATGAATAAGCTGGTTCTAGTGCAGTTTTTTTTTCTTATCTATAAAGCATTTAACTCCCCGGTACACAACTCACTCCTTTAAAAAAATAGAAATGTAAGGCTGTGTAAGATTTGTTTTTAAACTGTACAGTGTCTTTTTTTTTGTATAGTTAACACACTACCGAATGTGTCTTTAGATAGTGCTGTCCTGGTGGTATTTTCAATAGCCACTAACCTAGACTGGCACAGTCTAGAGGTTGTAAATTGGCATGGAAATTTAAAGCAGGATTTTGTTGGTGCACAGCACAATTTAGTTATATATAGGGACAGTAGTTTGGTTGGGTTTTTTGTTTTGTTTTTCCATTTTTTTTTCTTTTGGGTTGTTTTTTCATTTTTAGTTGTCTCTGATGCAGCTTATATGAAGATAATTGTTGTTCTGTTAACTGAATAACATTGCAATTGCAAAAAGCAGCTGTTTCGTTGACATTTTGAATGCTTCTAAGTAAATACAATTTTTTACTAAAACAAGAGAAAATGATGAATTTTCCTCCTTTGCTAGGATAGTCATATCTCCACGTTCAAGCTCGGAACTTGTGGGGCACTTATCACCAACCTCACAATAAGGCATTACACAACATGAGCCCATGAGGGCACATTTACAGTCATATGTCGTGCAACCATAAACTTTCATTCTTCTTGATCCCCAGAACCTTCCTATATCCATTCTCCATGATCCTTGGGCTCTAAACCAAGAGCCACTTAAGAAAATCAGCGGCCATATGCATTTTCACAAGAAAAATGCTGACTGTGGCAGTGCATGCCTGTCATCCCTCCTGGGAGGCAAGGCAAGAGGACCCGAATCCCAGGCCTCTGTCTCAATAAACAAACTAATAATAAAAATTTCAAAATGTAATGTTTTAGAATGTTCAACTTACCAATACCTGGCAAACATTTTAAAGTGCTCTCTCTTTTCCTAAGGAAGTATTTTAATTTGTCTATTTCATATCAAATTGTCTTAAACTACAAAACTTATTTTGTACAGTTTGGGGCTCAAATCGAGACCTTCAAACATACTAGGAAAATACTGAACAACACAGAGACAGCTTTAGTTGGCATTTCTGTTTTGCAAAATTGATATTTCCCTTTAAATTTAAAGATGCTTTTCTTCAGTTCCAATGTGCAGTGACTGGGTTCTCAATACAGACAGCACTATTACCTAGACTCAAATGCTAGGAGGTAAGTTTTTAACTTGTGAGGCTTTTTAACTCTGTGTTCTTCTATTTAACGGGTGACATAGAGAAGACAGAAATGGAGCCTGACTGGTCGGGACCTCAGTGTACAGGAAGGGGTCCTGCTGGTGAGAACATCGCACCAAAGAGCATAAAGAATGTGCTTTGATGGCAAACAGCACACTCTGCATAGCACCTACTTGGCACTGAATTTCTGAGGAGCATGACGTCAGAGCAGCAACCTGTAAGCTATGTGTTGCAGGAACAAACGGAAAGGGTGATAGCAACAACATGGCCTAGATCCCTCTGCCTTGCAAACCCAGCAAGCCCATGAGACCCTGACTAGAAGCTGGGCACTCAACAAAGAAAACACTTGACCCTTCATCAGCAGCATCACAAAGGAGGAGGGTGGGGGGAGGCTCTGGAGTGGGTGCAGCAATGGCAAGAGCAGAGACAACAACTGCACTGATATTCTAGAGACAGGAGCTGATGCAGAAATGAGCTGAGGGAACAAGGACCTCGACTTTGAGGATATCTGCTAGAATATTCCTACACTTAAAATCGAGACACATAGGAGTAAATGCCTCATATATGAAAGAAACATTCTAGACATCAACGTGACCGCTGGGAAGTGAGCTGACTGAATGAAGGGCAGTTAAGCACAGAATTCTGAAGTTTGGTGTGCTAGCTGGAAACAAGAATGTGGGACACACTGGGGGAACACAAATTACAAAATGTTCAGAACAAAGCAAAGCCAATCCTGCTTGAGATGCTGAGTATGAGTCATGTAAGGAAGCTCTCAAGAATAGAACTCTAGTGAAACTGGCTTTGATTAGCCTGACAAATGCCAAGCATCACTGTGTGCCAGCACTGCTCCTGGGGTACAGGTCACTGATAGGAAGGCCCTTATGGTCCAGGAAGGGTGACGCAAAGCCTAGGTGCTCAGAGACACACTCAAAAGTTATGGAGAGTCATGGGGAAGATTTCATTGTGGGAGTTTACAGGAGGGAGGAAAGGATGAGCTGGAATTCTGGGAGAGGAGGTACTTACTACCATGCTGCTATTTCTCTTGACATCTAAGCTCTGGGACAAACCTCTGTGACTTCTCTGGATGATTTCACAAACTGCACTCTACCAGGGGAGGGGGAAATGTGCTCAGAATTAGATGGTTTTGGAGACTGATTAAACACCATGGCTCAATGCAAGATAAACATGGTGGCGAATACCTGTCACCATTCTGGTACTCAAAGAGGCCAAGACACAAGAAAGGCCAGTTCAAAGCCAACTTAGGCTACACAGTGAGACCCTATGTTACAAAAATAAACTAAACAAACCTAAAATTGTTTATAAATTTTACAAGACTCACTTGGCTTACTGCTATCTGTAAACTGGGAAAGAATTTTAGACAATATTTGTATAGATTAATTTTAAGGTTACCCACCAAAATCTGGGAAGAATAAGCCAAAGTAGGATACCAGAGTCAAAATTCAAGCAATATAACAGAAGATTAACCTAAATTTAATACTGAAAATGCAAATTATATTTCAGTTTAAAATTTTTGATCAAATGTGGGAAGATCTATAAAGTGCCTACTGAGTAAGTATGAGGGGTCTGAGTTTGGGTCATGGTAGCACACACAGGTATCATGGGGAGGCAGAGATAGACAGATCCCAAGAGGTCACTGGCAAGCCAGGACAGCTGACCTGGTGAGCTACAAGTTTAGGGAAGACCAGGGCCTACACACACACACACACACACACACACACACACACACACACACACACACACACAAGCCTGTACACAAACATGCAAAGGAAAACAAACATTAAGTGTGAGATGGCTACCCTGCCACACAAATTTTCACATTCTTAAACCTCAGGCTGAGATGGGTCAGAAATAAGGAAAGTGAGTGTCATACCTATTATGTGTCCAACCCTTCCATACTACATCTACAAAGGACACACCCAAGAACCACACAGTAGTAAGTCAATTTACACCTGAGGAAGTATTCACCACTCTGCCAGCCCCCATAGTCAGGCATACATAGAATAAGTGTCCTCGTGACTTGAAAATGTAGTTAACACCCACGTGAACCACAAGGAGTGGGTGAAATCAGTCGCCAACATCAAGTAATTCCTAGATGTAGCTATGGAGCCTGGAGCACTGAGAAAGATGCAGCTTCTGAGAGGCAAGACTGGAATGTGAAAACAGAAACCTTGCAGAGGGGGTGGATGCATGAGGTGCTCTTGAATGTTTGGTTTTCAGCTGGTGAAACTGTATGGGAAGGATAAGAGGTATAGGCCTGTTGAAGGACATGTGTCACTGGGAACAGGTCTGAGGTTTCAAAAGTCTCCCACCATCCCTGGTACATTGTTGCTGCCTCTTGACTGCAGATTGGGATGTGAGCTTTCAGCTGCTACTCCAGCTGTGGACCACCATGCCTTTGCTCTACCATCATAACCTTACCTTCAGAAACATTAGTCCATTTAAACTCTTTTGTAAGTTCCCTCGGTCATGGTACTTTATTGTAGCCATAGGTCAGAAACTACGACAACAGAGAACTGTCAGTGTGGGTGAGGAAGCAAGAGTTGACAAGCAAGGTTTCACTCTGAACCCTGCAGTCTGTCTGAGGAACAAGTGCACTGCACACATTCATAGTGAGGCAAGCCAGTGTCTTTACAAGGAGACCAACCAACCACATCAGCTTAGCTTGACTTAGTAACTCCCTCCTGAGATTACCCACTTGATGGAGGTCCCCCTGTAGGGGGCAGTATGCTGACCTCAGCTTCATTCTACTCACAGCTTAGGAAAACAAGTTGCTAATTAGCAATCCTGTTCAGGCTCTCAATCAACAAATTCCCCAAACCTGATGACTCTAGACTCAAAATCTTCACAGGCACAAATCTAGAAAGGTGAGAGTCGGGGTCTACACATCTGTGGTTTTACCTTCCTTACGACAATGCCAATCAAAACTGACAAAATAAAGACAGAGAGGAACGGCAAGGAAGGTAAAATATGCAGAACCCATATTTGAATGATAAATAAAAATGTTTCACTTTTAACAGAGGGAATAAGATAGTCATCATCAAATACCCCTTTGCTCTCCTGAGAAATTACTTAATTCTGTGGTAAGAACAGACCAAGTTACACAGGAAATGACTCTGTTCCATGCCTGATGCTAGGTAAAGGACTAGTTATCTACAATTGCTTTAGGATGGAAAGCACATGTATGAGACACATAGGAAAGCCAAGGAGCAAGCACCTAACTGCCTGAGAGGAAGAGGACATGAAAAGCATCCTTTAGGGAGGAGAGACCTAAGCAAAGAATACAGGATTACCTACAAAGGCCGGAAAAGGACACAGGACCAATGAGATGAGATGACTTGGTTGCTGAAGGCACCTACTGCCAATCCTGACAACCCAAATTGGATCCCTGGAAGTTGTAGGTGAGAAAGAACCAACATCCACAAATTGTCCTCTGATTTCTATATAATGTCAACGTGCCCCCCCCCCTCGATAAAAAACATAATTAAAACATTTTGCTGTTTCCTGTAGTTCCTTACAGCCTCCCTGCTGACATTCTTCTCAGTTTTGGTTAAACGTGGGACCCTCTAGATCTCTAGATCATCGCATCTGTGGATTACTAATGTGAAGGTTGACTTCTCTCCATTTAATTCATCCTAGTGTTATTTCTACCATTTTAGATCTTGATGGTTCAGCACCTAAGAGCACTGGCTGCTCCTCCAGAGGTCCTGAGTTCAATTCCCAGCAACCACATGGTGGCTCACAACCATCTGTAATGGGATCTGATGCCCTCTTCTGGTGTGTCTGAAGACAGCTACAGTGTACTCACATACATAAAAATAAATCTTTTTTAAAAATGCTATCTCACACAAACAGTTTATCTTCCCTTCACCTTTACGTAACTGGGGCTATCTTATATACAGAAGGAAGGAAGAGAACATAGGAATTATCCACAAAGTGTAGGAAAGAACACATCAGAAAATAGTTCTTATGGCTCAACACCAGAAAAACTATATTCATATCCTAAATCTTTTTTCTACATTTCAGAAGTGTGGCTATAATGTTCACTAATATGTAAAGTGTTGATTTTTGTTTCCCATTCCGCTCAAGACTAGAGAGTCTCTAGGACACATTTAAATTGAATCTATAAATACTGGGTTAAACCACACTGCCATCTTTGCCCTAACAACCCGAGGGCATTGTGAGGCAGCTGTGGCAGTCAAACTGAGCTTAACTCGAAGCTTGGACCAAAGCTTTTGGGCAGCTGTTAGAGGCACCTGGTCTTTTTAATATTATTAGTATTGTTTTATTTATTCACATTCCAGCCATTGCTCTCCCCTCTGCCCCACCCCCCAGTTCCTCATCCCATTCCTCCTCCCCCTTGTCTCTGAGAGGGTGCCCTCCCCAGACCACCTAGTCTTTTCTAAGCACAGGAACTGGACCCTCCTCACCAGAGCCTCCCCATGGCCAGTAGGCTTTCTCCTTTTGTCCTTTTGTCTTTCACTTCCCCTAGCCCTGCCTATTCCTTGTAAATGTTTATTATACCCAGTTATGTTACTAAAACTAACACAGCTGCCTACCCAAGTCTGGAAACACAATGGGCACTTCCTACTTGCAGTCTACTATTAACTTTTCAGCTGTCCTCAGAGAACTAACTGCATAAATCTGTTTCCCGGGCCCAGTCCACAGAACAGAAGAACCACACCACAGAAAGTTCACTGATGAGCTTCTAGCTGCAACAGTGGAAAGTGCACCAGAGTTCATTACTCCAAGCAGCACTTGGATGTATCCCACAGAAAGCAAGTGTCCATCAACCTTACAGAAAAGACAAATCTTGATTTCCTACCAGAATGATACTTTCCTGCCAGAACACAGCTTCCCAGACAACTGGTCTTGAAGCTATGCTTTGCTGCAACAGTCTCTGTACAAGAACCTGAGAAGGTCCGTACAGTCATTAAAGACATTCAGGAGACTCTTTTTCTTCTCCTCCCTAACTGATAGTGCTGTCACCCTTTCTGTCTAATTTCATAAAACAGAAGAAAAGTTTCTTGCTGAAACTCCACTTGCAGGATGTAGGAGGGATGCTCAGCCAAGATGCATCCAGCGGGCCTATAGGAGGAACCAAAAACACTTTCAAAATGTCAGAGTGCTCTAGCCAAATAAAATGACACCAAAAATTACTAAAAATAAAAGGCTCATTTATCCTACCCAGCCTCAGGTCCCAACACTAAGACAAATGGCAGCTCAAACACTACCCCTTCCTGGGAAAGACCATGTGGCTCCCAAACAGGTGCTCCATTTCTTTGTCATCTCATTGCTTCTGCAGCTGCGCCCTGCTGCAGCACTGCACACAGAAATACCATTACAGAGTGGACGCCTGGACGCCTGCCCAGAGAGGGGAGCACCATGGCTTTCCAGCCCCACATCACCTGGGGTACATGCAGGCACCTCAGCACACAGGAACACCTCAGGTTTAAACCAGAGGGTAATCCTACCACTCTAGTCCCTTTATTGGTCTTCCCAGTTCTGGTCTCCCTTCTCTAAGATCACTCCCCATGTATTCCTACCACTGCAATCTTCCTAAAGCACAACTTTAATTAAATGCACCAAGCTCTGTAGCTGTTGAAGCAAAGGCTGGGATGCTGAAAACCATCTTTCTCCAAGCTCAGATTCAATTGGACAAAAAAATTTACACAATTAGCATGTAATTTATCAGGTGTCATAGGGACACACCCAAATTATGCTAATCCCTCTGAAATGGTCAATTCATAGTACAGCTCACACAAGGAGCTTTCCTAATCAGCCCACTAGCAGTCTCTGCTTCCTCCGCTCTCTAGGTGTCTCACTGTGTTTTAACATTCATAGTAACACGTATAAGCCAGAATCCAGCCACACAGAAGAATACATCATACTGTCAGACTTTCTAGGTATCTAACCCAGAACTGGGCAAGAATCAAAATTACCTGCCTCAGAAGCATCAGGAGTTTGGGACTCCTTGAACTCTAAGAACATACTAAGAACATATTAAGAACACCAATGGGGCAATATGTACAGCTCAATACTGACATTTCTCCACTCCAGTCACTGAAATAGGAAAAGTCTCTTCTGTTTGGCTTGATAATGGCTGACATATGGAGAATCCCCTCACCAGATGTGAAAGATGTGTCCAAATGAATGAAATGGATCTCTGTTGTACAAACACAGCAAAGGGCAGCTCTTCAGTACTATAAACCATGCAAACCAGCCCCTGCTGACAATATAAAACAGCCCCACAGGGCAAACACTGCATGGAGTTTCCATAATGGAGGCCTACCAGAAGGCCAATGCTTAACTAAAATGCTCATGGCAACTAAAAATTAAATTGCATGAAGCAAGATACTGGTTCAATATAATATTTCCAAAAATAGATCATTAAAAAGTTCTCTGATCTCTCAAAGAATCCATTTTCCCAAGCTATGAAGTGTATACTGAATTTCCTATAACACTAGCACTGTGAGGTACCTCATATCAATGCCTAGTGGAACATACTTTTAACTACAGCAGTTAGGGGGCAGACACATTTCAAGCACACACACACACACACACACACACACACACACACACACACACACACACACACGCGCGCGCGCGCGCATACAGTAAGACTGTTCTTGCTCACCAAGCCTGGATCTTTAATTTCTATCTGTTCTACCCTACCCTTTCCTTCAACCCGAGTATTTTAGCTAGGAAGCAAGCAGTTGAGCTCAGGCTGAGCAGAAAGCAACTTAACTAAGAACTGAAGACTGGGAGTTTCAGGATTAAAAATGAAAAACTAAAACCTCACGTTTTGACAAATTCAAGAACAATACCCAAGGCTCAAAACTATGTCACTGTTAAGAAAATGCTGTGTCATAATATTTAGCCAACCCTAACTGGTTTTAATTAAGTCAGATAGTTGACAGTATTGTTTATCTTGGCTTAGTTGTTGAGGCCAAGAACCAAGTCTCATCAACTAGTTTTGTAGAGTTCTCAACTACATTAAATAGTGGCTTTTAATCTATTAAAACAACTACCATGTACATATTCATGTTAAACTCATACACCCAAGTTTAAGGGTGGCTCTCTCTAGTTTAAGATTTCAGGTAAATTATTTAAACCTGAGTTTTTCTTTCTCTCCCTGTATAGATCTCACAGTGGTATCCTCACTATATACCCATGAATGAGTTTCCTCAGATAATAATCCATAAAGCTCCCCTGGATATTCAATCAGACTATCTATACACAATATATTTATGCTACTGAGGACTGTGCCAGTACAAAGTAAGTAGTAAGTTAAACAGCCATTGAAGAGTTGCATGGATCCCTGGTGAGAGAAAAGTGAAGCCTGTGTAGGGGAGAGAACAGCTCTGAACCAAATCTAAGAATCACACTGGAAGACCATGTGGATCAATATAAAGCAGCTTCCACTAGACAACTGAGGACTGTTGAGAACCACAGTCAAAATTCCAAGTCACAAAAGCACCAGCCACAGCAGCTTCTACACATGCACAACAGTGCGTGAAACCACACCAAGAAAGTGAGTGTTAATGACTGCCCCAGACTCAACCACCTGAACTACACAGACACAATAAAAACCGGGCCCCACAGCAAGGGGCCTGTGGATTGGCATGCCAAAAACAGATGGTACCAGCAATATGCAGTCATCCAGTGCTGCCATCTTGATTCTCATTGGAAGTGTTGGTTTGCAGTAATTACAGATCTGAGGGGCTAAACATTACTAATCCTACCAGCTCAGGCACCACAGTAAAGGTGCTCCAGAAACCAGGAAAGGAGGGAGTAAGTTTCCTACCTGAACCAAATACAAAGGTAGTAAATAACAAGGGGGTAATAAGAGCCAGTGCTACCTGCATACAAGTGATCAGAGATTTGCATAAATGCAAACACTGCACATTTAGAATCAAAAAGTGAGAAGGTCGATGTGGGGTCAATGTGGCACACTGAACATACTATGAAAATGTGACTATGAGACCTCTTATTCTGTAACATACATAAAACATAAACACATGAACTAAGCTTCAAACAAGTACAAGTTCCCATAGACAACTAAGAAGGCTTGAGCTTTGTTTGGATTCACACAACATGAATGTGTATAGTCAGAACACCACATGACCTGTAACTGTCATGGGTTTCCCTAAAATCTGTACAGAGATGTCTAGGAGGGAGGCATCATGCTACAGTACTTTTCATTTTTTTTAGAATTATTTATTTATTTTATGTATGAGTACACTGTAGCTGTCTTCAGACACACCAGAAGAGGGCATCAGATCTCATTACAGATGGTTGTGAGCCACCATGTGGTTGCTGGGATTTGAACTCAGGACCTCTGGAAGAGCAGTCAGTGCACTTAGGTGCTGAGCCATCGCTCCAGCCCTTCTTTTTAAACAATCTATTTATTTATTCTTATTCTATGTGTGTCTGTATTTTGCCTTTATGCCTGTCTGTGTTGGGGTGTCAGATTCCCCTGGAGCTGGAGTTACAGGCAGTTGTGACCTGCCATTTGGGTGCTGAGATTTGAACCTGGATCCTCTGGAAGAGCAGTCAGTGCTCTAGAGCACTGAGCCACCTCTCCAGACCATGACCCATCTCTCCCGACCAGTATTTTTCAATACTAAGAAAACTACTCCACCTGGAAAAAAGATGTTCTCCAAATTTCCGTTCCCCAAGAAGGGTGCTTGCCTTCCCTTTGATGTCTCCTTAGGATAAAGAACCTTTCAGAAGCAAACCTGTACTTAAGAGAACTCTGTAAAGTAGAGATTCTCAATCTGTGGGTCTTTACTGTTTTGGGGATCCAATGACCTATCCCAAGGGTATCAGATACCCTATATACCAGATATTTTATTAGGAATCATAACAGTAGCAAAATTACAGTTATAAAATAGCAACAAAAATAATTTTAAGGTTGGGGGTCACCACAACATTAAAGTGTCACAGCATTAGTAAGGTTGAGAACCACTATAAACCTTCTGAACTATTAAAGCAAACTTAAAAAGCAACTCTGTAAAATTCTGGGTTGAAGATCTGGGAGACACTGCCAAAGGTACAAAAGACTGAAAAAGGCTAAGACAACAATAATGGCCAACTGCACACATGTGATGGAGATGTGCAGATGTGCACACTGCACATGCAGAGTGAGATGGAGATGTGCAGATGTGCACACTGCACATGCAGAGTGAGAAGGAGATGTGCAGATGTGCACACTGCACATGCAGAGTGAGAAGGAGATGTGCAGATGTGCACACTGCACATGCAGAGTGAGAAGGAGATGTGCAGATGTGCACACTGCACATGCAGAGTGAGAAGGAGATGTGCAGATGTGTACACTGCACATGCAGAGTGAGAAGGACCAACAGGAGGATAAGGGGAAGCAAAGACTTAAGATGTGCTGAGAGCTTCTTTTTCCTATCTTTGTCTTATTTCAGGAACTTTAAATACCTACAGCTCTGCTATTTTTCCCATTAAAGCTTATCAACCATAAATCTTCACTTAGAGAGACGGACGGCTACTAGAACCTATCGATTTCAGCAAAGAGAGCACTTTCTACACTCTCTGAGAGACTGGCCCAGATCATCTGAGCAAGGATGAAGGAAGAGCCTGTATCTCACTGGAGTTAGGTAAGGCTAGGCGGGGCCCCACCAATGCTCACCACATACATCACTTAAGTTTAACTAAATTTACCGTGATTCTAGTTTTCAGTTAACCAGTACCAAACATTAAGCCTGAAAATCCATAAATAAAACCTGACACTATTTTTCAACATCCACGTATCTAGCAGACCTATATGAAGCACTGTGCCTGATATCAACTCCTGTGACGTCACATTCTCACAGACCTTAAACAATGCCCCATCCATGGCGGAACTCTCATTTCACACACGTGCAAAACTCTATTCAAAACCTTGCTTCAAACATTATCAAAGTTATTTATGGAAATAAAAATGAAAGGTCTGAGGCTGACATCATCAACTCAATTCCAACTTCATACTTCAATCCAAACAATATCTAATGCCAAGTAGCCTTTAGGAACACAAGATTAACAAAACAATTGAAATGCTGAGTGGGGAAGGGGCACTTCTGATTTTCCATTTTCAATCTATGTGGGTTTCACTTGTTGATTACAACTAATTCGCATCAAAAGCAGCTTTCAAAGTGACTAAAATATTTTACATGCCAAATATAATATTTTTTCATTTGCTGAGTGTGGTGGTGCACACCTTTATTTCCAGCACTGAGGAGAGAGAAGCAAATGGATCTGTGAGTTACAGCCGGCCTGGTCTAAGTTCCAGGACAGCCTGGAACTATACAGCTACACAGTGAGACTCTGTCTCAAAAACAAAACCACAGTTCATTTACCTAGGTTTTCACTACCCTGGAATTCCTAAAATTTAGATGCATTTTCCAAAATCCACTCTTTGCGACAACAGGTCTGAACAGGACCTTCCTTCCTAAAGGGCACAACCAGGGACAGCCTGAAAACCCAAGGTGTCTAAGTCTTTGACACCTCATTTACTTCCTCAGCAAACAAGAGTAGCAGAAACACTCCCTTCAGTAAACAAGATTTCCTATAAGCAAAGAGTCTGGCTGCAGAGGCCCTGCATAAAGTGTTCTCTTACAGGTCATCCACATCATCTGCACAAATGCCTTTTTCTCCTGAAGCCCTTCAGTTATCTCGTAAGACTGAGTCTTCCTTCCTTGGCTTCAGTATGAATTTTGTATTCAAGTTACTGGAGGTGGAGTCACATGTCTCTCCTTCAGAACAAAGACCACAGCATCTGTATAGAGCAGGCAGCCAACCCTTCTCTCCCTTCATGCCTCCTTCCAATGCTTGTGAACAATAATATCCTGCTAATCAGCAAACCCTTTACCTGGAGACTGAGAACTTAGGTACATGACAGCACACTGGTCATGCCTTACTAAATATTCCCTTGAGACTGGAACAAAAACTTGGGGGAACAAGGAAGAAAGATAGAAGAATATACTTGTTTGTTTAAACAAAATTCTGCTAATTTAAGCTTGCTTTCATCCTTTCACTGAAAGAGGCCATGGTACTTTGCACATGAAAATTCAAAGGCAGGCTTTCTGCATATGTCTAATCTATCCCAGCCATAGCTTGCCCATCTGTTGATTTGAATGCAATGCTAGGATACTCAACAGCAATATGCTCGCTTAACTGGCCCTACATTTATGTAAAATAACATTACAGTAACATACAAAAATTCTCCTGGCTTTGGCGTCTCCAACTTTTTCCAGCTCTGTGAGAAGGCACTTGCTAAGGCATGTTACCAATTCTACTAACAAGATGTTACTGGTCTCTGAGAGACTGGAACTTTTCTAAAAAAAAATGGCCAAACTGAGATTAAAGCTTTATCATTTTGTTTTTTTATCATTTCTTTTGCTCTTAATGTCCCACTTTTTGAAATTAAAATCTAGTATTTAAAAAGCTGCAGAGTTTAGTTTTTGAGAAAGAACTTAGTTGGGTGGGCAAGGAGGAAAGGATCTGGAAGGGCTTGGGGGAAGGGAGGATATGAACAAAATATATTTAAATTTTAAAACTGTTTTAAATAATAAAAACTGGAGAGAATACCTTTTTATTTACAGCCTTACTTTCTATTCTTTGGCTTATTTGTAAGCAAACTCAAAAAACAAATGCTGGGACTTCCAGTATTCTGTTTAATGTGGTTTTTCTGAGTCTAATTTGTTCTTTACTTAACAGCAAGGCCTTTCAAAAGAGCACAGAAACTCTGCCGAACTATGCTTCTCATTCTAAACACATCCGAACAAATGGGAAACCTAATCAGTTCTCTAACTAGGAGAAAAACGCCCAGAGTAAGGGCGAACTCCAAACTTTTATCCCTTGTACTTCTGAGGCCAGGATTTTCCAAATAAAAGTACTTTTATGACCTTGTGCAAAATCATGACTTATCATATCTTGAACTAAATTATCTCCCCAAATAGACACAGGAGCAGATAACTCAAATAAAATGCCTCTAGGCCAAGAGAGAGAGGGAGGAAGAGAGAGAGAGAGAGAGAGAGAGAGAGAGAGAGAGAGAATAATAAAGTTAATTGTTTTATATATCCTGAGGCATAAAAGGAAAACCTTTCCCTGTATGCTTGAGTGTGTGGCACCAAGACAATTTGATATGCAAATAACAAGGCTTAAAGTTGGAGACCCGACCGACTTAAGCCACGACTGCCAAACAAGGGTAATCACCACCTTAAGACCACACTGTACGATGTTCGCCTGGCTTCTTGGCAGTCGAGTGGCTAATACCAGAGCTATTTCCCTAAGTGGCTTCTACCAAAAACGCATCCCAAGTTGCAGAGGAGCCGGAGCGCGCACCGGCTCGGTGCCAGAGTCCCGAGGGGCGGCAGCAGCGCACTTCTGCACCAGCCGCTACTCCAGACCCACCTCGCACCTCTTCACAGCGTTTCTCCAAACTTCGGGACCCGAGAGCGACCCCGCACCAAAGAAAGTAGCATCGGTGACAGGGACGCAGCGGTTCGGGCACAGTTTGCTGTCGCTGTGCACCGGCAACTTTGTGCGGGCGAGCCGTGCCCTCTGCGTCCGGAGGGGACGGGAAGGTGGGCCCGGAGCAGCAGGGCGCGCGCAGGGCTGACGGCTCCGCTCCCGGTGCGCAGGCTGCGGCACCCGGCTCCCCGAAGGCCCCGGTGACTGACAGGCACGGGGGCGCGGCCCCGCCTGCAGCCCGGAGACGCCGCGCACGGCCGCGGTTCTCCGCTCCGCCGGGGACACCAGGGCCATGCAGCGCCGAGCCCCTCGCGCCTCCCCGCAGCGAGCGCCACCCTAGCCTGGCGGCCCTGCCCGGCTCCCGCTCTCACCTGCCGGTGTCGCCCGCGACTGCTCAGCCTCCTCCTCAGCCAGCGCAGCCCGCGGCGCGCGTCTGTAGCGCCAAGCCCCGCCCCGCCCCGCCCCGTGAGGCGGTGCCAAAGCGGCCGCGCCGGAGTCTCGCGAGGCTTGACTCCTAGGTTTTGAAGAGGTCGGCTCTGACGTTATCACCCAGGCGGAAGTAGCCTTGTGGCGTCAGCGCCAGCCCCGCCCCCCCAACCTCGCCGGCGGAAGTGTAGGTTGGTCCAAGAGCCTGAGGTCTGTCCAGTCACTACTGGGCGGTCTAACGTTCTTGTCTCAGGGCTCTCTCTAGTTAGAACTGGTTCTGCCTGACCCTGAGAGGGGCCTGGTGTGAAGCAGCACGCCTCGAGGCAACGCAAAGACAGCCCAGAAGAGGGGAGATCGCCAGTGTAGCAGTTCTGTGACGTCCATGTCTCTATAACTGGACCCGAAAGGCTTAGAAGTTAAGATTTAGGAGGGCCACCAGAAACTTACCAACATACATAGAAAACTTTGCAAAACTTGCCTGAACCATACAACATTAGGCTGGAAAATTGCTGTCACTGTCTTCCTTCCCCTCCCCATCAAAGGCAGGCAAGGCAAGCTTCAGGACCCGCAGAGTAGCTGAATGTGCGCAGAGCCAAACACTATACACTGTGTGTGTCCTACACATGCCAAAAGTGCTACTATACACTGTACCGTGTGTCCTACACTCAAGATTAGTTTACACATCCTGCACAGTAAAAAATTAACGATAACCATAGATTTCAGCAAACTCAACAACACACTCCTTAAAAAAAAATACTTTAAAGCCAGGCACAGTGGTTTGTGCATGTAATTCCACAACCCAGGAGGCTGAGACACAAGCTGCAGCAAGTTTGAGGTCAGCCTGGGCTACACAGTGAGTTCAAGCCCAGCTAGAGCTACAGAGTGAGACCCAGTCTTAATAATACAAAAGCAGGCTATGGTTTATCTTTGACATATTCAGACAAGGACCATGCCTTCCAGTGGACCAGGAGCTTAGCATACTTACTAACACCGACACTCCACAGGAACTATTAGCCTCCTGGGCAGGCGCCACACAGTGAGGGTGGTGAGAGACTTCATTGGCTACTTAGAACATTAGGCATTCAGTTTAAAACTTATGAATCGGAGGCTGGAGAGATGTCTCGGCGGTTAAGAGCACTGACTGCTCTTCCAGAGGTCTTGAGTTCAATTTCCAGCAACCATGTGGGGGCTCACAACTGTCTGTAATGGGTTCTGAGGCCCTCTTCTGGTGGCAAAAGACAGTGTCGGAAGACAAGAGACAGTGTACTCACATACATAAAATAAATATGTTTTTAAAAACGTATGAGTCATTCATTTCTAGAAATTTCCACTTGATATCTTTGGAACATGGTTGACTGTGGCTACTCTGAAACTGGGGGGAAGTGAATCTATGAATGAAGTGAGAAGAGAGTGTGTGGATCTGGAAATTCACTTTCCCATGGGCTGACACAGGTGACTTTTGGAATGTGACTCAGTTTTGCTTAAGGTAAAACTGGCCTATAAGTAGGACAAAAAGAATCATTCCTAGTCACTATTGACAACTTCATTCTTTTAAACAGTGGAGTTTTACAAAATGCCCTTAGCTTTTACATGATCATATGGCTCAGTGATTAAGAAACCCTTCTGCTCTTGCACATAGACATATATATACAATGTAAGGGTCTGAAAACCACCGAAGGAAGACCCCAGACTCAGATAGTGTGCAAACACATACACTCAGTGTGCAAATACACACTCGACAGTGCAAACACACTCAGATAGTGTGCAAACGCACACTCAGATAGTGTGCAAACACACACTCAGATAGTGTGCAAACACAAAGGGTTTATTCTGCATGCAGGGGTCAACCACTCTCCAAAGTGGCGACCCCAGACAAAGGCATGCAGGCCTTCTTAAAGGGAGTCAGGGGAACTCTCTAGAAGGATTAGGTAACCTTAAATTCATTGGTGGGTGCTAGGGGGTCACAGGTGATCAGTGATCTACATTCCTATGTCATCAACATGTTCCATCATGTGTGGTCAGTGGTCTGTGTTCCTATGTCACAAACATGTTCCATCATGTGTGGTCAGTGGTCTGTGTTCCTATGTCACAAACATGTTCCATCATGTGTGGTCAGTGGTCTGTGTTCCTATGTCATGAACAATCAGCCATGTGATGAGGTAGAGCTGCCCAGTGCAGATGACCCATCCTGAGATAAGGTATTTCTCCATTTTTGTGGTTATCCTCAGGCTGTTCTTTGGGAGAGGGTTTTAGGATCTTATTCTGGATTTTATGGTCTGTTCCTAGAGCTGATGTCCTATGACTAAGTCTCAGGACTTTTATGGTCTATTCCTGAAGCTGGTGCCTTACTGCCTTTTTGAAATCAGGCCTAGTCCTTAAATGGAGACAAAGGGGGTTTATGTTGCCCTTTCAACATAAATAAAAGTATCTAAGCTTACAAAGGCTTGAATCTGGATCTGGAGTTCTCACTTTAAAAGCTGTGTCTGAACCCTGCCCTGGGGAGGCAGCGTGGGAATGGATGGGATCCTGGAACTTATTGCTCAGCCGGCTCAGTCATTCCAAGAGCTCAAAGTTCACTGAAAGATCCGTCTCAAAGGTAAGGTGAAAGGACGGCTGAGTAGCTCAGTGGTGGAGCATTTGCCTGGCATGTGCAAGGTCTTGAGTTCAATCCCCGGTATCAGAAACGAAACACAAGATTTGCCTTTGAGTCTGGAGGTGTGGTTCAGTGATTAAGAGTAATTACTGCTCTTGCAGAGGACCTAAGCTTGCTTCCCAGCACCTTCTTGTGTGTCTCACAACCATCAGTAACTTGGGCTCCAGGGGAGCCGATGCCCTCTGGCTTCCACAGGCAACTGCACTCACGTGAACATAGCCACACACTGTGCACATAATAAATCTGTTTTAGGAATAAGGTGGAACGTTATTGAGAAAGCTGCCTCTGCACATGAATATACACTCGCATCTACCTGTGCACACACAACTCACAAAACACAGATGAGCACAAATACCAGCTAATACCTCAAAGTTTGCCATGTGCAAACATATGTCAAGTGCAAACATGTGTCATGTGCAAAGCCCTAAAGAAAAAATCATAGCATTATTTCATTATTTATTCTCTCTCTCTCTCTCTCTCTCTCTCTCTCTCTCTCTCACACACACACACACACACACACACACACACACACACACTTTTCCACACACACATTATACTCTGTGCATTTTCATACATGGCTTAAGAAGAAATTTGATACTCAGGTCCTATCGCATTCAACCATGAGATAATAAATTGTTTTGTTAGTTTGTCTGTCTGTATGTAGCCCTGGCAATTCTGAAACTCGCTCTGTAGACCAGGCTGGCCTTAAAGGCAGAGATCTGTGTGCTTCTGCTACCCAAGTGCTGGGATTAAAAGTGTGAGCTGCCAGACAATAAATTGCTTTAAATTATAAAGTTTTTTGTTGAGGTCTAGTCTTTGGCTTGTATTGTGATGCTAAATACTGGCCCCCAAGGCCTGGTTGCCTCCAGGGATGAGTCTGCATATAGGAAAGCGATGGTACCCAATGACACTATGTAACCCTGCCCCCAAGTTACCCCTGATTGGGAAATAAAGATGCCTACAACCAATAGCAAGGCAGAAGAGAGATAGGAGAACCCCTGGGTTCCCGGGCTTGGGTTCTGTGAGCTGAGAAGGTGGAAAAAATGAGGAGTTGCTAGCTATGGTATAAGAATCTTAAAATAATGGCCATATGGGCTGGCTAATTGGAGCTAAGAACAGCCCAGATAAAACATGGCAAATTATATAATGGGATTATTGGCTGGGAAATGAGGTAACAGCCAGAGGATGTGTGTGTTTATACAGGAACTAAGTGGTCAAAGGCAGGGTAGAAATCTGAATTGGGATTACAATTATTCAACAAGTTTTGGGGCAATTTGTTACACAGCTGTAGACAACTAAGCTGTCTTATACAATATTCTTTATTAATGTATTAAACAATATCAAGACAGACAGGAATTTTGTAATACATATCAACAATATTTGGAGACATCTAAAGTGACTTTAATGTGATAGACAATGCGTAGCATTTTTACTGGTAATAAAGTCACAGATAATCTCTAATATGACTGTAATTTCCTGCATCCCATTAGAATAAAAGAAATTATCATTTTTCAGTTAGTGTTTAGTGAAAGAAATATAAAAGTATGTTATTACATGTTAATTAGAATTATATGCATATTTTATTACACAAAAATGTATTCTCTAGAAAATCCCTGAAGCTGGAGAGACTGTCCAGACATTAAGAGCATGTACAGCTCTTGCAGAAGACTCATGCTTAGTTCCCAGTGCCTTACTGAGAGGCTCACAACCATCTGACACCAGCTCCAAGTGATCTAATGTCTTCTAAGCCTCTATGGTACCTGCACTCACATGTACATATACACACAAGTAAATATGAAATGAACCTTTTAAAAATCTTGTTTTAAATAATAGCTCATTTGTAAGAACTTCTACAATCCCATCTATTTACCCTTCCATCTATCTATAATCTATCCATTCTTCAATCTATTTATCATTTAGCTAGCTAGTTATCCATTCATCCATCAACCTACATATTTATCTATCTACCTATCTATTCATCCATTTGTCCATTCATCCATCCATCCATCCATCCTTTCATCTATCTATCTACCTATCTATCTATGTCAGACAGTAACCCCAATTGAGAGATATATGCTGTGGCATTACTAACACTTTTTTTCCTGTGATTTAATATGGATTTGATGTTCTTCCTCTTCTCTAAGCCCATGCTAAATTAATATGGAACATGTAAAATAGTTGGCTTTTATAAGTGAACATGACTCAGCCTCACCAGACTATTTGAACTGTTAAAATTAGCTCTTCAGAGATGTGTCAGGTCTTTTAAAAATCTATACACTAAGAAAGTTAAAGAAGGGTTTTCCTTATTGGTGGACAAAGGTTCTTTCCTTTTCTTGTAGCCACCCTGATTAGTGGCTTAAAGAACAACTCTGACCTTTCTGTTTGTTTAGCTGATGAAATTCAGCTGGAGAAAGGAGACAGATGGAGAATGTCTGAGGAGCTGGCAAGATGACTCAGCAGGTAAAGATTCCTGACACCAAGCCTGGAAACATAGGTCTGATCCTTGAGACCCACACATAGGAAGGAGAATATCTCCGACTTACACCCCAGGAGCAGCCCAGATGCTACCAGATGCTCCCACTGCCACCTGAACCTCATGGAAAAGTCCAGTGGGGGCAACTGTTTGCCACCATCCTTGATTAGAGGCAGAAGACAGGACAGAGCATGGGCAAGCAGAAGAAAGAGTTCCTGCTGAGTAAGAGCACAGAGGGGAAGGAAGGACACACTCGAGTCCACTTCAGAAGGACTAGCCAATCCCTGGGCTCAGGTACCGTTATGATTTGGTTATGAAATGTCTCCCATATAAAACACATGTGACCATAAGCATAAGTTCTACATCTAAAAAGCCCCAGAAGCTGTGTGGTCTCTGGCAGATAGCACAGAGGTTAGGAGGCCGTAAAGAGCATTTGACATCTACCCTAAGAATGGGTCTGGGACAATCATTCTGGAGAATTTGGGTGAGGTCTGTCCCTATGGATAGCAGAAATGTCACAAGGTTGTTAAGAATCTATGCGCTCAGCTCTCTGGATGGAGTGCAGGTGTTTGATTTTATCTCCACCATCAAGGAATTGATTAATATTCCTGGGTCTCTTAGTGCATCTCTGTGAGTACACCTGTCCTCTGTGCACCCAGTTTGTCCATGATCCTCTCTCCACAGTTGTACAGATTAAGGACTGATAAGCCTCCATTCAAATTTCACATTTCATGAAAGTGGTGCTTGAAAGAAAAAAAAACAACAGTTCTTCTGGAACCTTCTAATATTGATGTTTCTCTGTGTTAGGCCACTGTATGCACAGCCTTCAGAGCAGACTCTCAGTCAGAGCGAAGACTCTGAAAGTCTAGATCCCTAGACATGAGTGACCACTGTACAGTGGGCAAGCCATCACCAGACGACCACCTCAGATTGCACAAAGCTCTAGCACCCTCCGAGCCCCACACGACGGCCCACTCCTCATGCTTGCTCACACCAGCATGTGTCCATATTGTTAACTTTCCCACAGAAGGAAAGACCAGGGCTGAGGAGACGGCTCGGTGGTTAAAAACATGTACTGCTACTCTTGGAGCATGGCTCCCGGCACCTACCTCAAGCAGTTTATTTACACCCACAGCTCCAGGGGATCCAAAACCTCTAGCTTCTAAGGGCACCTGCATTCATATGCACACACACACACACACACACACACACACACACACACACACCTAAATAACAAAATAAGAAAAAAGACTAAGGCATTGTCCCAAGCTAGGATGGACCCTGTAGTAGGACAGAAAGAAGCCTGTATGGAGATTTATCCTGATCAGCCAACTGCTGGTTTTTATTCTCATGTTTTGATGGTTTTTGCTTTGTCACACAGTCTTCTGACTCTCTGGGACCTGAAGAGCTTTCCTCCATCCCAGAGTTATCACTGAACTAAAGGAGGTAAGGTATGAGTGACTTCACTTCACAGGCATGAGTCTAAGTTCTTCTTTCAGTTCTGGGGCTAAGGTTCAGGACAAGGCTTCAAGCGAAGTCACAGGACCTGTGGTTTTATTATAATTGTTGGGATTCTGTAAACCCTACACAACAACCAGGCATACCCCACCCCACAGTTACCTGGCAATAGCCAGGTATGCTCAGCCCCAGTTACCTGGCACTATAAAAGGGGCTGTTTGCCCCCTCCCCCCCCCTCTCTCCCTCTCTTATACTCTCTGTCTCTCTGTCTCTCTTACACTCTCTCCCTCTCTTATTCTCTCTTGCTCCCCCCTTTCCCCTTATCTCCCCATTCCCCCCCTTTATGTGTTCTTGACTGGCCTCTACTCCTCTACTTCTCTCTCTCTCTCTCTCTCTCTGCCTCTACTATTCCTCCAGGCCTCGCCGCACCTCCATGGACCATCTCTCCCCCCCCCTTCATTCTTTTCCTAACAATACAGCCTTCTAGAAGGATGGGGGCAGGCAGGAACAGTTATTGTGTTGATGATTGCTTTCTGCTGACTGTTTTTCTAAAACTAGAGATGGAGAGCAAATGTCAGCCCAGGGTCTACTCTGGGTCTGCTACCTCCCAGAAGTGGGGTTGCTGCCTTCAAAGGGTAACCTTCTGCATTGTATGCTGATTTGGTTTCCTGGAAGAAGTAACCCAAACGGGGCTTCCAAAGAATTGAAAATGACTAATTTTCCTTCTCTCTCTCTTCTTCCTCCTTGGTTAGATCACACAAAGCCTGTGGAGGTCACAGCTTCATGTTCTAGTAATGGGCAGCCATTGAAGTTTTAATCAGAGAGGAGATTAGGTCAGCACTCCTGGTGTCAGTGTAAGCTGCTCTGAGGGGAGCCATGTGGACCCTAACGGACCACAGGGGTCTGAGCTTTAAGCATTGAGCTGTATACGATCACACGTTTCTGACAAAAGTACTTTAATGAACAGAAGTGAATATATGGTCTACTGGGAGTCAGTCTCATCAGGGCTGCGTGCTGCAAGGTTGTGGAAACATAGGTAAACTGTAAAACAACACACCCTCATTATCGAGTGCATTTTTGAAAGGACTTCCCAGCTACATTTACCTATCGGGTAAGAGTGTGCCAATTAGTGAGCAGAAACACAACAGGAGGAAGGGCGGGAGCCATAGATCAGGGGCAGACAACCAACCTCAGCATGCAGTAGACCTTGGGTTCAACTGTACCCCAATATGTGCATAAGCATGCACGCACAAAACACAAACAGCACTATTTAAGTCTAAAGACATAATGAAGTAATTCACTTAAACAGCACTACTTAAGTTTATCTCAAATACCCAATTTTCCCCCCCAGAAGAGCTTTAGCATCTGTCAGTGAAGAATGTGATTTTATTTTTAAGATATTTTAAAATTACGTGTATGTGTGTGCACCTGAGTGAGTATATGTGCACCATATGTGTGCAGTGCCCATGGAAGCCAAAGGAAGGTGTCATGCCCTGGACCTGGGGTTAAATGAAGGTGTGAGCCACCATGTGGGTGCTGGGAACTGAACCTAGGTCCTCCGGAAGAGCAGCCCCGACCTAGCTCTTAACCTGCCTCTGATACCAACTTTTTCAAAAGAATAGTTTGTCGGGTCAATAAGGTGGCTTTGTGGGGAAAGGATCTGACTTTGATCTCCAGAACCAGTTTCACAAAGTTGTCTTCTGACTTGTGTCTTCCTGCCACAGCTTGCACAGGCCGCCAGAAAACAACAGGGAAAATGAAAGAAAATAGAATGTGGTAAAATAAAAACAGAACAATTTGTTACAAACTGCTTCCACAGTCCGTGAACACTGTTACTAAGCGCTCACTGGTGAACACTGTTACTAAGCGCTCACCGGGACTGGATGTCTATATAATAAGGTGAGCTCCCTGCGTTCTATCAGAAAGATGTTTTGAATCTTGTTGTATCCAACGAAGAAGAAGGCTGGTAAGAACCTTTACAACACTTAGTGATTCCACCCAAGGACTCCAGAGTCATTCTGTATGTGTATGTGTATGCCAAAAGACAACACATTCGACTGGCATTCCCCAGGCACAATGCATCTTTAAAAACATGTATGTGTTGAGTCTTTCACTTGCATGTATGTCTGTACCCCACATGCATGCCTGGTGCCTGTGGGGCCACAGAGTGAGTCGAGTTGCTCCGCACTGGAGTAATGCACAGCTGTGAGCTGCCTTCTGGGTGCCGGAATTCTAACCTGACTCGGCCGTTAAGAGCAGCAACACTCTTAACTGAATAGCCAACCCTCCAGCCTTCGCTTTGTTTTAAGACAGATTCTCACTATGTAGCTAGCATTAGGTGTTCTTGGACTCTATATGGACCAGAGTAGCCTGAAACTTACAGATCTGCCTGTCTTTGCTTCCCTGGCGTTAGGATTAAAGACAGCTACATCCCTGGAACTTGCTGGCTAGCAAGCCCAACCAGGCAGTGAACTCTGGGTTCAGTAAGAGACCCTGTCTCAACAAAACAAAACAGAAAACAAACATGAAAACGACATCCAGCCATTACACACTAGCACGTACACTTACACACACTTATACTATGTGGGCATACACCAAAATAAACAAACTCATGCCAGTCATCCCGTAGGACATAAAGCTCTGGCTTCGATCCTTAGTCCCACAAAAACAGAACAAAATGAAACAGAGGCCTACATCAACAGCACACAGAGACGCCACAAGCAGCAATATAATCTGTAGACAAATCTCCCTCTCGCTCTCTCCCTCTCTCCCTCCCTCTCTCTCTCTCTCTCTCTCTCTCTCTCTCTCTCACACACACACACACA
Source organism: Micromys minutus (assembly GCF_963924665.1). Lineage (NCBI taxonomy): Eukaryota > Metazoa > Chordata > Mammalia > Rodentia > Muridae > Micromys > Micromys minutus. The sequence continues at coordinate 2,680,472 of NC_137972.1, forward strand.
CACACACACACACACTGTTCAGGTTTGCTGTCAACCAGCTAAAGAGGATTTTTAGATATACAAGAATTGTGCAAACCTCTCCTGAGGAGTCAGAAAGATGACACCAACCACGGGCCAAGTGAACCAACAAGCTTGATTAGGGCTACTTACAGGAGCGTGGGCAGCTACCACGCTGAGAAACCCCCCCCCCCCACTCTGCACCCGCCAACCATCAGCTGCGTATGTATCCCAGGGGTCCACGGCTCGGAGCCCGCCCAGCGTGGCTCTCCTTTAACGGCATGTTTCCTTTTCCTAATCTATTTTTATTTCATAAGTACTTTGGTCCCACACTCCGCTTGTTATCTTTCCCAGCATAGCTTCAGCTCTCATCAGCTCCAAACCTGTTCCAATTAATCAGGTCCTTTCCAAACTGGATCAGTTTGCAAATGAAAGGTGGGGGCTGAGGTGGGTGGGGATGATTTGCCAGGGCAGGAAAAAGCTTCCATAGGAGGTAAGAGGGCAGCCTAAATGGAGGATTAAAGAAGCAAACTCACTTATGCACACTCCAAACTTGGCCAAAAACCCGGCGCCTTTGGTTCTCAGCGCATTTGCTCGCACATTTATACAGGGTAGACGAGAGACTGTTTCATTTATTAGGACTGGACTATTTATTGCCAGATTAAAATAACCCATCCTCTTTCTGGAACTTCTATGGAGAGTCACACCCCAGGGAACATATATTTTTGTTCCAGACCTTCAGGCCACAAATTCGAATCCTCAAGGGGCCTCTGAGCTAAGATAGATTTAGGGCTTGGGACAGGCTGTTTGTTCAGGCAGGAAATGGCTCAAGGAGGGGAGGAGGCAGGATTGACTGCTTTCGCTGGGGGGAGTGGTTGCCCTGGGAAACCTCTCACCACCCTGTGGGCCTGTGGTTGCCTGGCCTCTTCCGGGGCTTTCACAGGCAGTGACAGGTATTGGACTGGAAAAAAAAAGTGTGTTCCAGTTGGGACACGCCCCGTTGCAAGAAGAGGGATTTGGGTCCACGAACAGTCTGCCTTGGGTGGGGTGACTGGGAATCGTGGCCTTTGAGAGGAAGCTTTTTAGGGCTTCCAGGTTTTACTTTTCAGAGAAAGAAACCTGCCTACAACAGTAGCCTTTTGTGTTTGTGTTTAAGACTGGGCCAGCAAGAGAAAGCTGCGGAAACCGCTCAGCCCACAGTTGGTAAAAGCCCTCTTCATAAGGAGGAGGGTGTGGTTCAAATGACAGAGCGCTTGACTTCCACTGCCAGGCTCTGGATTCGATCCTCAGCCCCGAACCCTTCCCAATCAAAGTCCTATGTGGTGGTCCTGGACTGAATACAAAGGAGAAATGTATCGCCTGTCTTTCCTTCCGGTGTAAGCAGTGTCCAACCGCTCCCAATGCTTCATGACTTTATCCCTGTCGTGATGGGCTGTACCCTAAAACCGGGTGCCAAAATAAACCTTCCCTCCATCACTTTCATCTGGCATTTTACTGTAGCAATGGGGAAAAGAATGAATATACCCTCTTCAGTGAACCTGCACCCCAAATCACACCCTGAAGGCCAGGTTTGAGTGTTTGGAACGGGATAGAGGCAGAGGATACTCAGAGGTCAGGAGTAGTGACCAGCAATTAGCAACTAGCCATCATGGCTCAGGGTTAGAAATAGGTACTTCTGTTTCTCAAGACAGGCCTGGCCCCGGGTTATGAACAGCAGACGTGAGCATGCTACTGTTCAGTATGTATCTTACTTCATGACCAGATCCCCATTTTCCACAAGACTTTCTGACCAGGCCTCTGTTTCTAGACCTCTGTGCAGTCTATAGCTGGTGGCTCATTAGCTGCCACTCCGCCCTCTTCTGATTCCCTGTTGTATTAGTCAGGGTTCTCTAGAGGAACAAACCTTAAAGAATACATATACATATGCGTGTATGTACACACAGAGATATACACATGTATGTGTTTATTTATTAGAATGGTTCCCGATAATACAGTGGCTGGTTATGAACAGAAAGTCCACACATGCACTACTTGCTCAGTCCACACGGCTGGATGTCTCGGCTGGTCGTCGGTGGACACTGGAATCCTGAAGAAGTAGCTCTAATGCAGAAGGAATGGATCTGTCATTGAGGGCAAGCAGGCAGAGTTGTCTGCTCGCCGAGAAACCCTCACTGAGACATCACCTAAGCTGCAGAAAAGACTAGGAGGACTGACCAGCCGCCTAGAAGCAGCAGAAACCAGCCAAGCTGCTTGGCAGAGGTGTAGACCAGCTGAGTCACGTGGAAAGGACACTCTCCATCCTGCTGAGGGAATGGTAGGTTACACAGTGTGCTGCAGACTCCCAGCTTTCGTGAGATGTCACCTGTGTGGAGGTGGGCCTTGCTGATGCAGCTGCCTTGAGTGATTTCTGCTCCTGTATGTGACCCCGCACCCATACTCTGTAAGGAACCACAAACAAACTCACCGGTTCCTCAAACTGGACGTTAGTGGTATCCATGTGTTGGATCCTTGTGGTCTCCTTATCTGAGGTGAATAAATGTGTGTACAGCGTCTCTCCAGAAAAAGCTTGTCGCACAACAATCTCTGTTCTGAGGTGACGCTGGAGGCAGCGGAGCATGGCAACTGGGGAGCAGCTGAAAGATTTCCATCCTGATTCACAGGGGGAGGAGAGAGTGACCCTGGGCTTGGTGTGGGCTTTGGAAACCTCCCCGTTGACCATCTCCAATGGCAAGGCCACACCTCCTATTCCTTCCAAACAGTTCTAGCCTGGGAGCTGAAGGGCCGGTCCCATTCAAATCACACTTGCCCAGTCTCTGTCTCCTTTCTCCTTCCTCATCCCTGCGGACAAAGGCTGTGGTAAATACGTTTTTTTCAGGGATCAACTAGCGTACAGTATAGGGCACGCTCACACTGGACGCATTCCTTCTTTACCTGGCTTGCATATTTAACAGAGATCCCTGCGATTTTAGTTGCTAAGCAGCAGCCACAACACCTCCCTCTGACTAGACATGGTGCTACAGCCAACAATATGGAAGTTATCCATCAAAGCTGAGAAATGTTAGCACTCTCTGCCTTCTGCCTTTAGAGGTCTGGGGATTTCTTCCATCTTTTCGATTTGTTTGTTTTTTTTTTTTAAGCCATTATTTAATTTTTTTAACTTTTATTATTTTTATTTATATATCTGTGTATGTCTGCATGGGTGCGCTGTAAGGGTGAACATCCATCCCCTCGGAGGTCAGAAGAAGGTGTAGGAGGCCCTGGAGCTGGGACTATCGGTGATTGTAAGCTGCCTAGAGTGGACACTGGAGTCCAGACACTGGTCCCTGGAAGGGCAGGGAGTGCTGTAGAAAATGTTAATCCCTATCTGGAGTTTCTGCCCAGCCTTCGATCATTTAGTTCCCAGACAAAAGACACGCAGAACCTTTATATTTACAATAAGCCTTAAACATCAAAAGAGCTTAGCAGACATCTACCCTCTCTGCCGTTATAATCTACTTTCCTACTGACAACCATGAATTATTACCTACTGTGTTTCATCTGGGCTGTCCTTAACTCCAGGCGGCCAGCCCTCTGGGCCATGGTTTTTATAGCTCTCCTAAGCCACGGCAGCTTCTTCTTCCTCCTCCACCCTCTTCCTCCGACCCCACTTATGTCTCGTCTCCTTTGATCATCTATTGGATGTCGAATCTTTATCTACCAATCAGAAACAATTGAGGGCGAGGTCACATAGAGACTACTTGTGGACTCTCTTGTCTCTGGGGCAACCAGGTCCTGAGGAAACACTATTAGAACAGAAGCAGCAACAGGTTAACCTACTACAAGGGCGTTCTCCTAAGTACCAAGCCATCTTCCAACAGCTTTTGTTGTTGGAATTTTTAAAAAAGATTTGCTTATTTTATGTATGTATGTATGTAGACACACTAGAAGAGGGCATCAGATCTCATTACAGATGGTTGTGAGCCACCATGTGGTTGCTGGGAATTGAACTCAGGATCTCTGGGAGAGCAGTCAGTGCTCGTAACCACTGAGCCATCTCTCTAGCCCGTTGTTGGGATTTTTGTTGTTTGTTTTAGACACAGGGTTTTGCTGACTCAGGCTGGTGGCTTCTATGTTTATGTCTTTGTCTACCTTTTAGAATATATATTTATTTTATTCTTCTTAGCGTTTTTAAAAATTATCTATGTATATGTGTGTGTGCCTGTGTGTCTGTATGGACACTGAGAAGGCCAGAATAGGGTTCAGATCCCCTCACATCGGGGTTACGGGTGGTTGTGAGCCATCATGAGGGTGCTGGCAACCAAACTTGGTTCCTCCTCAAGAGCAGCCTGCAGAACGTTGCAAGTGCTCTTAGCAGGCAGAGCTACCCTTTCAGCCCCCTTTACATTTTTAGCCTAGGACTCCTCTCCACAACCCTGGGGTGATTAGCTAGTCTTTCTTTTCAGTAGATCAGCCATCTCAGAGCACATGACCTCATTTACATAGTACGCGCTTTCATTTTCACAGCCGGGAGGAAGCACCTTGCATTCCGAGAAAAGAAGCATTTAGTTCAGAGATGGTAGTGACAACGGAATCCTGATGAAACTTTCAGGATAACTTTGTCGTCGCCTAAATCTGTGTGTGGGTCCCCTGTCTCCGACCTTCCTCCCACGCAGCACTTAGCACCGTGGTCTGTAGTTAATTTCAAGGAAACCAACAGGGGCCTCATGGTGACGCCATTGTCCAGGTTGGAGGAAATGAGGGACGATGAGAGCAGCCTGCTACTTTCTCGTCCATTGTAAGGGGCTCAATATACCACACTGACCAGCAACAAATCACCAACACTCAAGTTATTTAAAGGCCTTTAGTGCGGTGATTCATTCGCTCCACTGAAAGTGTAGAGGAGAGGCTGCTGACAATGCGTGGGGACTTATCTTTGTGGAGTACAAATCAGGGTGGTTTAGCAAGAAGGCATAATAATCCTTTTCCACTTGAAAAGTGTAAGTTTTAAGGTCTCCGAGTCAGCAGCAGTGGGAAGTGGGTTGAAGACACAACTCCACAGTGGCCTGTGGTGTTGAGGTGACTGCAAGAGCTCCACTTGGTGACACCAGGGCTTTGCTCACAAAGACTTTCCAGATGAGCTGGCGTGAAGCAGAGCTGCAGGCTTTTAGGAAGAGGGTGTGTGTGTGTGTGTGTGTGTGTGTGTGTGTGTGCGCGCGCGCGCGCTCGAGCAAGCTCACAAAACACATTTCTGTATATGTATACACACATGTGCATACATGTGCTTAAGTTTACATATATGCATGTCTATGTGTGTGTGCTCGAGTGCGCTCAAGCATTCGTTTGTGTATATGTATATGTGCATGTGCACACATGTACTTAAGCTTACATATATGCATGTCTGTGTGTGCGAGCGTGCATGCATGCACATGTGAGTAGAGGTGTTCACAGAGGCCAGCAGAGGGTTTCAGATAATTCCCTGTGGCTGAAGTTACAGGTAACCTGTGAGCTACCTGGTGTGGGTCCTGGAACCCAAACTCAGGTCTCCTGCAAGAGCAGAGCACACTCTTATGTGCCAATACCATCTCCAGCCCCACTTAGGAAGAGAAGAGGTTTTATATAAACTTAGCCGTGCAGTTAATAGCAAGGTACAAAGAAAGGATGAGGCATAGGCAGCTGTGGGTGTAGGCATGGGCACGGGCCTGGGCTTATCAAAGTAGAGGCCTAGGTGGAGGCACTGTGATGGCTCCGCAGGTAAAAATGCTTGCGGTAGTCTGAAGACCTGAGAATTCCGTCCTAGAATCTATGTGGTAGAAGAAGAGAGCCAACTGCTGCACATGTGCACACATGTACTTAAGCTTACATATATGCATGTCTATGTGTGTGCGGGACGGCTCACGGGTAAGTGCGTTTGCTCCCAAGTCTGACGGCCCCAGCTCCATCCCTAGGACCCATATGGTGAAAAGAGAAGATTGGTTCTTATGAGCTGTCCTTTGACCTCCACACCTGTCCTGTGCCACACACAGATTAGTGGAAGTAAGAGGGTTGTGCTTAAGCGTCTTCACAGTTTTTGTGTGTGCTTCGTTGGGTACTGAGGTTATATCTCAAAGGGCTTTGTCTCAAGGAACTTAGATGAGATAGTAGACTGGTTGCTGGGGCCTTGGACGGGGCTGTACGGTGAGACCCTAGTCTGGAGCAGAAGGGCGGGTGCTTTTACTGTAAACGGACGCTTATCTACTGTTTGTGGGATTCCTACAGAATTGCAGATTCACCTTCCGAGAAAGGCTTAAAGCACGGGTGCTCCAAGGTCCTGTGCACCGCGGCCTTAGATACCTACTCGGAATCTCTCAAGGGCACACTGTCTCACTCAGGCAGCCTCCTCAGCCAATGGCTGCTCTATTGCAATTCCTGATACTCACCCAGAGGCTTCATCCAGACTTTGGGCGGAGGCTCTCATTTTCCTTCCCTTGTCCACCTATTCCGACCCACCCTATTTGTTTTGGATCTCAGTTGTTTGGTGTCTCTGGGGAAGCAGGTTTTTGGTAGGACACACACACACACACACACACTCGAAATTGTGTGTTTACAACTATGAGTAACTCTTTATTCCAGGAACGGAGATCAGTCTCCAACATTACTTGATTTCAAACTTTAAATAGCTCCAAGCAGCCCTGGGCAAAATGGACACACCATTAATGCAGAGCCTGTTTTAAATTAGTCCATGTGATACTTGTTTTGGTGGGGCTCTGTTAAAACGGACGACTGTGAAAATTACAGGCTGTGTTACCGCCTCTGCTTTCAGTAGAATGGCTTCCTACTGAAATCACTATATTACCGCATGGACAGGATATAATCTGAGTTTTGTTTCTCCGTGTTGGTGTGATAAAAATATACCTCATTTCTTTTCACTTTATAAAGTTTTAAACTGAAGTGATTTCACACTGGTGTTGCTCATTCAGAAATAAGATGCTCATCATAAAACCTGAAGCAATTCAAAGTTTCGTAAAATAGGTCGTAGCAGATAAGAGTTTGCCATAAAGTGTCTGTGTGTGTGTGCATTTCATCAATGGGAAGTTCGATCCTGCACCAGGGAGGGACCTGTGTTCTCTACTTTCACCGGAGCAGACATTTTTAACTACTGCGACAGATGTGCCTTCCACCACTAGATCATTAATGGCAAGCTGGCTGCAGCCTGTTTTTCTCTATCTGGACCCGTTACTCCAACTCTGGATGCTGTTTAAGAAGTCCAGCAACTGTGCAGCCTCCACACTGGAGAGACCTCGGTCGGGCCGTGAAATTTCATGGTCAGGGATGCCCGTCACATGTGTGTTTGAATACTTGGTCTCCAGCCGTGTTTGAGGTTGTGGGACCTTTACAGGGTGGAGTCTCTCTGGAAGAAGTGGATCACCGGGGTGAAAGTCAAGATTTTATAATCTGACCCACTCCGTCTGGTCTTCAAGCATGGAAGCTGGGGACGGGGGGCACGAGAAAATGAGGAAGAGGAAGAGGAAGCAGAAGGGCTAGAGACATAAAACTCTCCACTGCCACAAAGGCACAGAAGTCATGTCTGTGTGGCCAGTTCTGACTATATTCCCAGCACCCAGGGGCTGAGGCAGGAGGATTGTCTCAAGTTCTAGACCAACCTGAGTTAGAAAGTAAGAAAAACAGAGACAGACAGAGACAGAGAGAGGAACAGAGAGACAGAGACAGAGTCTATTCTGTTATGACCACGATCGTGTTTCCATATCTGTTTTAAAAAATGGACATTTGGGCTGGAGAGATGGCTAAGTGGTTAGAGCGCTGACTGCTCTTCCAAAGGTCCTGAGTTCAAATCCCAGCAACCACATGGTGGCTCACAACCATCTGTAATGAGATCTGGTCCCTCTTCTGGTGTGTCTGAAGACAGCTACAGTGTACTTATATACAGTAAATGAATTTTTAAAAAGAGAGTGCTTATTTTGTACTTGTGTACACACTTACATATGTGTTCTGTGGTGTGCACATGAAAGTCAGAGGACAGCTTGTAGAACTTGGTTCTCTCACTCTGTGGGTTCCAGATTGAACTTTTGTCAAGCTCCGCAGCAACCCCTTCATCCACAGAGCCATCGTGCTAGTTCCTTCATTTGCATTTGTTTCGAATTTTTATCTCTATCAGATCCTGAGAGAAGGCATGTGTGTGTCACTTAGCTTGGGCCTGTCAGTGCTGAACACAGTACTCTTCTCTTAGAAGTCATTCCTAACATTGGGGGGAAGCAAGGAAGGAAAAGCAGAAGTCAAGAACTTAGCCTGGGCGTCAGGAAAGCTCCCCTGTAGGTCCCAGGGCTCCTCTGTGGATTTGTATCATGTCCGTGGTACCAGACACAGGCTAATCTCACACAAATCACATAATCACCGCCCTGTCTGTAGCAGGGGAGCCTCTTCCATCTAGTTCCTTTTTTGGCAATATGTCCAATCATGCCACACAGCCAGTCACCTCCCGCTGTGTGACTCAGGCTGAGTCTGTCGTCCGTCGCTGACACACTTCTGTGTGTGCAGCAAAGCCCCGCCCGACCTCAGCCCTTCAGGTCTGCAGCTGCTTCTTAACACTAACTTCTTGTTGCTATTCTTTGTTTTGAGAGATCTTGCTGTATAGCCCTGGCTCGCATCAAATGTAGGATTCCTCTCCTTCAGACTCACAGTGGTCATGTCAAAGACATGCACCCCACAGCACGCACCTCACACCATGCACCCCACAGCATGCATCTCACAGCATGCACCCCACACCATACACCCCACACCATACACCCCACAGCACACACCCCACACCATGCACCTCACAGCATGCACCTCACACCATGCACCCCACACCATGCACCTCACAGCATGCACCTCACACCATGCACCTCACAGCATGCACCTCACACCATGCACCTCACACCATGCACCCCACAGCATGCACCCCACAGCATGCACCCCACAGCACGCACCCCACAGCGCCTCACCTCACGGCTATTGGCAGTCAACATTGGTTTGCTTAGTAACTGCTGAATCAGCAGGGGGACTCCTGAGATGCAATGAGATTAAAGGAAACAGTTATTACCTCAGGTGTGGAAGACATGCCTGTGATCTCAGCACCCAGGGAGCAGAGGCAGGAGGATTGCTGCAAGTTCAAGAGCTACATGATGAGATCCTTTTTTAAAAGAGAGAGAGCAGAGAGGGAGAGGAAAAGGAAAGGAAAAGATGAGTAATAGAAAAAGGAAAGAAACTGTGTGGCCATGCTGGGTATGTGCGGCTAAAGAAGCTGTGTAGACCCCGACATACGTGCAGGGCTATAGGCCCCACCCTGAGCATGTGCATGTGTGTCTGGTACAGAAACAAAACATAGTAAACTGTTGGGTGAAGAAATAAAGGGGTGTTTGTCCAACAGGGAATCCGTGTTTTCATAAGTCCTAATCACAACAGAAACCATATTCGAGTTTCCATTAGTAGGCTGATTAAAGTCTCCGGAAGAGGAATCTCAGCTCAGACTCTGCAGCAGTGTTGAGTGTCTGAGACCAGGGAGCAATGACTTCATCTCCAAGCTGAGGCTCAGTTATCAGCTGCGGTTTTTAAGTGTACAGTCACTGTGGGGTGAGGTCATGCTGTCAGCAGCGGCTTGGGAACAGTCCACCAGGGGATTTTTCACTGGAGAAGGTGAACGGCAGGCATGGGAGGCAATGCCTTGGGGCCTTTACCTTGGAAACACGGAGATTGGAAGCAGGTTCCTGTCCTCTGGGCAGAGGGCCCACCGGTCTCCATCCAGGTAAACTTGATGGTGAAACTCAACGCTTGCAAAGAGCTCACACGGAATGGACTTCCTGTTTTCTCACTAGTATTTCCTCGACACTCAGATAGTGTCTGGCACACGTCGGGCTCTTGGGCAACTGTTGTTGCATGAATAGGCAATACTTAGACCATGAGCACAATCGAATGAACAGATAAATATGTGTTCGATTGCCAATAAGCCCAGGGCATTCTGGGTAACAGCAGCAGCATTCAGACTTAGTCACTGTTGCATCCTGTTGCAAAATGAAATGAACGGAAGAGAAAAATTAGGAGTCGGGACTGTGGGCCAACCCAAGGAGTTTTGAAACTTCATGGTCTTGGGCTAACTTGGGCTTGGGTTGGGCACTCTGGAAGGCATTGTTTAACAGAGGAGTCCTGTGGTTCACTAAAATCAAAGCCAGGCTGATGGGGAGCAGCCAAGCCGAGAAGAAAGCCACCAGCCAGAAGGAGAACAAGAAGATTTGGTCTTCTGACAAGAGGGACTGGGCAAGAATCAAGCAGTGTGTGTGTTCAAATGCCAGCCAAGAGCGAAAGTGTGGACCCACAGAACCCAGACCAAAGCAGACTTTCTGGGATAACATGGGCTAACTGGGAGAAGCTGTGTCCTGTGGGTCTGTCTTAGTCAGGGTTTCTATTCCTGCACAAACACCATGACCAAGAAGCAGGTTGGGGAGGAAAGGGTTTATTCAGCTTACACTTCCACATTGCTGTTCATCACCTAAGGAAGTCAGGACTGGAAGTCAAGCAGGTCAGGAAGCAGGAGCTGATGCAGAGGCCATGGAGGGATGTCACTTACCGACTTGCATCCCCTGGCTTGCTCAGCCTGCTTTCTTATAGAACCCAAGACTACCAACCTAGGGATGGTATCGCCCACCCTTGATCATTAATTGAGAAAAATGCCTTACAGCTGGATCTCATGGAGGCATTTCTTCAACTGAGGCTCCTTTCTCTGTGATAATTCCAGCTTGTGTCAAGTTGACACACAAACTCAGTCAGTATAGGGTCTGTGTGGCTGCGCAAGACTCTGCATCACCTTTGGAAGATCTGATTCCAAGGACTACTAACTAGGAAAGGGCTGATAGAGTATGTAGGCCTTCCTAGCCAAATAAGATACCTTTCTCAGAGCTTTGACAAAACCCCTGACCAAACTAACAAGGAAGAACTAGTCTATTTTGGAGTCACCATTTAAAGGTGGAGTCCCTCACTGTGGCAAGACAAGGCAGGGAGACAACAGCTGTAACTGGTGCCGAGGTCATGAAGCAGCTGTGTCCACAATCACAAAGCAGAGACATGGTGCTGGTTCATTGCACACTTTCTGTTTTCTTCCAGTCCAGGACCCAGATCATGGGATGGGGCTGCCCACATTCAGGGTTGGTCGTTATCTGAAACACTCCCACAGACAAATCCTCACGTGTCTTCCCAGGGAGGTTCTAAGAGCCACCAAGTTACCAGTGTAGGTTGACTGTCACACATGCTCACTTTCATCCCTCGGGAAAGACTTACGGCTCCTCCATTACCACAGTGACATTTGTTTCTTGCTGGTGTACAATGGCAAGACTGATTTTACACTAAATGGATCGACTAATATGACATCTTTAGCACAGAGACTTGGTGTGTGTCTTAGGGACATAGGATTTAAAAAAAATAAAAATAAAACAAAATTAGAGCTGTAGATGGTCCCGCAGCCACTTGTATTTTGATGTTAATTCCACTTCCCCAAGAAGGGCTGCCTAGTCACGTACTCAGGTGACTTCATCAAAACCTTCCCATTTTAATTAGTAAAATAAAGGCGAGAGCTGGTGATTGGGCAGGGGAAGGAAGGTGGAGAGGGAGGGTCAGAGGTGAGGGGAAGGGAGAGCGAACTGGAAAAGAGAAAGGAACAGGATAGAGATGAACTGGATCCAGAAGGACTTAGTTGGCGTTAGGTAGCTAGGAACATTTTAAGGATTTTATCTCATACAGAAGGGCAGTTTGTCCATTTGATGTAGTCTTATTGTGTAGAGGGTTTGTGGATTGAGAATTTGATATATAAACCTGTACGAAAAGCTATTGGGCCCTAGAGTCATGCTTATGTTGGGCAGTGGGGTAAAGAAATATGCCCGGGCGGAAATTCCACCCGAGTCGGAGGCACCAGGGTGGAGGGTGCAAACCGCCAGGTGCCCGCGGAGTGAGGCTGCCGGGGCCGATAAAGAGATAAGCTTATCCATTTTTTAATATTTACTGCACTGTAGAGCCTCCCGGGGAAGAGTTCGAGAAAGCAGAGATGAACTCTGCAACTGTTGGCGGGATCCTAGAGGGACCCTCACTTCCTCTGCCTCTTCCTTGCAATGGGAAGAGCAGGGATCACGGAGAAGGAAGAAAGATGGCAGCCATAACCCGCCACACTAAGCTTACCTCTGAAAGTGCTCTGAGAGTATACTAAGAAACACCCTATAAATGGTGGGCAGCAGAGGCTCCTCCTCCTCGTTCTTCATTTTAGGGTGGGTCTCGCCTCCCCCAGTCTGGCCTCAAACTCGTCTTCACTTGAACAGCAGATCCTCCAGCCTCTGTCTCACAGGGGCTGAAATAAGCTGGGCCACCATTCCTCCAGATCACAGTGTGTTCACGTCAGCGTTCTCTGTTAAAGAAGGGGGCTAATAGGACTGTTTGAGGTTCGGGAGAGGAAGAGCAAGCTGTAGGGAAAGAAAAAGAAAGGAAGGGTGGAAATGTTTGGCTTCTTACCATTTGGGCCAGGACTGAGTTTGGGTCAGTTGCTTCCCGTTACTGCCACACTCTGACCAGTGACTTTCCTCTTCCAAGCAGCAACAGCCAAGCACTACCTCAGAGGACCTTCCAGGACAGAGACCCCGCCCACCTCATGCCTCTTTGTCCTGACCTGATTCCTGCATCAGGGCAAGTTCTACCTGCAACCCAAACTAATCCCTTCAGCCCTGTTCCCCAACTCCACCACTGTTAGCACTTCTCGCCCCGCCCCTACCCTAACCTCTCCTGTCCAGGGGCTTCGCTGCCCTTCCCCGGGCTTTCCTTCTCTTCCCCGACTTCTGATTTCTGTGTAATTCCGCCATTTTCTACCCACCTTGTGCTCTTGGGATGCTCTTGGCCTCTTTCCCCTCTTTTTTCTCTTCCTCTCTCACCTTTCATGGCCTCATTCGGTCTGGACCCTTCAGATGCCCCTGGCGACATTTTCCCTCATAACTTCATAAAGTCTTTCTTCTGGATCATACCCAGGAGCAGCCGTGTCCTCTTTTACATTCAGGCTCCAAATAAGAACTCTCTCTTTCTCTCTCTCTCTCTCTCTCTCTCTCTCTCTCTCTCTCTCTCTCTCTCTGTGTGTGTGTGTGTGTGTGTGTGTGTGTGTGTGTGTGTGAACTTGTAAACGGTTCTAAGAAATAACAAAGAACACAAACTGTTTGTGGAAAGGTCAGTAACTGACATCATCACCCCTAAGGGACTCCCTGTTTAGGAAAAAGCAGAAACAAATTCGCCTGGCAGCGGCGAGAGGTGGTGGGGACTTCTCTCCCGCGAATGTCAAATTCTTCAGCTCATTCTTCACAGCAGATAAAAATAAAGGACTTCAAGTGTAATACCAAAAGGGCAGAGGGAACAAAACATAGACCCAACGTTCAGAGCTAGTGGTTTCCAGAAAGACGGTCTCTGGTAGGACAGGAAGTGTCCGACCACTGTGTCTCCTGATGCATGTATTTATTTCCAGGAGGTGAGATGCCAGGAAGAGGCTAGACTCAGGGCAGCGGGAACGAGGGAGCCATGCACTGAACCCCCCTCAAGCCTCCCAGTGAGCCAGGTTGGTGATACATGTCTAGATAGAGTTCCTGTGCTCAGGAGCTCAAGGCCAGCCTCGGCTGTTTGCAGAATTCTGGGCCAGCCTGAGGTACGTAAGAACCTATCTCAAATGAATTGCTACATTAATTTTTGGCTTGGAATTAGAACAGAATATCCAATAACTTCTAAACTTGCCCTAATGTAGTCCCACTATTTTACTGTGTATTTAGGTGAAGTGCCATTCTTGTTTATAAAATCAGATATTGATCAACTTGGAAGAACACTGAGCTGTGTCCTACACATCATATATCTAGCCAGGATTTAATTCTTTACTCAAAAAGAAACACATCCTTCTAATGTAAATTTTTTTTGTCTTTAGTAAATGGCAAAAGCATTATTATAACAAAGGATTGTTTTTAAATTTACTTCTTTATCATTTGTTACTACTAAATGTTGGGTTTGCATACCAACTTTATATACCTGTTTACTTGGGATGGTGTTAAAAAAACAAAACAAAACAAAACAAAAAAAGTCTCCGGCAGAAAATGTTCACAAGTGAAACGGTTTAAAAAGTATTTTAGATTACACTAGAGTCTGTCCTTTCCTCCAGTGCTCCTGTGTTAGGGTCCAGTTTCTCCTCCCCTCTGGGTCAGTTCATCATTTCCGGAACATGTGGTAATCAAACCCTTGTTTTGGCTTTCTCAGAACTCTCCACATCTGCACAAACCCTGAACATTTCTCCCTTTTCTACTGTGTATGCAGCAAGGGACTTTCACCTCCTCTGAGGAGCCTGTGAAATCCGACCGGGCCTCGGCCATACTTGAGGGAAGTGTTCAACTTTTATTCCACACTCATTTTACAGTTGAAGGAAATTAAACCAGCCCCTGCTCTCTTTTCTGACTTTCTTTTTTCTCTGCTCTACTTTTATTTTGTGGGCTTAGTCTCTCCAAGAGCAGCCTTTCCCCCACCTCCCCACGCCATTTCTGAGATATGTGCTTTTGCTAAGGACAAAGTGCTCCCATCTGACGCCCGGTCTCTCTTCTGGCTAACACTATCATTTCATGCACAGCAGTAGAAACTCTACTGACCTGGATCCCCCAACTAAGGTAGACGTTTGCCATCTGTGTTCCCATGGTCTTTTTGTATTTGCCTCTCCCAATAGGTTATCAACTCCCATAAGAGAGAGAAATAAATTGCTTATTCACCTTTGGATGGATTTCCGTGAATATTCTCTCATAAAGTCTGACGTTGGATAAAAGGCACTAAGAAAGCTGTGAGCGACTGAAGGAGGGAACGCCTGGGTTAGCGGTGGACACCAGCTCTCACTAATTCTCACTAACCTGCAATCGGATTGGCCTGCCGCTGATATGGCCGCTAGAGGACCGGAGGGACCGGCGGCTGGGTGCTAGTATCAGGCCCCATCTTCGAGATTCCTGGCCACCTTAACTCCTCCCTCTTAGCTATGCTCGGCAAATTCCGCACAGCCACGGAAGGTCCTCTGGAGAGCCATCGGCTTGGCCAGACCCTGCCGCCAGTGTCAGTTGGTGTCCACTACCAACTCATTAGCATATGGCTAGGTTCCCGAATGCTCAGGAGCCACTGAGCCGCTCGGAAGACGCCGATCAGAACAGAGCAGAGCTATGTCTAGCCAGCCCTGGCCATATTGCAGATGAATGTCCTGGTTTTAAACCGCAAGGCTTGACTTGTTTGTGGCACCGGAGAAAAAGCGGCGGTCTAATTTCATTGGTGGAACTGAGGTGGTGGCTCCTTCTTTCTCTTAGTCTGTGTTCTTTCTTCTCACGTCCTTTGCTTTTGTCTTCCTTGCTCACTTGTGGACAATATCCCTAGGGACTTAATAGAACAATCTTTCAATGTTACAAAATACTATAGAAAGGTACATATTCTACCCTTATAGTTTCACAGCTTCCAAAAGTATCACCATTGTTTTCCGTAAACAGACAGGCCTTTCTGTCTGTTACATTTCATATGTCACCCTGGCACTCACTACATAGCCCAGGCTGAGCTCAACCGTGAAACCCTCCTCATCCCGCCATGCCTGTCTAGTACAACGTGCACTATTTCCCAACAGGTCTGTTAGCTCATAGTAACTATAATCTTAGCACTGGGGCAGCAGAGGCAAGAGGATTACCATAAGGCTAGCATGGACAACATAGTAAGTTTGAAATCTGGCTAGGGCTATGCAGTGAGTTCCTGTCAAGTATGGTGACCCACAGTAACCCAGTACCCCAGAGGCAGAAGCAGGAATAGTTCAGCAAACTGACATCAACCAGGGAGGGTGTCTTACAGGGTTCCATTGCTATGGACAGATGCCATGACCAATACAACTCTTTTTTTTTTTTTAAGAATTATTTATTTATTTATTTATTATATACAAGTACACTGTAGCTGTCTTCAGACACACCAGAACAGGGTATCAGATCTCATTACAGATGGTTGTGAGCCACCACGTAGTTGCTGGGATTTGAACTCAGGACCTCTGGAAGAGCAGTCAGTGCTCGTAAACTCTGAGCCCTCTCTCCAGCCCCCAGTGCAACTCTTATAAGGAAAACATTTAATTGGCACTGGCTTACAGGTTCAGAGGATCAGTCCATTATCATCAAGGCCGGAACATGGCCACTTCTAACCAGGAACAGAACTGGAGTGGCTGAGAGTTCTACATCTTCATCTAAAAGGAAGCCAGGAGTAGACTGACTTCCGTGTGGCTAGAAGGAAGGTCTCAAGCCTGTAAGGGTGTATGACTCGACAAAGAATGTAAACACAAAGAACATTTTATTCTGTAGAAGTCCATCCAGTGCCAGGGTCTCCCATTACCAAGTTAGAGAGACAACCAAGTAAGCTTGCAGGCTTGATTTAAAGTACAGTAGAGCATTCTGGGTAGGTGACCCTTATCTTACTCCATAAATAGGAACATGCATTACTGGGGTGTGGGGGCTGGAAACTGTTGCTGAGGAAGTCTGGAAACTGCTGCTGACCCATCGTCCTTGCCTCAGGCCAGGCGGCAGGGCACCTTCTGAGGACAGCACTTGCCCCAGTCCTGAACTGCCAATTGGAAGCCTGTCATGGAGTCCACCTAGCCATCTCAAGCCCACCCAACAGTGACACACTCCCTCCAACAAGGCCACAGCTCCCAATAGTGCCACTCCCTGGGTTAAGCACATTCAAACTACCACAGATGGGGATATGTAAGAATGGTAGTGTGCACAAAGACCTGGCTTCCACCTTCATCTCTGGAACAGAACAGAACACATCTTTCAAAGACTTGTCTAGGGCAAAGCAAGCTGTCCTCAGGCGCAATGATCAGGTGTTCTTAGAGGACAGTAAGGACCCATAAAAGCTCATGTGTTTCCCAGCAGCCAGTGGGGTCCAGGGTAGGCTGACTCCTTCATAAAAAACAATCAGAAAGAAGCCATGTACAATTCTGGTGGGAATGTGAACTAGCCTAGCTATTCCAGAGGTGAGAATAGAAGTTTCTCAAAAAACTAAAACTAGATCTTCTGAATTAACCGCTATCCCACTCCTGGATAACCTCCAAGTCAACATGTTGTGAGACACTTGTACAACTGTGTCCACTGCAGCACAGAACAACCTAGGTGTCGGCAGCAGCCGGTTGGATAAGGAAGACATGGTCTGTAAACACAGTGGATTTTTTTTCAGCCATATGGAAGGTTGAATTTATGTACTTGCATAAAATAGGTGTAACTGGCAATAATTCTATTAAGTGAACTAAGCTAAGCCAAGGTAGATAAGTGTGCTCTCATTTATACCGACACAGAGGAGTATTAATGAATGTAACAATCAATAGAAGTGAATCTGTTTAGAGAAGAAGGGACTAAGGGGAGAGGGAGGGGAGAGAGAGAGAGTGAAATGTGGGGAAAGAAAAACCATCTGCCTAGTGTACACAGATCATCCCAGAGGACAGAGCCACACTTAAGTGGATGCCCACCTGCTCTTGCAGGGAACTGCCTTAACCCCCCCCCCTGACCTCAGAGCAGTACTCAGCAACAGCTGATGAATCCCCACCCAATCACAGTTCACATTACTGTCTGCCCATCACCTGACAGCTTTCGTGTGATGGTTTGAATATGGTTGGCCAGGGAGTGGCACTATTAGAAGGTGTGGCTTTGTGGGAGTGGATGTGGCCTTGTTGGAAGAAGTGTGTCATTGTGGACATGGGCTTTAAGACCTCTCATTCTAGCTTTCTGGAAGTCAGTGTTCTGCTAGCAGCCTTCAGATGAAGATGTAGAACTTTCAGATTCTCCTGCACCATGCCTGCCTGGATGCTGCCATGGTCCCACCTTGATGATAATGGACTGAAACTTTGGACCTGTAAGTCAGCTCTGATGAACTGTCCTTATAAGAGTTGCCTCGGTCACGTTGTCTGTTCACAGCAGTAAACCCCTAACTAAGACATTTAGGATGCTCACTGTTTCAGTGAACTGAGACCAAAGCAAGCGAAAAAGTCACATGGCTTTCTGCTCTTCACAACGAGAGAACCTTCAGTGTCATCTCTCTTCAGGCTTGAACTCAGCTGCAGACTGATTTTATTCCCAGCACTTCTGAACATACGGTTTCTTTCTCTAAGGGACTGATTCTTTAACTCTGGACTCCACTTGCATGCCCTGGATTCAGCTCTATAATCTGCCAACTATTCGTGCTTTACAGACCCCTCAGGCTAAGGACTCTGCCCTTCACATGCCAACTGCTAGTTCAGAGCAGCCATTCCTGAGCCAAACCAGCCACGCAGTGCATCTGTGAGGTGAACGGTTGGAGGCTCCTCTTCAAGAAGAGCCAGAGAGAGGAGCTGCACAGGGCAAGGTCCTAATCCACACCCTCTCTGAGACACCACCTGCTATGCTCCCCAACCTGGAAGTTCCCCACACACCATGCTCCTGGTTTTGACAAAGGCTGTGTCACATAGATGTGATTGATTATGCCATTGGCTATTGGTGATGGAATCTAACCTCTAGCCCTTCCTTACTCCCTGGAGGTTGTGTGTGTCTCGAAATTCCAACCACACGTTCATTCACATGCTCTTTCCTCTGGCACACTATCTAGGGGCCAATGAAGAGTCAACCAACTCAGCTATGGCTGCAAGGGACTTGTATGAATAAGAAGTCCATGACTTCTTTTTCATCTCTCCATGACTTGTGACCTTCTAGGGCCTTGAGCTGCTCAGAATCAGGAAGGAGTTACAAACCTCGAATAGGGATATTTTCTTACCACACCAGTGTTCTGAGCCTCCATTTTGTAGTCTGTTAGTACACACCATCCCCACACTTTTCCCACTTTTGGGAAGATGCAGATTTCTGTTGTTGTTGTTGTTGGTGGTGGTGGTGGTGGTGGTGTGTGTGTGTGTGTGTGTGTGCGCGCGCGTGTGTGCGCGTAGCAATCCCCACATTAAGACAGAATTCATATTAGCATGCCTTTGGCAATAATGGCTCAGTGCTCCCTCCCCCACCACTCCTTCCTTCCTTCCTTCTTTCCTTCTTTCCTTCTTTCCTTCCTTCCTTCCTTCCTTCCTTCCTTCCTTCCTTCCTTCCTTCCTTCCTTCCTTCCTAGCATTTTCTGTGTCTCAAGCACCACTGTTGGCTTCTCAGTTCTACACAGAAATGGAGTCCACTGTCATGGAATTGAGACTGTATGGGGTTGACCCAGTGCATAAAGAAATGAATAAAGGGGCCGGAGAGAAAGCTCAGGGGTTAAGAGCACTTCCTGCTCTTCCAGAGAACCAGAGTTCAGTTCCCATTACCTAAGACAATCAGTTTACAACTTCCTGTAAGTCCTGGTCAAGGGGACAGACATCCTCTTTTGACCTCTGTGGGCACCTGGGCACAAATGCACATGTAAATAAAAATAAATCTTTAAACAAGAAGGAGGCGTAGACAAGGTAGATTCGGGGTTGCCAAGAACTACAGCGTATAACACACGAGTGCGCGGCTTGGAAGACTGCCTCAGCTTTGGTGCAAAGAAAGTTCTAGAAGCACAGCAGTTGCTTCTCTGGCTGCTGCCTGACAGAGCGGATCGTGGAAGGAAAGCAGTGCCTCGCTGTGGAATCCTGTCTGTGGCAGGAGGGTGGGGGCTATGAACAGGGTTCTCTCTGCTCTCCTCTTTTTCCTGATTGGATGTCTCGGAGTGCTGAAGGGCTGTCATAACACACTGTAGCTGGTGGCTTATGCAGACAGAAACACAGCGACTCATGGCTCTGAGGGTCGGGAGTCCTAAATCAAGGTGTTGGCAGGGCGGCTCTCTCTTTGGAGCTCAGCGAAAGGCTCCTTTTTGGGTCTTTGAATCTCCCGGTGGTTGTCAAAAACCCTTAGCGTTCCTTGATTTGTGAACATAACTTAATCTCTTCCTCAGTTGTGGGATGTGTCTTCAGGGCCTTCTCTTCATCCAAACCCCTCCCTTTTTTTCTTTATTTCCTTCCTTCCTTCAATTCTTCCTTCCTTGCTTCCTCCATCCCCCTCTTGCTGACTGTGCTGGGACCAAACCCAGAGCCTCACCATGTTGACCACCTCTCACCTTTCCCTCCTTTGATAGGGAACCAGTCACTGGCTTTCTCATATACCTGCAGTGTAGACGTGCAATGACGCTCAGCCGGAACGCTTATTAGTGGGAAGAAACCCACCCTAATAACTTGGCACCATCTTGGTACTAAAGAGAAAGGCAAGGAAGGATTTCCTGGGTCACGGGCTGTGGGCTTAAGGGTTATGGTATTTGCTTACACTGTTCAGGAGCTAAGTTAAATCTTTTCAGTCACTGGGACCTCCTGCCAGAGATGGAAAGAGTAGCTGATGCAGAATTTAATGAAGCTGGTTGAGCACTCAGGAACCCAGGGCAACACTGGACACACAGAAAGACTGGTTTTCTGCCCAACCTGAGGTGGAAAGCAAAACTCCTCTTTCCCCTTCCCCAACAAACGTTTGTCCCCTCTGGTGTGCCTGCCAGCGTTGTCAATGTTAAGAACCAAATGCTGGGCCAAAGAGGCTGCCATTTGTTCTTGAGAACTTCAGTCTCATCCAAACAAGGTGAAATTCTGGGGGTGATGGTGGGGGGGGTTGTGGCCACTGCTAGTAATAAAGAAATTAACTTTTCTAAGTTAATGCTTTGGAACTATCCAAAGACTTTAGAACTCTAGCAATCTGATGACCTTTCCAAACAGAATTCCTCAGCTGGTGAGAAAAATCCCCAAAACGTCATTGAACATCATACATGCCACTGCTCAGTGGTCTGTCCCCAGATGCCCCAATTTTGCTTCAATGCCCCTCTCTTCAGCCTCTACTTAAGACCACATGCCAGTATATAACTTGCACTCTCTGATAACTGGCTGGAAAACTTGGAGCACCCAACCCACAGACGTGATCACTGTTCTAGTCCCAGCCAACCATCTATCTCCATGAGCTTCTGGCTGCTTCTGGTAACTTCCCTCCTTTGTGAGCCGTCTGATTGTCCTTGTAAAACTACATCTTCAGCACCAGCACAGTGGCTAGGAGAGAGAGAGCCGGCTTGGCTTCCTTGTCTTGGCTGAGCATCTGGCACATACAGGGTAGAGACAGGTGCTTGTCAAACGATAGCTTCATTCTCTTTCCTGTGTGTTCAGTGTGCGAGTGCCTTGGTTCATCGCAGGGAGTCTAGGAGTAGAACTCCAAGTGTTCTTCTTAGGATTTAAACAAAGAAAGGGCCATCACTGTTCAAAAGAGGTAAGATGGGCTGGAGAGATGGCTCGGTAGCTAAGAGCACTGACTGCTCTTCCAGAGGTCCTGAGTTCAATTCCCAGCAATCACATGGTGGCTCACGACCATTAGTAACGAGATCTGATGCCCTCTTCTGGTGTGTCTGAAGACAGCTGCAGTGTACTTATATATAGTAAATAAATAAATCTTTTTTTAAAAAAGGAGTTAAGATTTTACAAGAATTGATGTCTTTTGAAACTTGGGCTTTCTTTGCAGGCCTCACTCCTTGAGGGAGCTTCCTCTCCCTTGAGGGAGCTTCCTCTCCCTTGAGGGAGCTTCCTCTCCCTTGGGGTGAGCTTCCTCTCCTTTGGGGCAAGCTTCCTGTCCTCTGGTTCTTTCTGCTCTATAGTGGAAGTCAAAGTCATTTACTATTCAGTTTCATCAACCTCCAAATGAAAGTTTGCTGGATGAATAAATCCACCAGGAGCATCTACATGTTCCCTCTCTCTGTGTGTATACGTGTGTGCTTGTGTGCATGCAGGTGCCTGTGGGTACATATGTAAGTGTGCGTTCATGTGTATAAATGTCATAGATCAATCTCGGGTGTCATCCTTCAGCGGCTGACCATCCTGTGTCTTGAGACAGGGCATTCATTCGATCGGGACCCACAGGTTCGGTTAAGCCGACTCTGTGTTGAGCCCAGGATCTGGGTGTGGAGATTACAAGGTGCAGAGCCACGTCTAGCTGGGCTTTGGAGATAAGGCCTCGTTGTGTAGCTTTACGCATTCTGGGGATTGAATCAGGTCCTCAGGGTTTCACCGATGAGGTGTCCCCTCAGTCCCTCAGTTCACTCCCCTTCTGCAGTAATGAGCACCACGGGTGAGCACAAGACTGAAAAGCCACCCAATTACTGCCAGAACGAATACACGCAAATCCCTTTGTCCTTTCTTGTGGCACCCATAACTAGGTTTGGGAGCTACACTGAGAGATAGCAACTTTCTGTGAAAATGGTCTGGCCACACCTGAGCTCTTAGCTCAAAGACTGTAGTTGAATCTATTCCATATCTAGTATCTGCATAAGTTCTCAGACATAGATCACATCTGATATTCCCACTTTAAAAGGTATGCTTCAAGTGTCCTTGTGAACACATGCAGGTCTTCCAAACGCAGAAGGGACAGACCAGTTATGGTGGCATACATGAGGATGAATTTGCTGGGATTCTAACTGTGTGTGATACCAAACCAGACTAACTGCCAGGGCCGTTGGTGAAGTCAGAGCCTAAGACAGTTAGGCAGAGCCAAACCAGAGCACAGACTTCCGAACTGGCACACAGCACAGAGGGTAGTTAGTTCTCTTTATGTCCAAATATAGATGTTGACTCACACAGTCTGGGTTACCATCTGAGGGCAAAATGACATCATCCAAGGAGACAGGATGACATCATTCCACCAGGGTTTCTTGTCTGCTTGGCTTGGGTGACTAGACATTTTCGGTTCCCATTTCTCATGATTTCCATTAGTTTCCCTGAAGCATGCTCCTCCTTTGGGGAGGTTACATCAACCCCTGCCTGTCTTTAAACTTCCTGCGTGCTGCAAATGTTTTTCCATGTCTGACACGGTAACTGGTTCCCACCCTGTCTGTTCTGGGATTGATCTCAGAGGACCCACTAAGAGAGGCCGGGCTGCTCAGTCCAGTAGGTTTCCATTTGTTTTTTCTGGAACTATGTACGGTTGTTGGGCTGTCGACCAGCTCCCTTCCCCATGTCTTCCTTTGCTTGGCTCCTTGAATTCTGCAAGTCTCTTAGGAGCCTTTGCCTCTGTTTTCCCCTAGAAGTCGCCTTCCTTGTCAGGTGTAGCTGCATCTTAACCTTGTGCTCCACCCACAAGCCCATCTGGGCAGCGCATCCCCACCCCCACCCCGTTTGCCTACATCGTGCAGTGCCTGTTCAGCGTGTGAATGCACTTGGTCCCCCAGGGTTACGGCTTGCCATAGGTTGTGAAACCTTTAGGGATGGAGTTGGAAAAAGCGGGTCATGGTAGGCAAGCCTCAAGGCTCTATCATTTGGCCTCGCTCTCTCTGCTTCTTGTTCCTCCAAGTTGTGAGGCAGCAGAGTACGGTCTGGTGAGAGACTGCACTCTCAAACCAGCAGCCAGAATAAAGCCTCCCTCCCTTAGCTCACCGTCACAGTTCGCCACAGTGCAGCAATGAGACGGTAACTAAAACACTAGCCCTCAAACCAGCCTGCTCAGGTCTCCGCCCCGCCCGAAGGCCCTCCATTTTCTCGGTTGTTTACGGAAGACTGTCGGATGCTTCCTTACTTGGTCTTAGCACATTCTTTGTACTCCTTTCCCACCAAGGCTGCTCCTTGCACTTGTCTCTTTACCACTCAGCTCTCTGCCTTCTACAAAAATCCTATAAACGCTGCACCTTACAACCCCAGCGCTCCTCGGCTCTTGGCACCTTCCTGCTGGATGCCTGGGCTACTCACAGGATCGGAGCTTCCTCAGTTTTTCTGCTGAGGTGTCCTGTAGGGCAGGGTGGCTCCTTATTGTGCCTGTCAGCCTGCCCTTGTTTCTGTCTTTCTGGGTCACATGTGTGGGAGGGAAGCTGGGTAGAGAGGTTGCAGGGTTCCCGGATCACTAGTGCAAGCTTCGTGGAACTAGGCTTGTCACACCAACCTTGAGGAATTAGAGTGTGCGCACTGTGCTGACAGTTTAAAGCAGTGTGGAGAACTAGGTCCCCAAACTGGACTGGTCATAAGGAGCCATGCTGATATCCCCACCAGAGTGCCTCAGGAGGCTGAGAGGGGCCTTTGTTCTCCTCCAGAACATCTAATCCCTCTCTCTGGTTACAAATGCCCTTGGGTGACCCCAGTGGACTTTTGAAGCACCTGTCGTCCTGTTGGTAGGACTCTCACAGTAACAGAGGGTGGGGCTCCTAGATTGTCACCACCTATTTTGAGGCTGCCTATAGGACAGACAGCTATTGAATTCATTTCTATATTTACAAGCTTTGACTGAGTTTTGAACTGTCTAGAATTCTTAGAATGAATTACAAAACAGGCTTTGGGCAGCCGTCTAAGGGAGTGTACCCCTATCAGCTTGCAATCACTAAATGAATAAAGAACTGTATTTATCCCACAGAAGAAAATGATGAAAGAAAATATCACACTCTGTAGAATAATCGTGTTTTGGAAGAGTGCACTTTGAACTCCCAGCAGATCTGAGTAGAAGGTGCTCCCAATTGCCTCACATGGGGTTTCACCTCACGTGGGGATTTCTAGTTTTGAGTCTAACAACAACAAAAGATGCCCGGCGTTCTGTTTCTATCTGTGATGAGGGTCTAGGCTGTTTCCTCAATACCTGCCTGAGACTTTCGTGTGCCCAGCCAGCCAACCACACAAGCACTACTTCTCAAATGACCCAGAAATGGTCAAGAACTGGGGTCCAGTCACTTCCACCTGGGAAACCCTGGGCAAGCAACCCCAGTGGACGGCCTCACTTCCCCATCTGTAACAGTTACTGGGAAGGTTGAAGGACTTCCTGATTCTTTCTTTTTAGATTTATTTATTTCCTTATACATGGTAGCTATCTTCAGACACACCAGAAGAGGGCATCAGATTCCATTACAGATGGTTGTGAGCCACCATGTGGTTGCTGGGATTTGAACCCAGGACCTTTGGAAGAGCAGTCAGTGCTGAAAGTGATTAGATAGAGGCTAGCATGTAGTGAGTACCATGTAGGAGTTGCTAGCGTAATGTTTCATCTCTGTCTAATTCTGATTTACACACACCCCCACCAGAGATATCACAGAAGACTTTATTAGTCATTTTTCTGCTGGTGATGTCAGTTACATGTGTAGCAAGCACATCTGACATTAATACAGATTTTACTACAAAGTAAAATTTAACAATATTAATAGAATTATGGTTAAATAGTTTATTTGTTTTCTTCGTGGAAATCTCTAAGGGAAACTTTTTTCTCGAAGATTTGCCTTTATGTTTATAAGCATTTGCCATGTGTCTATTTGTATACTATGTCTATGTAGTACCACTGGAGGCCAGGAGGGGGCATCAGATCCTCAGGAAATGGAGTTACAGATGGTTGTGAGCTGAGATGAGGGTGCTGGGAACCAAACCTAGGTCCTCGGCGAGAGCTGCAAGCACTCCTAACTGCTGACCCGTCTCTCCAGCTCCTTGTCCTGTCACAGGTGACTTGTGAAGAACTAGTTTAATGTCAGCTTGTGTCATTTGCTTTTCTTGCCACCATGACAAAGTTCCTGGAAGAAGGGAGGAGAGACTTATTTCGGGCGATAGTATCAGGGGTGCAAGCATCATGGTGGAACCATTTGATTTGTGGTGTCAGGGCTGAGAACTGTTCACACTGTGGCCAGCCAAGAAGAGTGCTTGGCCAAAACCAGAGATGGGAAACACCTTCAAACCCCCACCCCTGTGCTACCAGTTAGGGACTACATGCTCACACACATGAGCCCATTGGGAGCATTTTGCATCCAAACTGTAACAATATCCATAAAGCCTTTTCACATTTATGCACTTCGTATGTGATGGGTGGGGGTGGGGCTTTGCACATGAGTGGAAGTCGGATGGCAGCTTGGGGAAGTTGCTGCTCACCTTTCACCACAGGCTCCCAGAGACTGAACTCAGGTCACCAGGCTTGACAGCTCTCTTCCTTACCCATACAACCATCTGGATACTACTCCCATTTACATTTATTTTAAACCTGGATTATTTCATTTTTTATTATTTTATTTATTTACCTTCCAAAAGTTTCTCCCTTCCCAGTCCCCCCCTCCGAGTTCTTCACCCCGCCCCACCTCTGAGAGGGTGCCTCTCCACCTGTCCACCCACCCCCACCTCACCCCACCAGCATCTCTTTTCCCTGGGGCTTCAAGTTTCCACAGGATTAAGCACATCCTCTCCTACTGAGCCCAGACAAGGCCAAGAACCAGCCCACGGATGCTCCTTGGTTTTCTGGCTTAGTCTCTGGGAGCTCTGAGGGGCCCAGGGTAGTTGTCACTGTTCTTCCTATGGGGTTGCATTGCAATCCCTTCAGCTCCTTCAGCCCTTTCTCTAATTCTTCCACGGGGCTCCCCGACCTCAATCCAATGCTTGGCTGTACGTATCCGCATCTGTCTCAGTCAGGTGCCGGTAGAGCCTCTCTGAGGACAGACATGCCAGGCTCTTGCACACACAGTGCGACCTCAGTGATAGTGTCAAGGTTTGGTGTGCATGCATGGGATGGATCACAAGTTGGACTAGTCACTGGGTGGCCTTTCCTTCAGTCTCTGCTCCATATATTTATATATTTATTTATTTATTTAGTCCCTGCATTTTCTTTAGAAAAGAACAAATCTGAAGATGGGTGGTAGGTGAGTGGGTGCCTCAACTGGAAGCCATGTCTGTCTATTGGAGGTGGTCTCTTCCGGTTCCATCCCCCACTGTTGACATGTTGGCTTATGTCATCCCCACTGAGTCCTGGTAGCCTCTCACCTCCCAGGTCTTTTGCTCTATAACCCAGGCTAGTCCGAGACTCTCTCAGATTCAGCTCCCTTAGCACTGGAACCACAGAGGGCTCCTCCCTACCTAGCACCTAATCCAACTATGTTTGAAAAGCAGTTCGTTATACCAAATTTGAGAGTGGAAGTGGTCGCTGGGAGACAAAATAACTTTTGATTATGTTTTTTTTTTCAACTTAGCAAACAGCTAAATTTGTAGGGAATTGTTCGTGAGGAAAGGCTGATGACTCTTTGAGTTGAACTATTTTGTTGTGTCTGGTTGTTATCTCTTAGAAGCCTGTTCTTTTCTAATGAGAGACAGAGAAAGGGTGCACCTGGAAAGGAGGGAGGGTGGGGAGGAACTGGGAGGGGTAGAGGGAGGGGAAGTATAACCAGGATGTATGAGAAAAGGGTCTATTTTGAAAAGGGGTTGGGGAGCAGAAAGAAGGCTGTGTAGACACCATCTCTCCATTTCTGTCACCAGGGTGGTTTTCCCACACTGGGGACTCTGGCTTCCTTTCTCTGTGCACCTTTGTTTTCTTCAGACTCAGCCGCCGGATTCTTCCAGGCTCATCTCTGGCTGACGTGAACTCTTTGGGAAATGCCGGGCATGGCCATATCAGCTACATTTCTGCCACCAAGGGGGGTGGGCCTTCCTCCTCAGACTAAATCCAAAGGTCACAGGCCAGGATAAGCAAACAGTGAGGCCAAGCATGTCTGAGGAAGTCAGTGGACCTTGGTTCTTCAGGCAATCTCTGCTCGGTTGATCCAAGTGCTAACCCACATTATCAAACACTAAAAATACCTGTCTAGGCCTTGCTAAAACCCAAGTGGCTGGCCTGTCAGCTAGCTTGCTTCTCTTGTCCTGATGCAGAATTTCCCCCACTGGGTGGTAGAAGGTTTTCTCGCTCTGCTGCTTGGATGTGTTCTCAGATTTAGGAGGAAAGGGCCTCACAGATGACCCAGTTTCCAGGGGGAACAAAAATTTTGTTTTATCATAGTGGAAATTTTGTCATATTTTTTTTCAAAGTTTTAAGACACTGGGAAAGATGTTTTTCTCTTAAGAAGTATTGAAAATGTGCCACAAAGGAGGTAAAAACTTTTACTTAGAAAAATCTGCCATACAAGAATCTACAGAGACCCCAGAAGCAAAGCTGTTTGTTCTTTTGTTATCTCTGACTGCAAGGTTCAGTGTGGGGCCCCATTCCTTATGATGTAAAGGCGTTTGATTGATCAGTGAGACTAGGTCAAGAAAAAGCTGTCCCCTCGAAACAGCACTTTCGCACATATGAGATGGTGTATTTGTCATGGAGACCGAAAAGACACATAGCCTTGGTAACACCTGCTAGGGTGGGAACACTCTGAGCAAGGGGCTCATAAACCAACAGCTTGTTCTCCCAGCTGATGCCCGGGCCTCCTCGGTGCCTCTGGACCTTGGGTAGAGCTTGGTGGACCAAGGCATCAGGTGTGTGTGTAGTTAAAAGGATCTGATTCCAAATTCCGTCTGGATGGCTGGAGGGCGGGGGCATAAATGGAGAGCGGGGATGGCTGGCTGTCAGCTTCCCTGAGGGCGGTGACTGCTTTAGCTGGACAGCCCTCTGATAATGACACATACCAGAGCCCTGTGGTTATTATGAGAGAGACCGGTTCCAAAGGGATGAGACTAATTTAGCGTGGGATCTCTTGCCCTGAGGAAACTCTTCTTCCATTAGTGGCTAGATGACCTGTAGATGGCAGTGTACGACATTGTTTGGGACATGTGGCCGGCGTCACACCAAAAGATGCGTCAGGGGAGTTTCCACGAGGGCATGCTGGTTTGGAGTCAACTTTGATCCAAAGAGAGTATACACACCAGGCTCATGCATATACCAGAAACATACATGTAATCAAGGTCCCACCATGACCTCTAGGTCGGTGGTTCTCAACCCCCAAACAACCCTTTTCACAGGGATCCTCTAAGGACATCAGAAAACACAGATATTCAATTTTCATCATGATTCATAAAAGTAGTAAGATTACAGTTATGAAGTAGCAACGACAATAATCCAATGGTTAGAGTCACCACAACATGAGGAGCTGTATTAAAGGGTCGCAGCATTAGGAAGGTTAAGAACTGCTAATCTAGTGAGGGGGAAGGAATAATGTAGGGCTGTCCGTAGCCGGGGGTCAGGAGAGGACTTTACGTGAAGATTGATGGACACTTTGTTGTTGCTATGACAAGATGCTGTGGAGCAACTTAAGGATGCTCACTTCCTCCTTCCACGAGATGGCTCCACCCACATTGAGGTGGGTCTTCCATCCTCTTTCCAACCCCTTTGGAAATGGTCTCACAGACAGACATTCTTTAGCGTTTTATGCAACCACAACCCAAACGTCTCTATCAGCACCTGGGGACGTCCAGTGCTTCTGCGTGGCCCGATTTCTGACAGCACAAAACAAAGGTTGTCGTTGAGAGAAAGAACTGAGGGGCCCAGTGGTGAAGGAGACGCCAAAGTGCCTGGCCATTCCGTGAGTCCAAATGCCGAGCTGAAACTAAGAGCAGACTCGGTCCCATCGTGGGCACGATCTCCCCGGAAAGAGAAATAACGGTTGGTAAAACAATGACATGCATAAGGGAGGAGTCTCTAGGATAAGGAGTAGGGTAAAGAGAGGGAACGCAGGGAACAGGCTCGAGGCTCAGAGGACTCGGAGTGGAGTCAATGGGGCCTCAGATGTGTAAGGTCAAGTTCTGTGATCCCACCCTTCTGAGATGGGTGACTTCTTATCCCCCAGAGTACTGTGAGAAGGCCAGCGCTTCTGAGACTCGGTTTACCTTTAGGCATACCCACCTCAGAATAACAGTAAGTTTGTTGTGAGGTCCAAGAATAAAAGAAAAACAGTTATAAAGAACATTATCGGGCCAGTGACTTGACTCATCGGGTAAAGGTATTTGTCACAAACCTTGATGACATAGTTCATCCCTAGAACCCACACAAAGCAAAGGGAACTGGTTTCACCAAGTTGTTTTCTTGCTGTGGCACATGTGTGTCTCAAATAAAAAAGCAAATGTTTAAAAATGTAAATAACATTTACAGGCCTCTTAGCGTCTGAGTACACACATTATTGATACACACGATTCTAAGAGGTGACTCTTCACTGTTCTTGTTTTGTAACTGGAATGTAGTGGGACTTAACCAGTATCACAACTTAAGTGGTCCAGTCAGGTTCAGGCTTATAATGTGTGCTTTAAAAAAATCATTTATTTAATGTATACAAGCACACTGTCGCTGTCTTCAGACACACCAGAAGAGGGCATTGGATCACATTACAGATGGCTGTGAGTCACCATGTGGTTGCTGAGATTTGAACTCAGGACCTCTGGAAGAACAGTCAGTACTCTTAACCACTGAGCCATCTCTCCAGCCCCTACAGTCTGTGCATTTTGTTTTCTAATATAGAGCGTCTCGAGGAGATGAATCAGTGATGTATAGACCTGGAAGGCTTTGTAGCAATGATTGGAACACTGGCAGCTGGGGCAGAGGAGAGGGTTTGCTCAGTGACAGAACACTGGGTCCCATCTAAAGGGAAAGATGACAGGAGGGATATAGTAAGGCCCCGCCTTTCGTAATCCCAAAGTATTCCCACTGGGCTCAAAGCCAATGTTATATTGGTTTTCTCAGTAACCGTACAATTTTCCGGAAAGCTATGAGGGTAAAAGTCGACGCTGAATCACCACACAGGTCCTGACTCCTGCACAGCATGCACACCTTGGCAACTCTTCTGTGGTTTTATTTAGCCAAGATTAAAAAACAAAAACAAAAAAACAAAAACAAAAAAAACCCAAAAAACAAAAAAACCAGCTGATAATGAACTTCCATCCCAGGGCTAGAAAAGCTCTCCTGTGCACTGCTGTTGTTAGAGGTAACAAACCAGGAGATTGAGAATAATCCATGCAATACATAAAGAGAGCATTAACCTGGGCAGGGGGGAACTCTCTCACAGCAACCCTCTTGGGAAAGAGAGGGTGCACTGTGACACCTTATATGCTGAAGCATTTGGAAGGAGCGCGTGTCAGAGAGACCACACTGCGTCAGGACTGCGGCTACTACTCTGTTGCTACTCTCACTGGAATATGTTTGCTTTTGCTTTTGCCTTGGGACAGACTACCTTTCAATAATAATAACAATGTTTTCACGGTGTGCTGAGTGGGAACCGTAACTTAAAAACCACTAATGTAACTGTTTGTGGATGCATATGCCACGACTGGTCCCACAGAGGACCAAGGATATGAGTCCAGATGCATGTGTTGGTACTGCGTCGTCAAATGGGTTCTCAATGGAAATGTTTGTTCTTTTCTCTTTCCCGGGAATGCATGCCGGCAGAGGAAGGAAGTTCAGTTCCCACACTCCCACTGGTGGCTCACAACCATCTGTAACTCCAGCTCCACGTGATCTGATGCCCTCTTCAGGCTTCCAAGGGCACTGCACCCACAGGTACAATGCCCCACCTAGTTACACACACATATACATAACTTTTAAAAAGTATGTATCCCAAAAGGAAAAAAAAAAAAAAAAAAAATACAATGACAAATTTGGTCTGGGTATTTAACACGTAGACTTGGGCAATTTTTCCATCCACTGCTTTAAAAAAAATACTAACACTGGGAGTGGAGAGATGGCTCAGCAGTTAGGAGCATCTGTTGCTTTTGCAGAAGACCCAGTTTCGATCTGCAGCAACCACACAGTGGCTCACAGTCTTCTCCAGTTCTTGGGATCCGATGCTCTCTTCTGACCTCCCTGGGTACGCCACGCGCACAGTACATACACCATATATATATATATATATTTGTTTCCTCTCTCTCTCTCTCTCTCTATATATATATATATATATATATATATATATTAAGAGGAAACAAATCTTTACTACCAACACTATTTCTTCTGACTACACCCCTCCATGACCAGTGCCCTCTTGCTTCACAGAACTTTCAGTCTCCTCTGTGGTTTCAGCCGCTGTGGAAGGACTTGTCTCCACGCCGTAGCGGTTCTGCTTCTAACCACCCCTCTATCCTTGGGCCCGCGGGGAATCAGATAACTGGGTACAGAGCCACCTTAAGTAGTCGCACAGAGTTTTTTGGTTTTTTGTTTTTTTTTTAATGGTGTGCATCATTTTTGACAAAAACGCATCAAAGCAATGAAAATATTTCTAAACATCTGCTGCCAAAAAGCGTCAGAGAGATGTTTTGTCAGAGACATGTTCTGTCAGGGAGAGTGGTGTGTGGCAGAGAGGTGTTCCGTCAGGGAGGTGTTCCGTCAGGGAGGTAGGTGTTCTGTCAGAGAGGTGTTCTGTCAGAGAGGTGTTCTGTCAGAGAGGTGTTCGTTAAGAGAGGTGTTCTGTCAGAGAAGTGTTCCGTCAGAGAGGTGTTCCGTCAGAGAGGTGTTCCGTCAGAGAGAGGTGTTCCGTTAGAGAGGTGTTCAGTCAGAGAGGTGTTCCGTCAGGGAGGTGTTCCGTCAGGGAGAGCAGACGTGATGATACTGATGATAGTGAGGTTGGGTACATGTTGTATGTGAACTCAGATAAATTCTTATGTCAAGTGCTCTACGTGATAGTGCTTAACCTTTCTGTGTCAGGCTTAAAATTCCTTACTGTGAATATGTGTCTACACACGTTGGTTTCCATGTTAAAGGGGAAAAATGGATATTCGATGGTTGTACGTGAGTGTCTGCTTCCAGGATGATACTGGTTCTAATAGAATCATAAGATTGAGTATCATCAGTGTTAGCGAACTTGAGGGAAATCAGTTTGCTGACACTGCTACCAAGCTAATCCAGCGCCCTCAGTGTGAGGAAACAGCCCTCCAGTCAGGGACTTGGGTAGGGCTCAAAATCAAGGTCAAACTGCCCTCTTGTGGTGTTTTTGATATGGAAGATTTTTTTGTTTGTGTTTTCTTTCTGGAGCCCTGGCTGTTCTGGAACTTGCTCTGTAGACCAAGATGGCCTCAAACTTGAAGATCATCTTGCCTTTCTCTCTTAAGCACTTGGACTAAAGGCATACCTGGCTCCACAGAAGTTCTTAATGTGTTTGGCGTGGATATTATTTATGAGTGGATAGGCAAAATGATCTTAAGCTGAGCTCAAGCCCAGGGCCTGCACATTTCATTACTGTGCCAGTGACCATATATCCAGTCTGAATTTTAAATGTCCTTACATTTATCTCACATAATGTAAAGTTCACACTTCAAAATGATTGCTTAGTATATTCGCAGACTTGTGCAGCTGTCATCACTGTTTACCCTCTGAGCATTTTAACTTCCCTGTTCCCCAGAAGCACTGACTTCAAAGTACAGTGTGCATGTGTGTACGTGCAGGTGTGGTGTGTACTGTATACAAATGTACATACTATATAAGCACATACATGTATGGATAATATATAATATATACAACACATGTGTTGTATAAATGCATACATTATATATACACAACATACATATTATGTTGTGTGTGTATGTATATACATATACACACATATATGTGTAAACAGGTGTTCTCACTTCAGTGACTTACAACATCTCCTGTGACAAGCTAAATTCAAGTATCTGTGTAGACTATGCAGATTTTTTTTTTCTTCCTTTTCTCTCTTGTGCTAATCTATTGATCTAACTGTATAATTGGAGGGGGCATGGCTGGGGCTGAACACAGGGCCTTGAATGAGGTTGGCAGCCTAACCCTGACGGAACACCTCTCTGACGGAACACCTCTCTGACGGAACACCTCTCTGACGGAACACCTCCCTGACGGAACACCTCCCTGACGGAACACCTCCCTGACGGAACACCTCTCTGACGGAACACCTCTCTGACGGAACACCTCTCTAACGGAACACCTCCGAGGCTCCTGTACCAAGGATTGAAACGAGCTCCACTGCTCTGTTGTTCTTCCTCGTGGGGATCTGGAGTACCTTTGGCCCTCCAGACTTCTGCGAACATTTTGGAAACAGCGTGTTAAAATCCACAGAAAGCATGCTGGAAATTTTAACTGAAATTGTGTTAAATTTGGATATGTTGAAGAAGAATGGTGAGCAATATCACAACATCAACTCTTGTTTAGGTTTACAATCTTTTGGCGATTTGTAATTTCTTTCACTTTGTCATGTTAACTCTGCTCTTGCATGTCCACTGTGTTTATTCCTTGGTGTTCTGTTTGCATTGTGTTTTGTTTTTCAAGACAAAGTCTCTCTGTATGGCCCCGGCTATCCTAGAACTGACTCTGTAGAGAACAGCCTGCCTCTACCTCCTGGGTTCCGGGATTAACAGCGTGTGCCTCCACTGCCCAGCTTTTCCTTGAACCCTTGTGGCTAATGCAACTGAAGACTTTTTCCTACCTTTTGCTGCTAGTCTATTTATGAGTTCTCCAAACTTACCTATGGTTCTCCTTTATTTTCTCTATGTATGTATTCTATATTTGTTTAATGTTTTTGCTTGTTTTCTGAGATTGAAATCTTGCTATACAACCCTGGTTGCCCAAAATTCTCTATGTAACTCAAGTTTGCCTCACATTTGAAATCCTCCTGCCTCAACCTGCCAACTTCACTCACTCTACATCAGGCTCCTTCTGTTGGCTTTAAATTAGTTTTTGCTTTACTGTAAAAAATATTACAATTTTAGTTTGTTTTGTGCTTCAAAGTCTTGGTGACAGTCATAGGCCCACAGAGAAACAGATGTAGTTATTACTGTAACTAGATCTCAAGTTCCTGAAGAATGCATCTGACCTCGCAGTATATGTGTTATGGTTTACACATACCCTTTTTTAAAGTATCTACTTATTCATATAATCTATGTATATAGTTGTTTTGTCCGCATGTACATCTGCACACCAGAAGAGGGCACCGGATATCATGAGACTACAGTTATAGATGGTTGTGAGCCACCATATGGGTGATGGGAATTGAACTCAGGACCTCCGAAGAGCAGCCATTGAGACATCTCACCAGCCCTACACTTTATATATTAAAATACCTTTTGTTTTTTAATATATAGATTTAAAAAATACATGTCCTGCATCAGGGTAGATTATTGTACGATTCTCATTTTAATATATTAGTGTTAAGTTACATTATCATATTTAACTGGACCAAAGATGTCACTAATTGCAAAATACATTATTGTATTTTGAAGTGATTGTTGAATATTAGTTTTAAAAAATGAACATCTAAATTGGCAAATATGAAGTTACATATTTTCTAAAGGTAAAACTGTCATGCTTTCATTCCTAAGATTAAACATTGATTTAAGAGTCAGGCATTTGATTCCCTAATTGCCAGTGAATTTGATTCGCTGATATTTTTCTTAAATTTATTAGTGAAATAATGAGATTTTTATTTTGGACTACTACTATCAAATCTTGGCAATTGGCTTTTCCTATATTTTGTGCAAAATGGGAAGTCAAAGACAATTTTTTTTTAAGTATTAATTTTTATTTATTTAAAGACAGTCTCAATATGTAGCCCTGGCTGGCCTGAAACTCATAATGTAGACCAGGCTGGCCCAGTCACAGAGATCTGCTTGCCTCTGCCTCCCAAGTGATGGTATACTACAATGCATAGCTAGATTTGTGTGTATCTACTTGTGTGTTTGTGTCCAAAATGTGCATGAATACAGGTTTCCAAAGAGTCCAGAGAAGGGCATTGATCTCCTGTGTGGGGCTGGAGTCACAGGTGTTGTCTGAGCTGTCAGAACTGAACTCAGGTGTTCTGCAAGAGCAATGACATGCTCTTAATTGCTAAGCCATCTCTCCAGTCCCAATTTTGTATGCATGGTGAAACTTAACAAAACTCTAGTTTGGCGTTTTACTTGTGGGTAAGTTGTTTAAATTATGGCTTAAATTTCTTTAACACCTAACGAGGTACTATGCTGTATCTGTTGGGTCCCACTTACTGAGTTCATTTTTCTGGGAATGTCCTTCTTGTCAGCAGTTTCAGACTTATTAGCATGCACCTTAACTCCCAGCATTCTCAGTGTTCTATCATCAGTGCTTGGCTTTGGCCTTTTGCTAATACTACTGATGTATGGCGTTCTTCGCTTGGTCAAACTTGCCTGCTGATTTTATGCCTTTAAATTCTAACGCCTCTTTTCCCATCATATGCTTGTTGTCTAGGTTCCTCTATTTTTCTCCTGCAAGCTTCTAACATGTGATCAGGGCCATGAAATCTCTTCCTGGGAGACCATTCCTCCTCTGGCACTGTTACCATTCTGGCAGGAGAGTGAAGATATTGTACCAGGAGACACTGTGAGACTTTCTCCCTTCAGTTATCAGACTATGCAAACGATGGTCTCCAAGGAGCTGGAATTTCACCAGGGGATCATGGTAGGAAGAGGAATAGGCTAACGTTAGTCTAGCATCCAAACCCAAGGTTGTATCTGTCTCCCTAGCTGCTACTTGGCCCAGACCCATTTGAATTCAGTAGCCTGAGCTGCTCCAAGAAATGGACAAAGGCTTGCTTCCCTCCTGTCCCCAGTCTCCATACAGGCCCAACAGAGGCTTAGAGTTTGTGGTCCTTTAGGAACAGAGCTGGTAAGTCCTGTTTAGGAATGAATGGAAGAGAGGTGCCAAGAGGAACAGGACACTGACTCCCACTGTCTGCCACCCCGCTTCTGCACTGAGAGTCCTGTGTGTCTACAGTTCTGAGAGCAGAGACAAAAGGTGTACCCTGGGTCTCTTGGACCTACATGGCATCGTGGCAACACTTTCTGCAGGACTTCTTTTACATGCTGCATTTCCTGCCTGAACTGCTATTAGAACAGTTTTCATCAGGAGGAGCCAGGGAGTTTTCCTGGGCACAGTGCCTCCCACTCCTTTTTCCTGCTTAGATCTTTATCATAAAGGTTGCTTTGTGCTGTTCTTATTCTTATTTTGAGACCAGGTCTCACTGTGGTTGGCCTTGATCTGAGGTTCTCCTGAGTGGTGGAGTTAAAGGCACAAACTACTGTACCCCGTTTCTTTGTTACTTATTGGTATACTGATAATTGGGTGTGGTAGAGCTAATGCCAGTACTCTAAAGGCAGAGACAGGAAGATCAAGAATCTGAGGCTACCCTGGGCTATGTAGTGAGTTCAAGGAAAACCTGTATACAACGCAGCATAAGGAAAAAGCCTGCCTCAAACAAACAACAGCACTTGGGAAGCTGAGATGGGATTGATAGGTGTTGGGTTGCTACATGGTGAGTTACAGGCCAGCCTGGGCTACATGACACGATGCTGTCTCAAAACATCAAAACAAAACATTTTAAGGAAGAGTTTAATTTTGCTCACTGTTCAGGAGCACAGACAATCACAGCAGAGATGTTACAGCGGCAAGAGCTCTTTAAGGCACTAGTCACTATGTATGTAGTCAGGAAGCATAGAGCACCCCCTCCAAATTATTATAATCAGGCATGATGGTACATGCCTTTGAGGCTAGCCAAATCTACAGTGTTCAAGACCAGCCAGGGTTGTACAGTGAGATCCTGTCTGAAAGATTATTTTGATTTTATTCCCATGTTTGCCCATGTGTACATGTGCAGGTCATCCAGTCCCTCAGAACTAGATGTACTGTTTGTCCTGCTTGTTACATGGGAGCTTGAATCCAAACTTGGGTTTTCATGATTTATCAAAAAGGACTATTAACCAGTGAGCCCCCCCACCTCCCCCCATTTAACATAACTCATGATTTAATCTGCTAGTATTTTCTTTATGTTTTATTTAGACTCAAACGTGAGATTTTGTTATGCTTTATGTGCAATACTTAGGGATCTGAATAAATCAGAGTGCCCTTTCTCTATGACCTCAGTGCCTTGACAGTTAGCTATGCTCTACAATAAAACATACTAGTTATCAGACCCTGGTCAATCTTTGACTTCCTTTTATGGTTTGATCGCAGAAGCAGAGGTTGACTGCTGCTATGTCAGGCCCTGCTCGAGTTACTAGGAGCACAGCAGTAGCTGTGTAGGAAGCCCAGCCACGGGGTTACAAACAACAGAATTAAGGGTTGGGGGAGACAGCAGCATGGATGAATTGCTTTTTCCAGTCAAGAATGGTTTCTGGGGTTCCTTTTATACAGATAAGAAAGCTGACCCCAGGACAACCAGGGACAGGGGTTGCCTGAGGAAAGCGCACCAGAGAGGTGATGGACCCTGTTTTGAATAAATATCAACAGTCAACTAAGGGAGAACAAAGTGACTTACCTGCCAAGACTCCAGCAGATAGACATTAGTTACTTATGTACAACTTAACCCATATCCATTGGAAGGATCCAGAGGACACACTCTTTTCAAAGGCTTTTGAAAAACAAAGATCATCACTGGAACGGAGAGATGGCTCAGCAGTTAGGAGCACTGGCTGCTCTTGCAGAAGACCTGGGTTCAGTTTCCAGTGCCTATTATGGTGTCTTCCAACTATAACTCCAGTTCCAGATCTAATACCCTTTTCTGGCCTCTGGGGACACCAGATACACACATGGTAAGCAGACAAACACTTGAAAAGAACAGTATCATCTTTAAAAGGCCCTAATGGCTGTTGTCAGGAATGGAAGTAAAAGATGTTCGCTATGAATGGCTTAAATTCAACCGAGGGATGGGGAACGGTAGAACAGTAGGAGATAAGGAAGTACACTTATTAAATTACAACAGTAAAGGTTTACTCCTTAGATCAGAAAGAGGGCTGGACACAAAGTTCAGAGTAAGAGCATTTGTTGGTCCTGCAGACCAGGCTTTGATTCCCAGCACCCACAGCCTGGTGCAAGACACCTACAACCCCAGGTCCAGGGGATCTGATACTCTTTCTCTTCCAACCTCTGAAGGCACCAAGCACACAGCACTGCACATATACAAATGCAGGCAAAACATTTAAAATGAATAAACCTAGTAAAACATTTTAAGTATCAGAAGTACTTTCAGGTACAGAGAATGAGAAAGAATCAACAATTCAAGAAATGTTATTCACTATGAAGATATGTAAATTAAGAATATGGCAAATGTAGGTTAAAATTATTTAAACAAGGTTGTATTAGTCAAGGTTCTCTAGAGTCACAGAATTTATAAACAGTCTCTGTATATCAAGTTCTTTATTGGTGACTTACAGTCTGTAGTCCAACTCCTTAACAATGGCCAGCAGCAGCTTCGGGGGGTGGGGGTAGGGTGGGGTGAAGGGGGAGGGAGCCTTCCTTGTTCCAATGTCCTTATGCAGGTCTCCAACTGAAGGTGTGTCCCAGATTAAAGGTGTGTGCCACCACACCTGGATCTGGGACTTGCTTGTCCCAGATGACCATGAGCTCAGTGATCTCCTTGCCTTAGTTTCCTAAGATTCTTAGCCTCTATGCCTCAAGATCAAAGGTGGGCCTCCTAATTCTGGATTATGGTTCATTCCAGATATAGTCAAGTTGACAACTAGAAATAGCCACTATAATGGTTTAAGATGAAAAACTTTCAGATTAAAATTGGAATTCCATGGACAGTAAAAATTTCTTTGTCAACACAAAGGTAGCAACAAGTAGAATGTGTGACATTTTGGAAGAAAGCTTCCCACAGATGGACAGTTGACTATTTCCTATCTGCACTTTCAGAAACTTTTGCTCAAAGTACAAATGTATATGGTGCCACCTCTAAAGAGGCAGGACACCTATCTAAATTGAAATATAACACATCTCTGCCTTTAAGGTTATTTCGATCTGTGGAATGGCTACAATGATGTAATAAAAGTCATGACTGGGGTAAGTACGGCCCAGTGGCAAAGCGCTCACCTACATACACAAGATGCACATGATATGGGTTCTATCTCTGCACTGTACAAGAGAAGACAAACAAAAACCACATACACAAAACAACAAAGAGCTTTATTGTATATCTGTTTGATTGTGTCCTGAAATTTCTAGTCAGGTAAAAATGATGGCATAATGATGTTTGAAGATGATTCAGTTATAATCTTAAAGCCTTTTACTTATCAAGAGCGAGGACAGAAACAATGAGAACTAGCTAAAAAAGGCAACACAGTCATGGCATATGACGTTCTATAGCTGTTGGTAGGGCTCGCATCGGTATGTAATGCAGCATTCTTAATGCCATGCAAACAGTTCTTTTCTCTGTCACGTCTCATCCTTGATGCTAGGAGTCTGGGAGAGACTGACTATGGGTGACACTTCTGGTCTTCAGCTGTGACTGTGCAATGTCAGCAAGTGCACTTTGGATCTTTTCCAGAAGCATGTCTCCCCGATAAACAACATCCTCCAGACATGTAGCAGCTTCATGATTTTCTTCTTCTAGCTTATATAAGCTAGCAGCCTTTGTAAGACATGAATGTTAATATATTCAGAGATGAAATAAACAGAAACTAAATACAAGTATTTATTTTAAAATCAGAATGCCTTTCCAGCCATTGTGGCAGGTATTTTATCAACTTAATTTTTTCTGTAAGACTTATTAGAAGACTAATTTTCAATGAGAATATATATGGTGTACACACATGCCCTGCTTGTATTGCTTGAAGACATCGTTTTATTCCGCATTCAGAATACCATTCTCCACTCACTCTTGGCTAGTTAAAGTTAGGCAGGAGTCTGCCAGAGATGAAGTGGCTCAATGCCAATACCACAGTGAGCACACCCGATCTTATCTTTTAAGACAAAACCGGACACCCTACAGCTCAATCTTCCAGAGGCTGTACTGGGTCATAGATAGCAAAACTGCCAAGTAAGCCTGAGGTTATAGCTCAGAGACAGTATTTGCCTAGTATGTGAGACTCTGGCTTTAACCACCCACCCACACAGAG
The DNA here is from genome assembly GCF_963924665.1 of Micromys minutus. NCBI lineage: Eukaryota > Metazoa > Chordata > Mammalia > Rodentia > Muridae > Micromys > Micromys minutus. Next base: position 2,721,009 of record NC_137972.1, read on the forward strand.
AATGAAAAAACTCACAAAACCAAATAAAGCCCAAATACCTCCATTTAAAATATAATATTAAAGTGAGTACCCTAACGTCCTTTAATTCCTTTAATTCCAAGCTCTCTACTGCTAGTGGTTTTGTCAGAAGAGTTTTACCTGTAAAGCAGCAGTAGATTCTTCACTGGGTAAGGAGTCTATCAAAACATCAATATCTTTTGCTGTTCGTGCAATTAGTGCTGCAAAAAGCTGGGCATACTCTGAAGAAAAATATCAAGTTAAATGATCAGAATCTTACATTTTCATAAGTAGAAATTCTAAGATTAATAAAGTTAGAAAAGCTCAGCTAAGTTTTCTATATAATAATTTCAATTGTGAAAGTATAATTTTAGTATGTCAATACTATTTATATATTTAATATTACTTCAAATTGGGAACTAGCATAACATGTCATTTTATTTATTAAGACATTTTGGTACCTTGAGGAAAGTAATCTATAGATGAGATGCTTTTCTTATTAAGGTCATATAAGCAAAATTCAGCTTAACCCACACGTACTAGCTTTCCTCTAAGGAAGTAACACTCTTTACTGGACATGAATTATGAGGCTTATGAACTACACTGATAAAAGTCATTCCTGAGCCAGTGAGATAGCTTTGCAGACAAGGACATTTGCCACCAAGTCTAATGACCTACGTTTGATCCCCAGAACCCAAATAATGGGAGGAGAGAATTACTCCAGATCCTCTGACCTCTTTTGCATGCGTGCAATGGCAGGCACACCCACATAGACACCAAACAAACGAATGTAAAAAAGAAAAAAGAATCATTTATGGCAAAACTTCCAGTAATATACTCTAATCAAAGAAGCTATAAATTGAAGAAGAAACGTCAGTCACACTAAGCAGCTCTCACCTTCTGTAGGATTGGCCGGCTGGTCTTTATTAATTGCCGTTTGGATGTTACTGAAAGAGGCAGGAGGGCCGCACTGCTGCAATACACCAATGGCATTACAAAACTGATCTGCAAGCTTCCGCAAAGGAAAAGAAGTCAAGGTTACAAAAAATTGTCAATGTTAAGGATTTTATCAAAGATGGCAACAATCTCTTCATAATAATGATCTCTATGCAAGCTCATCAGACAAAGGAATATTCTTAGATAAAATGAGCCCGTTATTACTAACAATGGCAGACTGTGCAGCTAAAACACTCACTCTTCCAGGGATCTATTCACATCTAGTTTGGATTAGATGATTTAATCATAAAGAAACTTAAGTTTGGTATGTATCTAGGCAAAATTAAATTTGGTATTAATCTATTTTAAAGAATCAATATGTGGAAGCCAGGCTATGGTGTCGAACGCCTTTAATGCCAGCACCTGGGAGGCAGAGGCAGGCTGATCTCTGAGCTCAAGACCAGTCAGGGCTGTACCATATAAGAAAACCAGAGTCAGCTATAAATGATTTGTTTCAAGTGGCTCTGGAGACTTGAGCTCTCAAGAAAAGGCTGCAAACAATAAAATCAGATTTCCATCCCAGCAGATACTCAGACTGCAACAGAGAAACAGGTGCTGGATGGGTCAGAGCACGGGCTGCTTTTGCAGAGGACCTGGATTCAACTCCCAGAACCCACATAGCAGCTCACAACCATAACTGTAATCTCAGGGGACCTGATGTTCTCCAGAACCTACAGGCACTCACAAGGTATACATGCATACATGTAGCAAATAAACCCTCATTACACATTTAAAAAAGAAAGAAGAAAAAAAAAGCTCCTTCAAATTCTAACTCAACAAACAAATCCTAAGATACCAAAGTGGTTGAACTGGTAGACAACAAATTCAATTCTAATTGCAAAAATGACTGTTCCAAGAGTCTGTTCTTTCCTTCGGCAGTGTGGTTCCCAAGGCTCAAGATTAGGGTGTGAGATCTAGTGGCAAGTGTTTTCACTTACTGAGCTGAGCCACTTTGCCAGCCCCCTAAACCATTTTACATGCTAATTTCATTTATTTATATGTATGGATGTTTTGCCTGTGTGTATGTATGTGGACCATGAGCATTTAGTGCCTACAGAGGATCATCTGGGACTAGAGTTTCAGACGGTTGTGAGTGGAAGCTGGGAGTTAAACTCAGATTCTCTGAAAGAACAACCAAGCTCTTAACTGCTGAGCCATTTCTCCAGCCCCATGTCTAATTTTTAAAACCCAAACCACCAACAAACAAAAAATAGGGGTTAGGTAGATGTTATATAAACATAAGAACACAAATTTGGTTCCCCTGCACCCACAACAAAGACCCTAGGTTCTCACTAGTCAGCTAATCTAGCTGAAAACATGAGCTTTTGGGTCATCCTGCATCCTTGTCATTCATAAATAAATAAGATACCCTAGGATAACTCTGGCCTCTACATAAATGTACACAGGTTAAATGCACCTGCAGAAACCACACACACAGACACACACACACACAGAGTTCAGTTGGTTGTCTGCATAGCATACATGAATCCCTTAAACTGCAGGTGGTAGTACACACCTGTAATCCTGGAGGCAGGAGGATGAGAATTACAAGGGTACCCTCAGATACCGAGTTTGAGGACAACCTGAGCTACATGAGAACCAGTCTCAATCAGAGAAAAAACAAACACAAGTTTCCTTCCTTTTCTTTTTTTTAGTACTGAGATATATATGCCAAAACTTATTCCAAGCAAAATACATACTCCCCCTCCCCCAAGACAGGGTTTCTCTGTCTATCCCTGGCTGTCCTGGACTCACTCTGTAGACCAGGCTGACTTCAACTCAGACATCTTCCTGTGTCTGCCTCCCAAGTGCTGGGATTAAGAGTGTACATTACCACCACCTGGCTAAAAATAAGTACTTTTAAAAGGTGGTAGTTTGAGACTGAGTGAATCTGGCTGGCAAATATATCTACCAAGGCTAACAACAAGAAAGTAATGTACAAAGCACATGATTTCTTTCCTGTGAACAGAGCAGTTGCCAAGTATAAAGGAATAGAAAGAGGGTAAAGGATACAGTTCACTTGGTAGACAGATGCTCGACTAGCATACATGATGCTTGAATTAGCTCCTCAGCACTGAACAAAAATCTAGGAGTAACAGCATATTCATGTAACCCAATATTCACATGGAGGCAAGGAAGAGAAGCTCAAGGTCTCATCCTCAACTATATAAGAACGTTTGAAGCCAGTTTGTACTACATGAAAAAAATTGTAAGATATCAGAAATGCATTCAAGACTCAAGTTGTAACCTTGTTGTTTAAAATCCATTTGTTTTGTTGGGGCATGATGGATCCCAGTATGCAGAAGGCAGACTCAGAGGCAGTCAGATCTCTGACAGATTGAGGCCAGCCTGGACCATGTGGATGGTTCTATGCAAGCCAGAGTTACATAATAAGATTCTGTCTCAAAAGAATCGAAACTAAAACAAAACACTGCATTTAAGCAATTTTAGAATATAAATTCGCACCATTCAAAAGGAATCTCGGTTCTCACTAGTCCTAACCCCTGACACCTCATTTACTATCTCCAATCGGTAAACATTTCTATTGTTTTGCTATCATTATTTCAATGACAAAATTCTGAATTGTCATTGGAAAGATACCCTGGGTAGCTTTTTAGGTTGCAGTATTCTATTTAGCAGCACTGTCATGAGAGAAAAATACAAATGAAACATAGTGTATAGCTATGTGTTCTGTCCTGTAAATTCATTCAAGGTCCAGTTTACCTGCTCAAAAATATTTACTGAAAAACCAACCCCATGACAAGGACTGTATATAAATATTTAGAGATGAACATGACACAGCTTCTGTATTCACAGAGTTTCCATACTGCAGAGCAAACGTTAATATCGCTTTGTGCTCCAATCTACTTTAGCTGTAAATCCCTAGCCACATATGAGGTTGGTTTGCATCATCTAAAAGTCTCTTGAGTTTATGACATCTTTCTAAGCTCCTTGAATAGTTCTCTGTAAACACATTGCCTATAGACTCAGTAGGCATCCATATTAACTCAATTGTCAGGACACCTATGATGAGTCAAGACCATATAGTATCCTTACCATCCTAACTACAGGACCTACATGAATATGTATTTTTAGGAGATAAGCTCCTACACAGCATTATTAAGATCTGGAAAGCAAAAATTAAGCAAACAATTTAAAGGTTTGTAAAATTACAAAGAAGTATTTTCTTGAGAGAAGTTGGCAGGTAGCATAGAGACTCTTTCCAAAACAGAATGTACCTTGGTGAATTTATCAACATTTGAGAGAGAGCCCTAACTTTAAAATTTTATTTACACAGAGTAGACTAATTTTCCCACTAGGAGATTCACAATTTCCAAGTACACTCAAAGTGATGTATTACCAAGAAGCCAAGTTATAACATTCCTGTAAGAAAAACAATGTCCAGGGGGTTAGGCGTTAGGATTTTTTCAGCAGGCATACACTTCTGCAGGCACTTCTACGTCAAACTCAACCAGAAGGACACTAAGAGATTTTTAACTACCAAATGGACAACTGCTTCACTCTTAATGAAAATTAGCAGTATTTTTTAAATTCTTGATTCTTTGAGTCTGTGTGTCTCTACATAGCTCTGGCTGTACGTAAGACTAGAACTCACTTTGAGGTTGGCCTCAAACTCAGATTTGCCTACTTCTGCCTCCTGAGTAGTGTACAGGGTCACCATTTCAGGCTCAGTATTTTTTTTAGCTTCCCACTCATGTACATTTAGCAAGAATAACAGCCAGAGCTAGTTTTCGGGAGCTTTTGTTGTTGATTTTGATTCTCAAGATTTTGTTTTGTTTTTTTGTTTTTAACTGCCAACCTGGTCTCCACAGTGAGACCATCTCTAAACAAAACAAAAATCCCCCTTTTGTACATTCATTGTACAAAGTACCGTGAGCTTCATTTTTACTTGTAAGAGCTTCTCAGGGAAGATCCTAAAGCAGACTTAAATAAATACAAAGTAAGGAGAAAACAGGATCGAGGCTCCTCTGGAAGATGTTACTCTCCAACTATTGGTACCAGAGTGGCCAAGAGCCGAGTAGTCCCAAGGCAAGCTCACACCCTGGCCACTCATACAACAGCCTACACACACTTAACACGCTGTTGTGGTCTTTTATGTTTTGTTTTCTGAGATGGGATATCAAACTGGAGCTCAGGCTGGCCCTGAGCTCGCTGCAATCCTCCTGTCTCAGCCTCCTGAGTGCGATCACAGGAGGGATCCATTTGGCAAGCTGAAATTGAAACGTGACGGAGGGACATTCACAAAAGTACTTCGGCTCGTCCCGCCCCACACAGGAGGTTCCAGAAGCATCCCCGGGACTTGAGTACTCGCGTTCCGGGCTACCTGGCGGCGGATCTTGAGTCCCCTCAGGAGAGGCCGTCCGGTCCCCTCCTTATTAAAGGCCACCCGTTCCCCTCCTCAAGTTCCCACCTCAGGAGAGGCCCCGGGTCCCACCCCACACAAGAGAGACTGGCGGGTCGCGCCTCCTCTCAGGACAGACAGGCCGCCGGGTCGGGGGAGGGGACGCATCTAGATAGGCCCGTCTCCTCAGACCCCGCCCTGTGGCCGTCCGCGGTGACCTCAATCTGTTGCTCCCCGGAGGCCGAGCTTCGCCCCTTCCTCCTCTCTTCCCTTCAAGAAAGAAAGACTGGCGAGCAGACCAAATCCCTACCGAGTTCACAGCGTCTTGCAGCTGCGTGAGTCTATCCGCCATGTTCTCCGCGCACGCACGGGTGCGCAAAAGCTCCCCGGGCGCGCGCGATTGGGCAATTTATAACAGCTCTGAGCCAATCACAGGGCTCCCTCCCTGAGGGGGCGTGGTTAAGGGAACACGCTGCCGGGGAGGGGCGGAGCTAGCTGCGGCCTGTTGTGGTCAGGCTGGTGGGACAGGGTTAGGAGGGGGTCGAGTACTTGCAGAGCTGCCCCTAAGTCCGGAGACGCTGGACCGAACTGCAGAGGGACGGTGCTTCCTCCTGTCTCTCAGCTTTGTGGAGGCTGTGCCTCACTGTGTAGTCCTGGCTGGCCTAGAATGCGTTTTGTTTGTGAGGGGTTCATGGTTTGTTTGCTTGTTTTGCATTATCTGAAATACTCGGTTTCCTTAACTCTTACTTTCCAGGTATACCACAAAGCGTACATGCAGCCAGCCATTCACAACATTGAAAACCAAGATATTAACGCTTTCCAGGAAATCAAAATGGCTGGAAGAGGGTGGCTTGTTAGTTTGGGGTAGGAGGTGTTTACCCAACTGGATACTAGATTCGTGCTTTAATTCTGTGTTTGGGGAAAGGATACACCAGAAATGACAGGTAGAGGTGAGAAGGAGGAAAAAGAGCATTTGAAGGTAGGAGGTGCATTGTCAGCACAGGCTGTGAGGAAAAGACAGACTGGGAGGAAAGGGAAGACTCTGGTCAGCAGAGCAGTTCCAGGAAAACAAGCAAGTTAGACAGGTTCAGTCTCAAGGTCAGCTTCAGAATTTAGGGTTAGAACCGGGACTTCCTGACAGTTTTCCATGTGAAGGGTGATAGCGGAAAGATTATTTCTGTTAGTCTGGGGATATTCTGACCAGAAATGAGTCCCGAATCTGCAAATACCCGGTTCGTGGACCTTGGACAAACTTTCTATCATAGTTCGCAGGCTGGTCGTTTTTGGAGTTGGAGGTAGGTGGCTATGTGAGCCAGACTTTTGTTGCTGCAACTGAATAGCACAGACAATTACAAAGAGTGTGTACTCCCTACAGGGTTTTGGAGGTTGGGAAGTCCACTATCAAGGTGCTTGAGAAAGCCTTCTTGGTGAATCCTAACACAGCAGGACATAACAAGGAGGCTGTTGTGAGGTAGCCACCAGAGAAGACTCCTCAGGTGTGGTTTAAGCAAACATAGTCATGATTAACCAGCCATCAACTATACTGGATAGTCAGGATCCTAGTATATCATCGAGCTTTCCTCGGGGTGAACTGTTAAGCACAGAACCCATATCTTGATTTGACAATCCAGTTAACAAAAATAGTTGACTAGAAATGTAACTACAGAAGCCAAAAAAACAAGGTTAGTACATCTACACACCTTCCCAGGACTATGGACTTTGATTAAGTTTTTGTTTTCATTTTGGCAGGCGGTGCTGTCTGCATGCTGATTTTTATGGCCTGAATGGAATGACATTTCAATCCTGGAGTAAGTTATGCTAAGGTCTGGGGCCTGTTACAAGGCACGTAAGAGAGCCCAGGAAAGCACACTTTAATCGTATTATAGCCTCTCAATACATGAATGTGCCCTTAAGGGGCTCTGAAGTTCCAAGCTACAGTCTTCAGGATCCAGTCACCTTCCAGAGGTCTTCCCTCTCAAATCCTATTAACACATGACTTTGGGGTCCAAAGTTCCAATAGTTTGAAGGGCATTTTGAAATCAAGGAAATAGTTTTGAGGATGTCAGCTTTTGGGATTTTCTCCACGCATTTATGGGAAGTTCTGTGTTCATGTCACATCTACCTTCATTCCACCAACAGTGTACTTCACCACTGTGGTCAAACTGGGAACCTCCACAGGTCGTACACAAGTTAAATTAACAGTTAGGTTTGGTAGCACTTGCCTTTAATCCCAGGACTTGGGTCTCTGAGTTTGAGGCTAGCCTGTTCTATGTACTATGTTCTAGGTCAGCCAGAGCTACATAGTGAGACTGTGTCTAAGAAAACAAAAATCTGGGTGGGGTAGTACACACACGCACATAGACAAAACTCCCTTACATATAAAATGCATTTTAAAAATTTCTTGGGCTGGAGAGATGTCTCAGCGGTTAAGAGCACTGACTGCTCTTCCAGGGGTCCTGAGTTTAAATCCCAGCAACCACGTGTTGGTTAACAACCATCTGTAATGGGAACCGATGCCCTTTTCTGGTGTGTCTGATGAAAGCTACAATGTACTTACTTATACATGAAATAAATAAATAAATCTTTAAAAAAAAGAAAGAAAAATAAATTTAAAAATTACATAAAGCAAAAAAAGAGCAGACAGAAAATGAAAACATTTAAAAATTATTTATTAGTGTGTGTGCACGCATTATGTATGTGTATGTGACATGCATGTGTGTATATGCTACGACATGCATGTGAAGGTTGAAGACCATTGTAGAATCATTCTCTAGTATAGGTGAGTCTTGGGGATTGAACTCAGGTTGTCAGGCTTGTTCAGCGAACACCTTTACATGCCAAGCAGCCATGTGCCATCTTGGTTAAACATTTCTGAAGGAACAATGGTGGCTAATCGGCTGCAGCCCACTTGGTAAAGAGTCTGAGGTCGCCAGCCCCACAGAAGAGAGCTGCCTGCAGCACCGGGGCCACCTCAAGACAACCCATGCTGCAATGCCAAGATTCTTAGCTGAAGTCTCCTCATCTCTGTGATCCTTCTGTCAAGTCCATTGACTTCAGCCAAAGCCCCCAGACACTTGCTCTCAAAGCTTATCTGCGAGTATTTGAAGAGTCCTGTTAAGGCAATGGGTCTGTGTTAGTTTTTTGATACGGAAATATTTGAGATAATCAACCAGTCAACAAAAGATACCTTACTTGTGCCTTTGGAGGCTGTTGCCTGTTGTTCATTAGCCTTGCTACGTTGGGCCAGTGTGGGTAAATCATGTGGTAGAACACAAAAGGGGAGAGAGAAGTGGCCAGGACTCCATTATCCCCTCAAGTGTCACCCCAGTCACATATGGTGGCCTCTCTAGAATATACCTCTTAAAGTGTTGGTAACCTTCCAGTAGTAACATTCTGAGGAACAAGTCTGTAGCATGCGGGCTGTTGGAAGAATCCTAATATCCGAAGTCTAGTCAGAGCCTCTCCTCCAGACAAGACTCAAATGTTTGCATACATTTTTGTTTGCTTCTTTGTGTTCTGAATCAGGGTTTTCTCTGTGTGGCCCTGGCTGTCCTGGAACTTACTCTGTAGACCAGGCTATCCTCAGCCTCAGAGATCTTCCTGCCACCACTGCCTGGCTAAATGTTTGCACACATTTTAAGCAGATAATTACCTTTCTGAAGCTGTGGAGATCTCTGAGGCTGGACAGACAGCCTACTCAAATGGATGAGCCCCACAGGTCTGTGAGGGACTCCATCCTAAAACATAAAAACAAAACGAAAAACACTGGGTGGTGATGATGCCTCTCATACCAGCACTTGGGAGTCAGAGGCAGGCAGAGCTCTGTGAGTTTGAGAACAGTCTGGACTACAGAGTGGTTCCTGGGACAGCCAAGGCTAACACAGAAACCCTGTCTAAAAAAAAAATTAAAACCAACAGAGATTCCTGAGGAACAGTGCCCAAGATTCACTGCCAGCTTTCATGCATATGTGCACTACACACACAGGGACTGTGCACTACACACAGGGACATGTGCACCCACACACAGGGACATGTGCACCCACACACAGGGACATGTGCACTACACACACAGGGACATGTGCACCCACACACAGGAACATGTGCACTACACACACAGGGACATGTGCACTACACACACAGGGACATGTGCACCCACACACAGGGACATGTGCACTACACACACAGGGACATGTGCACCCACACACAGGGACATGTGCACTACACACACAGGGACATGTGCACTACACACACAGGGACATGTGCACTACACACACAGGGACATGTGCACTTCACACACAGGGACATGTGCACCCACACACAGGGACATGTGCACCCACACACAGGAACATGTGCACTACACACACAGGGACATGTGCACTACACACACAGGGACATGTGCACCCACACACAGGGACATGTGCACTACACACACAGGAACACATGCACCTCACACACAGGGACATGTGCACTACACACACAGGGACATGTGTACTACACACACAGAGACGTGCACTACACACACAGGGACATGTGCACTACACACACAGGGACATGTGAACCCACACACAGGGACATGTGCACTACACACACAGGGACATGTGCACTACACACACAGAGACATGTGCACTACACACACAGGCACACGTGCACCTCACACACACAGGCACACATGCACCTCACACACAGGCACTCACAGTTTTTAACACATCCTTATACCAGGACATAGGTCCAGACCCTGCCCCTCAGAGTGACAACTCTGTCACCACCCGTCTATTAACGGTTATGGCCAAGGACTCCTGTTTCAAAACGTCTGGTGTAACCCTCCTGACTTTGTCTCTAATAACTTCCCTTTGCCTCTGGGTCTTGGTCAGACAGACAATTAATTTTTATAATCAAGCTTGAAAGATTATATGTATCTCTTAAAACCACACTTTCTTATTGAACAGACACAGATCCTTCATAAAGCATTTCAATATAAAAATGTGCAGAGAAAACCAATTCAATTACTCGTTAGTAATTAAACATGTGACAGATATACGTGATATATCTGAAAACTATCTCTGTGAATTTAACCATGAATGCATATTCTAAAGGAAAAAAAAAACCTTCATGAGTACATTGATTCACAAATAGTCTTTTCCTAAACCTTTCAAAAGTGTCAGTTACTTTCTGAAACATTACCAAGGGCTGCACAGGGTTCTATTTGGTGGCTTTAGCCCGTGACCTGGTCAGTGCCTAAAGTCAAGCTCGTGTCTTTTCTTACAAACAACAGCTTGAATTTCATTTTTACATTTTATTTACTCACTGTGTGTGTGTGTGTGTGTGTGTGTGTGTGTGTGTGTGTGGGTGTGTGGAAGGTACACACAAACCACGGTTGAAGTCAGACGACAACCTGACTCCTACCACATGGATCCCAGGAATGAAACAGAAGTCATCAGGTTTGACAATGTGTGCCTTTACCACTGAGCCTTTTTACCCACCTGGTTTTTGAAACTAATTTGTTGTTGTTTTCAAGATAAGGTTTCTCTGTGTAGCCCTGGCTGTCCCGGAACTCACTCTGTAGACCAGGCTGGCCTGGAACTCACTCTGTAGACCAGGCTGGCCTGGAACTCACAGAGATCCTCTTGCTTCTGCCTCCTAAGTGCTGGTAAAGACATGCACCACTACGGCCCAGCTTACACTAATTTTTCTATTTATCTAGGTATACACTTAAAATGGAATTATTTTACCAAAATTATATAAATAAGATTTTTTAAAGTTTCTTTTCCTGACCAAGGGGCAGTGGTTGGGAAAAAGATTTTTTATGCAATATACTTAAAGAATTGTACAGTTTCCCTATGTTAGAACACTGCCTTCTATTTTTTTTTTTTTTTAATTTACAACTTAGCTTTTCCTCCATTTGCTTGTTTGTTTATTTGCGATACGGTCTAACTATTTAACCCAGACTGACTCATGGCAATCCTCCTGCATCTATTTCCCAAGTACTAGAACTAGAGGACTAAGCCCTCAAGCCTTGCTTGTCAATTTGATTTTTTTAAAATAAGAATTTCCATCTGTCATTTGTGGTGAGCCTTGTTGTGTGCTTTACGGATGTCTGCCTTTGGATTCGGGTTTTTCAGATTGTCTGCTGTGGGTTGTTGGCTTCCTAATGGAATCCAACCTATGCAGCCAATTCTGTTTGTCCTTTTCTTTATGGGGCCTTCCTTTCCTTTTTGCTTAGCAAGTTCTTTCTTTTTTAAAACACTTGTTTCTGTTATTTTAATTATGTGTATGTGGGGATGGGGGCAGGTGCACAGGAATGGGGGCAGGGCCCACAGAGGTCAGAGGTGTCAGATCCTGCAGAGGCTGGTGTTACAGGGAGTTGTAAGCACCTGATGTAGGTGCTGGGAATCGAACCGCTGTGATTGGTATCGTACACTGAAAAACGACTGATAGAGGTTGTATTATTAACTCAAGTCTGTGCTATGCTTGTTTTCTTAGTTTTTTCCCAGTCCCCTTTTCATAACCGCTTTTTAAGATACTAAGAATCCTGTTTGTGGCTTGGGGCACCTCACTGTGATGATACTCCACTTTATAACTGCACACTGGGGAGGGTGAGGCAGAACTGTTGTCAGTTCCAGGCCAATGTGAGCTACATAGCAAGACCGTATCTTAAATAAAATAAAATAAAATAAAATTCATTAGTGGTGGCGCAAGTTTAACTTCCCTGCCCTTGGGAGGAAGCCGCAAGAGGTCAGAAGTTCACGGTCACTTCTACTGCTTAGTAGCTGGAGGCCATTCTGAATGGTGTGAGACCTGGTCTTAGAAAAAAAAAAAAAAGAAGAAGAAGAAGAAAGTTATTTTGCATGGTTAGGATGACAAAAAGTGGTGGTGGTGATGCTTGTCATTAGTTCTGGAAGAGGCAGGAGGATCTCTGAGTTTAAGGGCATCCTGGTCTACAAAAGTGAATTCCAGAACACAGCTGGGGCTACAAAGAGGAACCCTATTTTTAAAAAACGAAAGAAAAAAAAAGGAGGAGGAGAACGAAACCAAGAAAAGGAGAAAAGAGGAAGAAGAAAAAAGAGAGAAAGGAAAGGCACAAAAGCGAGAAACGGCCCGCTCGCCCCAGTCCAGGCCGGAGGCGCGCGCTCGCGGGGACGCGCAGGGCCGGCGGGCCGGAAGCGCGCGCCCGGTGGGGCCGGGGAGGCAGGTGCACGCGCGGGGCCGGCGAGCTAGAGCGATGCGCGCGGGCGCTCCGGGGTAGAGCCCGGACGACCCGGCCCGCGCGCCCCCGGCCCGCGCGCCCCCGGCCCGCAGCGATGTGGCGGCTGCGCCTGCTGGCCGTGGCCGTGCTGGCGGCGGGCAGCGCCGAGGCCCAGGCGAACTCCAGCGACGGTGAGCTTCCCGGACTAGCCTCGGCTCCCGCAGCAAGGCCGCAGGCCACCGGGTCTGTGCAGCCTTCCCCGGTGGCTGACGCGCGTCAGGCCGCGGGTTCGGAACCGAGTCCATCCTGTCAGCGTCTCGCTTGGGCTGGGAACCGGGCAGAGATAAGTAGCCCCCTCTGAGGCTTCCCGGCAGGGAGCAGCCATGTTTGTGGTTTTATTGAAACGGCCCTTTAAGCTGAATTTCGGGGAGCACGCCTGTAAGCGCAGCACCCCGGAGGCTGCGACGGGAGGATTAGGAGTTCGAGACCGACCTGGAGAGTGAGAGTCAGGTCAAAACTAAAACCAAACCCAACCCGTCGGCTACCGGGCAGCTAAGTATGTCGAGGAACTAAGGCATTCCACGCAGTAGCTGGCTTGACACTCCAACATCTATTCAAATGGGTGACGTTTTGCAGTTTGAGAGGAAAAATGAGCCAGTGACGGGACGTGAAATCCCAGGCCATGTGTCGAGGGAGAGGGGTTTAGCGACTGTTGGGAGGGGGCAGGGGCATTAATGGGAACCGTGGAAAGCACTTTTTGTGCCAGGCTGGTGATCACGTGCTTTTTCTGGCTGCGTTCACTACTTTCCTCGTTTTGAGCTGGAGACCAGTAGCAAATACAACAGTTATCTGAATTGACGGGATCGTTTTTATCCTAGATGCTTATCTGTGAAAAGCTAAGGTTAGAACCGCAGTTAGGATATTTGCGTACAACTAAGGCCAGTACCGAAACGAACAGATATTTGTGTGTTGAGTGTGCACACACGCACACCCTTCTATTTTCTAGAAGAAAACTCTGGCTCACAGTAGACAGGAAGCATTGGCTTCTGGCCGCATGCTAGGTCCATTTCACAGCCTGAGTATTGTAATCCTCAAAGCCACAGGAGTTGTCAATCTGATCCTGCACTCTCTCGGGGAGGCTCAGTACACAGACTTAGCAACACCTGGTGTGGCGCCCTGCAGAGCGCATGTCCCTGCACTTCAGCAAAGCCCTTTCTGAGAAGAATATCTTGCCCAGGAGCCTGGGGATGTAGCCGAGTTGGTAGAGTGTTTGCCTAGCGTTTAAGAAGTCCTGGTGTCCTTCCTGAGCATGACATGTACAGGGAGTGGTGGTACATGCCTGGACCCCAGCATCCAGAATGCTAAGTCACATTCAACCACACAAGGATTATGGGGCCAGCCTGGGCTACATGGGACCCTATCTCAGGAAAAAAAAAAAACCCAAAACCTTTCACGGCATAAGGCTTTATATTTATTCCACCAGTCCTTGTCTCCCAAACATCCTTGGGAAGAAGGTGGGGGAGTGGAAGGGTTGTGTTTGGGGCTGGTCTAGAATGGCACCTCAGTCTGGAGGGCTGGAGCCACAGCTTTTATTTCCTCTGATTACAGCCCGAAACTTCTGTCTGTCGTAAGTCAGTTTTGCTGTGTGCAGGACAGGGATGGACATCACAGACAGTCGAAGGGTGAGCCGCCCCTGAACGTCAGAGCTGGCGTTACGGTACAGGTGGCAGGATCTGCCGACCTCAGCCCCGAGTGAGGGCCGGGAGACAGACGGACGTTCTGGGCGGAGTGAGGGCTGGGAGACAGACGGACATTCTGCGTCCAGGGTCTCATCTGCATGTCTAGCCGCCCACTCTCTGCTTGCCAGGGTGTCTTCATTTTTGTCTTAGATTCGTACCCGGTTGCTCACCTGGAAGGCCACCCTTTAAGAGTTGAGCGGGGCCATTTTATACTAGGGCTTTGGGCCACCCGTGTGGATAGGTGCATCTGATGACTTCCTCCCAAACATCCGAACCCGAAGGGTTGTTTGTTCGTTGGGGTGTGTCCGTTTAGCTTCATACGTTTACTGTGTGGAGCTGAGGGTTGACCCTGCTCTGGACACACACCAGACAAGCATGCCACGCTGAACTAGATCTCCAGTCGTCATCGGAAGAGAAAAAAGCATTAGTATCTGAACTTGATGCTGCACAACTGTAATCCTGAGCGCTTCAGAGGCTCTGGCAGGGGGATTGCCTCCAGTTCGAGGCCAGCATAGGCTGCACAGCAAGACCTTAACTCAAAACAAAGAACACAAACAAATACAAATTGTAAGGGGCAGATGAATACCAGTTCAAGTAGCTGGGCCGTTCTTACCCTGAGGAGAATTAGGAGAGATACACTTTGTTGGCGCTCCTAAAGTTGGCTGTGTTAGCTAGCACAGACAATGCGGGAAGTCTGAGGTACATTTTAGTAACACAGTTGAAGAGGGAGGAGGTAGGTGGTTTCAAGATAGAGATCTGGTTGGGAAAGAGGAAAAGAATAGAAGTGGAAGGTCTTCCTAGAACAGAGTTGGAGGAAGGAAAAACCGACTCTGACTGGTTAAGGACTGAAAGTGCATATGAAAATAGAAAAACCGTCCCTCCCATTTGGATGGCAGTTTGGTTGTTTTTAAAAAAATGTTGGATAAAGCAGAGCCATAGCTCTCCCAAGTACAGTTCGAGTAAGCACGCCATCTTGACTGGGCCGCCTGCTCTGTACCGTCCTTTGATGTGCTGTCAGCTTCCCACACCCCAGTCATAAGATCTAATTATGCCAGTCAAATGGTTCTGGTGACTCCTTGCTTGGAGGCAAGGGTAGGGCCCTATTAACTTCTGCAGGATGTATTTTGGGTATGTCTTCTATTGCCAAGTCTCTTGTGAGTAGAAATTAAATGCCGTTTCCATCCAGGTTGGGTGTCTCAGACTTGTCATGACCCAGCTAGCTGTTGGGGAAGTTGAGGCAGAAGGATTACAACTTCAAGGCCCATTTGTGGTATAGATTAAGGTCCAAGGTAGCGTGGGCAACTTAGACTCTGTCTTGAAATACAAATAAAGAGCTAGGGTTGTGGTTTAGTGGTGGATTGCTTGGCCCTGGATTCAATCTCCTGTGCCAGAAAACAACCCAATAATAGTAAGAACAGACAGAAGGAGATTAAAAGAAGTTTCTAGCAAGTGTGCGGCAAAAGCAGTTTAGTCTTTCATCTGTGGGTGTGTGTGTGAGTGTGTGTGTGTGTGTGTGTGTGTGAGCATGTGTGTGAGCGTATGTATGTGTGTGTGTGTGCTGCAATTGTTCTCCACCTCTGTTCTTCTCTCTCTGCGTTATTTTTGGTGGTACTGGGAATTTAGCCCAGAGCACTGTGCAAGCATCTACCATAATGCACAGCCCAGGCCCCACCTTGAGTACCTTTCATCGTGTCTCTGTGGAAGTAGTCCCCTCGTTGCAGCTTCTGATGGACAGAGCATCTCTGTGAGGACATGTCATCCCTCTCCCCACTAGTGTCTTTTGGGGCCAGTCTGAGGATGCCTGAACATTTTTGCGTCTCCAAAGCACTGACAAGCTACAGAAGTTCACGACCCTTGCTGTGCAGCACCTGTAGGTTGTAAAGTCATTCTCCCGTTTGTTGGGTGGTTTCTGTGACATGGCTACTTCCCCTTTACTTCGAGAGAACAGAGGCCCAGAGGAAATACATTCCTTGCCTTAAGTCACAGAGTTCAGTCAGTGTTGAACAGACATTTACTGCCAGGCCGCTGGTACAGTGCCAAGCACTGGCTCATCAGCTATGACAAAGACCTGCATGGCCAGGAGGGAAACCACAGGAGCTTGGGTTAAAATGCAGCCTTCCGTGCAGACTGCTGCGGTTCTCGTCCAGTGGTCATCCCACACAAGCAGATCGGTTAGGAATGGAGACCTGCGGGTCTCTCTCTCTTACTCACCAAACTTGATGAACTTCCTGCTTTGTTTCCTGAGACAGGGCTAGCCTTGAACTATACGTAGCCGAGGATGACTTAAGCATCTGATCCTCCGGGCTCCACCCATCTCCCTGGTGTTGGATTACAGCGCCCAACACCCGCTGAACATGGGTAGCGCTCAAACCCAGGGCTTTGGGCAGGATGGTTGAGCTGGCCAAGCCCTCTCCCACCTGAGCCACACTCCCAGCCCTTCCTCATGATGTTTGAATGTTTGTTTTCAAATTCCCAGCTTCAGCTACTGCTAGGCATTCTCATTTACGTGTATGGGTGATTCTTGGAGGGAGGTCCCCTCCACAAACAACCAGGGTATACTGGAGTTTCCTTGTGATAAGGATAGTTCATAAAAACTATAGGAAAGACGGCAAGTAAGGAACTGTATTTGAAAGAGAAACTGTAAGGTTCTTAGTGTTACTGATGTTAGAGCAACAGAGCCCATTTTTAGATAGCATAGACTGCCTCCACAGCCGTCCTCACTATCTTCAGCAGGCACGTGGGGGCGGGGCCTCCGTGGAGTCTGGAAATGCAGGCGCCCTTTCTTGTGGTCCCTAGGAGCCCGGGTGAACTTCCTTCTGCTTGGAACTTCAGTCCTGCTATGTAGTCGTGTCTCGGGCTCTTTGTTCTCAGTTGTGACTTTTAGACAGGAAGACCGCTTGGGCACAGTTTAGCCATAAGGGTAAAGGTCATCTGATACACCATGGCATCATAAAAAAAAAAAAAAAAAAGCCTCACATTAACTTAATCACCTGACCTGTATGCTTTCTAGAACACTTTCCGGCAAAACAGAACTGTATTTGTTTTATTTGGGGGAATTGTTGAGACAGAGTCTCATATGGTCCAGGCTAGCTTCAAACTCGGTATCCAGCGTGTGTGTAAGGAAAGAGCATCTGACATATACTCCCAGTGATGCCTGTGGTTACCTGTGTCCCTCATGTTCTTAGTGACCAGTTTGCTTAATCACTTTAATTACCGTGGTCCTGTTTCTTCTCTAAGGATTTATTTATTTATTTATGTGTCTAGATGTTTTATCTGCAGGAATACCTGTGCACCACATGTGTGCCTGCTGCCTTTGGTGGCCAGAAGAGGGTATTCGATCCCCTGGAACTGGATATAGGCAGTTGTGAACTGCCATGTGGGTTCTGGGAACCGGACCTGGATCACTGGGGGAACAGCTGGGCTCTTAACTGCTCTGAGCCTTTGTCTCGTGGTTCTTCCCTGTCTTTCTAGTATGTTGGAATCTTGGAGAATGATTCTCACTTCTGGGTTGCAAAGAGAGGTTAAGGAAAGTTAGCCATCAGCATAACTAGAGATGGCTTCAGTGTCTTCTAGACCTTCTGAGCTGTTCTGGTACAGAGTCTGTGTCCTGGGGAACAAGGGCTACCGCCACCCCATCTCTAGAGTACACGGGAGAAAAGCCCAAGATGATGTTGGGCAGCTCCAATAGAGAAGCTGTAACGAATTTGCTCACTCAGGCGTTGGGCACAGACTTTGTAAACTTGCTGATACTTGTCAACTGGAGAAAATGAGGGAAGCAATTGTGTGCATATGGGAGGGGACAAAAAAATGAAACCAGAAAATGGAGGCTAGAAATGAGCTCCTTGACAGTGAAAGGTTACAGGCCCCAGAGGGCCAGGAACAGTGAGGTGCTTCACCCAGACACCCATGGGGTCTTGTTCCGTCCTCACAGATCCCTCTGCTTTAGCCTCTCAAGTGCTGAGATGTCAGGTTCGCACCCCCATACCTGACTCTCAAGGGGTGTCTGAAGGCTAAATTAGCATTGTACGTTTGCTTGTGAGTGGAATTTCCACAGATTGATACTAGAGGTACAGTATTGTAACGAGAAACTTTCCTCATTGCAGGTTTCCTTGAGTTTTCTGTGGGGAAATTCACATACTTTGTGCTCAGCAGGCCCTTTCCACAGGAGGCCGTACTACACCACATTTCCAGCAATGTGACCTTTCTTCTTTTCCATATTCACTCACAGTATCAGAACACCACAGTTTCATTTACTAAGGTAAGTGCAGAGGGTCTTTTCAGTAGCAAGAGCATCTCTACAATGTTAGAATTTGGTGTCTGTATGAGCTGGCCCGGCCTCCATGCAGCAAGGTTTCAGCCATCTTTAGTTGCAAGCTCACTGCTTGGACTGTCCTTCATCCCCTTGACTCCAGACTCTGTGAACAGAACTCTACAGGGTTCTAGAAATGTCTGTGAAGAGCTGAGCTCTTTCTTCTGTCCCTTCTAGTGGCTGGTGGTGTTCTTGGTCTTCTGTTCCATTCTGTTTGATTTTTGGTTGCCGTGGCAACAGGTTCTCAGAAGCTCGCTGACTCTGTAGGCTGCTTGCTTTGAGTCTCTCCAGGTTGAAACTCACCTGGTACATTTTCCCTTCCCATTCCCTTCGCTTTAAGAGACATTCTGATTGTGGAGGCAAGGGCATTAGACCGGCTTCAATCACAGGGCGAGGCAGAGATGACCTGACCAACGTGAACGCCTGCCTGGAAAAAGATTTCCAGCAGGATGGCTCAGTGGTTAAGGAGCACTTGCTGCCCTTGCTGAAGCCGTGGGCTCGGTTCCCAGAATGCACAGAGCTGCTTACAACTATCCCTAACTCCAGAGCCAGAGGCTCTGATTCCCCGTCTGGTCTCTATAGGTACCAGGCATGTGTCTGGAATGTAGAAATGCATTCTCACACATAAAATAAAAATAAGTAAGCAAATCTTTAAAACAAACGCTTTTGGTAAACTGAACTCTTTGGGGCCAGAGCTCTGGTTTTGTCTTGTTTGCCTCGGGACCCGACAGAGTTGAACTGTGGTGCTTGGAAGCTTCAGTGTGCAAGTCACAGAGACTTTGTCTGTTTGCTGTCTTCCCATATTAAGCTGGGAATGAAACCCAGGCCATCAGACCCCACAGGCAAATGCTTTACCACTGGTCTGCACTCTGACCCCTAGTGTCAGGTATTAAGAAGTGGAATCTGAGGGCAGAGGAGAAAACCCAGTCTATAGGACCTGAGTTAGATCCTTAAAACCCACCAACAAAACAAAACCACCCCCCCCCCACACACACATCAAAGCCCAGCCCCACCTGGTGTGGGTTTGTTACCTTAGGTCTGGGAAGGTAAAAACAAGGCTCAACTGGATAATCAGTCTAGTCAATCAGTGAGCTCCAAGTTCAGAGAGATCCTGTCTTAAAAAGCCATCTGCAGTGGATGGAGAGATGGCTCTGCAGTTAAGAGGGCTTGTTCTTGGAGAGGACCTGGGTTCAGTTCCCAGCACTCACAGCGCAGCTCACAACCATCTGTGACTCAAGTTCCAGGAAATCTGACCTCTGAGGGCACCAGGCATGCACTCGGTGTACAGTCACACAAGCAGGCAAACCACTCATGTACATAAAACAAATAAAGATCTAAAATATATAAATTAGATAGAACAATAAGTTGGAGAGGGATAAAGGGCAGTACCCAGTGTCAACCTTACCACGTGTGCTCACGCACTTGCCCCATGTATTCACACACACTCACCAAGTGTGTGCTCACACACCCACCACATGGATCCACACACCCACCACATGTGTGCTCACACACTTGGCATATGCACATGGTTACATGTGTATATACACAAACATGTATACATGCCTACACTCAAAACCAGTAACTGTGAGCTGTGGACTTGAGAGAGTCCTTCCAATAAGATGGCACCCTTGTAAAAAGGCTTCCCCAGGCCTTCTTCGCTCTGCTGGGTTCATAAACCATAAAACCTGTTGTAGTTTGTCACAGTTCAGACTGACTGAGGCAGTAATGCTGCTAAGCTTTTGTTTATTTACTTATGTCTCTGGTATGTATGTTTTGCCAGTGTGTGTGTGTGTGTGTGTGTGTATCACATATGTGCACAGTACCTGTGTAGGCTTCAAAGGGTAGCAGGTCCCCTGGAACTGGAATCACAGGCTGCTGTAAGCCATCATGTAGATGTTGGGGACTGAACCCAGGTCCTTTGGAAGAGCCACCAGTAATCTTAACTGCTGAGCCACCCCTCCAGCCCCAGTGACACGCTTATTGAGGTCTCCATGTGAAGGTGTGGGGAGTGGAACGTAGAGACGAAATCTCCCTGCGGAGTTTCTCTGTCTTCCTTTGAGAGGATTTGAGGGGGCTCTGCAGCGGATGTGATTTCTCAACTCAGTCTTCATGGTGGCTTTGCTTTCCAAACACAGACTCTCCTTCCCAGCACCTCGGGAACAGGCAACGACCGAGGGCTGGTTTTCATTCTAAGACCGGAGCAGACTCTGTGCACTTGGTACTTGGAGACGAAAGAAGCCAAGCCTGTTCAAAGTGTGGCCGTTACACTCGCCTACTCAGAAACAGGTAATTCCCTATCCAGGTTTATCGTGGATATGGGATCCTAAGAAAATGATCCTGGTAAAGTGGTTTATTACAAGTGTAGTTTATTTAACCAGTTTTAACTGTGAGCGAGGCGGAGAGCTAGTGGGACTGGAAGCTCATGTTGTAACTGGGAGAGTTCACTCCTTGTTACTGTGGCAGAGGAGGCAGTAGGCTCATCCTAGAGAAGGTGCAGGGTTTATAGAGCGGTGGGCACTGGTGTGTCTTGAGCACAGTTTGCATGCATTGCTAAGGTGGGCTCAAAGGAAGCATACAGTCTGAGGGCAGTGTAGTCCATTTCATCTTTAGAAAGCCGATCACAGAGGAGCTGCTGATGTACTGGCTGGGCAGTGCTTACCCAGCATGCATCACACCCTGGGTTCCATCTCCATCACGGTGTAAAATTGGGCATTGTGGCACTTGCCATAATCCAGCAATGGAGGATGAAGGCGAGAGGACCAGCTGGTCAGAGCCTGCTCCATGGCCTGAGCTACATGAAGAAGAAAGAGCAGAGTCAGGTCTGAGCCCGACGGCTGTAAGGAAACTGAAAAGTGGGGTCTGAAAGCAGGTCCTGAGCCAGGGGAGGGCAACGATACGGCACAGTGACTCCACATTACCAGAGAGCAGCCCCGGCCTCCTGTTTGGACAGATCAGAGCCTGAGCAGCAGGTTTAGATGTGGGGCTGTTGGGTGCTGGCCCCTTGATGGGGTAGGATGGAGTCAGTAGTGACTTCTGTGAGG
This sequence comes from Micromys minutus, assembly GCF_963924665.1. NCBI lineage: Eukaryota > Metazoa > Chordata > Mammalia > Rodentia > Muridae > Micromys > Micromys minutus. The sequence continues at coordinate 2,742,637 of NC_137972.1, forward strand.
GCACGGCGAGTCTGGGATGCTTGTAGGACGCCCCATTGGAGCATGTAGAATGCTGTCCCAGAGTAAAGGAAGGAGATTCCATAGACAGCTGGTGTCACAGCCAAGACCATGCGGGAGAGTGGCGGTACTCGGGGGACGTGACTGTCTCCTGTTGAGCACATGTCAAGCGCTGTACCTAGGTGACGGTGACTGCTGAGGAACAGGTCCAGGGCTGAGGAGATACCTGGTAAGAGGAATGTCTGGACTCCTGTCTGAGCCTGCAGTGGGAAATAGTGAGTTTCAGAAAAGTCCAAAGACATGACCTGCGGTGTCTGAATGAAAGAGCAGGGGCGAGTCAGGGGTCTTTTAGCATCTAGTCCAGACAGCACTGGGCGAGTCAGCTCACATCGATGGCTAAGGGAAGGGAAGTTAGATTGCAGGAGTTTGGGAGTAGGGCTGGGGAACGCTCAGTGGAGAAGTGCAGACACCCGGGTTTGACAGAGACAGTTTGAAGGGAAAGGGCAGGCGGGAACTGTGCCCTTCCTAACCTCATCCTCTGAAGCGCTGGCATTCTGCACTGATGTGGCTGTGTGGGACTGTTCCCTTGGAGTATGAAGAGGTTACTAATCTCACCATTTCTCATGCAGATCCCATTCCCGGAGGCTGTAATTTGGAGTTTGATTTAGACATCGATCCCAACATTTATTTGGACTATAATTTTTTTGAGACAACTATCAAGTTTGCCCCGGCAAACATAGGCTATGCAAGGTAGGCTGCCCTTAGGACTCTCGGGACTGTAGAGCGGGACCAGCAAACTGCCTCACGGCCATCGCTAATGTAGCAAATGTTGAATTGGCCCTTATTTGGGGTCGGCATAATTTAAACCTCAGTGCTAATATTCGAGCTGCCTTTATACTGAATCATCGCCTTAGTCCTCTGAATTCTTCATCTGACGAGGCAGGTGTGGTACAAGCCTGAGCTGGGAAGCACATCCTAGTTTTCTGCTTTTAAAGATTTATTTTTATTATCTTTAAGCGTGTACCCATCTCTGTGTGTGTGTGTGTGTGTGTGTGTATGCACATGATTACAGGGCTGAGGTTACAGGTGGTTGTGAGCTGCCCTGTGTGGGTGCTGAGCATGAACTTGGTCCTCTGTGAGAGAAATATGTGTACTTAACCACCGAGGTGTCTCTCCAGCCTCACCTTAGTTTCCTTAAAGCATTCATTCATAGGAGGCATTCATAGCCCTGAATTCTTACACCTTGTGAGGATTTAATTACGCAAGACTGCCTCAGTTTCTACTTGGATAGCAGTGACCAGTCGAAAGCTCCCCCCACCCTCGATCTCTGCTCTTTGCTCTTCATTCTTAATAGTTTTAGGAAGAAGCAGTGGTTTTCTGAGGCCTTTGAGGTTAAACACCCTCTTCTGGATTCCATGGGTACCCACAATTACAAACACACACACACACACACACACACACACACACACACACACACATTCAAATCTTTTTAACCACATAACACAATGTCAGATAGGAAAGGTGTCATCGCTGTGGGCCTGACTCATTTCTGAATCTGTTTTCTTTTACCCACGTTGGCCTGTGTGTGTGTAACAGTCAGCCAGTGCTCTGCTGTAAAGAACAGGCTCAACATCCCTTATCTGAAACATCTGGGGCCAGAAGTCTTTGAACTTTCTGTAGACCTTAATGGTTGATCCCTAATCTGAAAACCTCAAATCTAACAAATCAGAAACTTCAAATATCATAGTGGAGCCTGAAAAGTTTCAGGTTTTCAGATTTTTTAAATCCATTTTTATTTTATATGTCTTAGAATTTCGCCTGCATGCATGTCTGTGTGAGGGGGGTCAGATCTTGGAGTTACAGACAGTTATGAGCGGCTATGTGGGTGCTGAGATATTTACCCAGGTCCTCTAGAAGAGTGCTCTTAACTGCTGAGCCATTTCTTAATTCCTCAGGTTTCAGGTTTTTAGATTGAGATTGGTTAACCTATACCAAAAAACTACTTGGGTGAATTTTGAATAACAGAAATTTACTTATTTGTGGGTATTTATCTACTTACTTATTTTTATGTGTCTGTGGTTGGCTTGGGAGTTTCTGTGTAGACCAGGCTGGCCTTGAACTTACATTTATTCACCTTCTGCCTCCCAAGTTCTAGGACCACAGCCATGTGCCACACCCGGAAGGTTCCCCCTCGTGCTTTCAGAGGCAGCACCTTTGGGCTCCAGCAGGGCCTCCTACAGGCTGTAGACTTCTTATTGTGTCTTTATGAGAAGAGAAGGTTGCTTGAGAGCTGTCTGAGGCCGCTCCTGTGGGGGCACCGATCCCACCCAGGAGGGTTCCCCCTCACGGCCTGATTCTCACGGCCAGTTTACAATCCCGTCACACTGCAAGGCAGAGATACGAAACGAAACTCAGCCCGTCGCTGTGTGCCACTTTCTCCAGAGTGACATTTACACTCCACAGCTGTATAGGTGGGGTTGTGCCTGCGGAAGTTTGAAAACAGAGCTCTGGCTCCTTCTCAGGGACAGGGCTGGGGCCATGGGGATGCTGATGCTCCGCTGTGGTTGTCTTTAGAGCTGCAGAGCCCCCACCCTGTGACGTGAGCACAGGCCAGGAGTCCAGGTGGCGGCTGCGCTATGACGTGTATCAGTACTTCCTGCCCGAGGGCGACCTCACGGAGGCCTCTCTGCTCCGGCATCTTCAGAGGATGGCCCAGGTGGCCCAGGTGAAGGCCAGCGGCGTCAAGGTGAGTCTGGTTCGTGCGGCTCATGTGGCTGGTTTGGGTGCTCTGAGGTGATGTTAGACCTCGGGGAGAGGCAAGTTAATTTTGTCTGGATTGCTGCCACATCTGTGACTTCATGGTCCTGAGGCAAGAAAAGAAGTAGGTGATAATTTTCTGTACGCTTCTGCAACCTAGATAAGAATTTCTGCTCAGTGTAAGGGAAAGGTGTGAGAACAGAGGAACTGCCGAAGAGACACAGTCATTAGTATTTGTCATGTTTTTATTGCTTCCTTCAGATGTTCATACAAGAATGCAATACATTCTGATCATATTTACTCTAAACTCCTCCAGCCCCTCCCACGTCCACCCTCCAAATCCCTCCCTCCAGCCCCTCCCACATCCAACCCCGAACTCCTCCCTCCAGCCCCTCCCACATCCAACCCCGAACTCCTCCCTCCAGCCCCTCCCACATCCAACCCTCCAAATCCCTCCCTCCAGCCCCTCCCACATCCAACCCCGAACTCCTCCCTCCAGCCCCTCCCACATCCAACCCTCCAAATCCCTCCCTCCAGCCCCTCCCACATCCAACCCCGAACTCCTCCCTCCAGCCCCTCCCACATCCAACCCTCCAAATCCCTCCCTCCAGCCCCTCCCACATCCAACCCCGAACTCCTCCCTCCAGCCCCTCCCACATCCAACCCCGAACTCCTCCCTCCAGCCCCTCCCACGTCCAACCCTCCAAATCCCTCCCTCCTCCCACATCCAACCCTCCAAAATCTCCCCTCTAACTCCTCCCACGTCCACCCCTCCAAATTCTTTCCCGATGATTTCCTGTCATTGTTTGCTGTTGTTCCAAACATTTCACTGAGTCAGGTTTGCGCTGCCCATATGGTCATGGGTGAGAGCTGTCCAGTGGAGTGTGGCTGAACCTCCGTGGGCCACATTCTTACAGAAGACCGACTTTCGGGGCTGGAAAGATGGCCAGGTGTTGAGAGGACTTGCTACTCTTGCACAGGATTTGGACTCAGTTCCCGGTACCCACTTGAGGTGGCTCACAGTTGCCTGTAACTCCAGCAACGGGATCTGACTCCCTCTTCTGGACTCCATGGGTACCTACACTCACACACACTCACACACACACTCACACACACATACACTCACACACACACACTCACACACACAATCACACACACACACACACTCACACACATACATTCACACACACACACACACACACACACACACACACAACACACTCACACACACTTTTAAAAAGGGAAACTGGCTCTCCCTACCCCAGAAGGCATCAGTTGCCAATAGCTCCATACTGGACTGCGGACTGGCGTGGTTTTGTGCAGGTCTTGTGCTTGTGACCACAGCTTGAAAAGCCATGTAAACACCACTTGTTATGTTTGGCTTTAGGTGGTGACCCTAACAGCTGACGATAAAACAGCCGTGTCCTTCTCTTCCCTCCCGGGACAAGGAGTCATCTATAATGTCATCGTTTGGGATCCGTCCCTCAATACATCTGCCGCTTATGTGCCTGTGCACACATATGCCTGCAGCTTTGAGTCCCTGGATGGTAACTGTGTTTCTCCTGGTGAGTGTGTGGACTTAAACCTGGACAGATTCTTCCTTGGCTTTGCAGATCAATTTCCACTAGTGAAGACCTTAAGGTTGTTCAAAATGCTTTTTCTAACTTTCATTCACTCAGTCACTAGTTGCTTTTGTAAGACCCCCACATCAGGGAAGGGATGGCTCACTGGTTAAGAGCACTCGTTACAAAGGACCAAGGTTCAGTTCCGGTACTCACATGGCAGCTCACAACCATGCAAAACTCCAGTTATAGCATCTGATGCCCTCTGCTGACCTCCGAGGATACCAGGTGTCTTATTAGGGTTTACTGCTCTGAACAGACACCATGACCAAGGCAACTCTTATAAATGACAACATCTAATTGGGGCTGGCTCACAGGTTCAGAGGTTCAATCCATTATCATCAAGGCAGAAACATGGCAGCATCCAGGCAGGCATGGTGTGGGAGGAGCTGAGAGTTCTACATCTTCATCTGAAGACTGCTAATGGAAGACTGAATTCCAGGCAGCTAGAACTAGGGTCTTAAAGCCCACGCCCACAGTGATACACCTACTCCAACAAGGCCACACCTCCTAATAATGCCACTCCCTGGGCCAAGCATATCCAAACCACCACACCAGGCATGCATGTGGTGTGCAGACATACTTGCAAGCAAAACGTCCATACACATAAAATAAAAATAAAATCTAAAAAAGGATGCTGTATCACTACCCCCCCGTGCAATAGAATGTATGAGCGTAGAGAACTCAAAACACTGAGCATTCAGTCGGTGGCTGGTGGTACCCATTTTCCTACCACATAAGGTGCACATGTATGTGTAGTAGGGGAGTTAGCACAGGGATGGTGTGTCTATAAACATGACATTTGGGAAACAAATGGGTACCAGGGAGAAAGAGCAGGAAGGGGGCAGTCACATGTGGATGAGAGAAAAGTCTGTGGTGAGAGGGTTGGTGAAGGCCTTGCAGGCCGGACCCATGTACACATCTGGGCACGGTACATGCCAGGCGGAGGGGACAGCCATGCTAAGTCCTGTTTCTGGGTGACTGCCTGGAGGTCTGAGGCAGGGCAGTGAGAACAGCCACAGGTGTGAGGCCAGGGGAGCAGCATGTGGCTCTAGGCTGGCCTTGACCAAAGGGCACCACGATCAGACTTAGACTCTGATGGGATCACTAAGTGTCTGTGGAGAAAAGACAAATGATAGCAGAGACAGCCACACGAGTCAGGAGACTTCCTGAAGCGATGCCTCATCAGTGGAGAGGTCGTGAGACGTGCGTGTGTGTGTGTGTGTGTGTGTGTGTGTGCATGTTCATATGCTCACACATACACCCCGCTTCACACTTATTTTGAAATGATTTTACATAAAAGATGCAAAAATAACATGAGGAAGTTGTGCACACCCCTCCCTGACGCTCTCAGTGTTAGTTGCTGGACGGTGCTGTTTACTTTTCTCCTCCTTTCCTCTGTGTTTCTCAGTCACCCGAGGATAAGTAACATACATGGGACCATTCCCCAGACTAGGGAAGACTAGGATTGGAAAATGTCACTCAAGATGCACAGCCACAGCCGAGACATCTTCCCTCTTGGAGTAAGACCATGGAAAAGGGAATCAATTGTCCTGAGAACAAGCCCTGAAAGATCCTGCCGTGGTGGCTGAGAAAGCTGGGATTGATAGGGTGGGGGAGGGGGAGACATGTTTTATGGAAAGTGTCGGCTGAGTTAAGGCGGAGGATAAATTAGCTCTGTTGAAAACTGACCACTGGCTTCGAAGCAGGGAGCTCACAGGTGCCACCGAGGGCACACAGGATGTGGGGAAAGTTCAGGCGCTCTGACAAGGAGCTGCCATCTAAGGAAGCTGTGGTGGAGCCAGCAGCTACATAGAAAGTTTGAGGCCAGCCTGGGCTACATGAGACCGTGTCTCAACACTGCTTCCTCAGTGATTTGTTTTGTAGTGCTGAAGGTCAAAGTAGGCGCTGTGCATGCTGGGCAAGCGTGGGGCAGCTCTACCCCTGAGACGTCTGTCTCCTGAGACTCACGGGGAGGTCATGAGGAACGCTGTGCAAAGTTGGGGCTCTTCCAGTTAGGACGTCAGGATGCTGTGAGGCTTTGCCGTGGGCTCAGCTCTAAAGACAATATGTGCAGTGGTGAGGTTTTACTCCTTTTTGCTCCCAGTGGATGGCACGGGTGCACCCACCAAGGAGCCATCTTTGGTTCCTCCAATGAAACGAACACACACATTAGCTTATTTAAAATGCCCTGGCTACCTCAAAGGCTAGACACCCCTAACCTTCCCGATACCCCAGGCCCAGTCGGGGAAGTGGCCAGTGGCTATTCTTATGGTTGGTTGGCTTTTTTCCTGCCGCTCCTGGGACCTGTCCGACCCTGAGTCATGGCAGTTCTGCCCGTTCCTCTCTGTGTTCTACCACGAGCAACTCAAAGTATCCCACCCGTGCCCAACCATTGGTATCTTTATTGATCAATCTACCAACTGGGGACAAGGACCTTCAGTGTCGAGACGAGACACACAGATTCATGATTGAACCAAAGCATTAGATCCATCTCCAACAAGAGTAGGCAGGTGGGTGGAAAGTCATTGTCTGGGGGGGGGGGTTGTAAAAAGTGCAGTGTCAGCATTGGGGGGAGGGGGAATTTGTAAAAAGTGCAGTGTCAGCATTGGGGGGAGGGGGGATTTGTAAAAAGTGCAGTGTCAGCATTCTTTCTGAAGAGAGGCCTGGTAGATGTCACCTTGAGGGCGTGCAGAGGATGAGGGATGCTGTCAGATACTTGGTGCCATCAGATAACAGGAAGAAGGGTGGGAATGGGGGGAGAGGAGGGGGAGGGGCGGTAATTTTAGTTTATTGGAGTCGTCAGATTTTGTTGAAACTAAACTTTGCAAGGTCCAGGAGAAGGCTCCAGAACCTGAGTAGTATGTGGTCACATGAAGACTGTCACTTGACTAAAACGCAGCTACTCATGTTCAAAAGTCAGGCCTGCCTGTCCTGCTTCCCATCATGACATTATGGTCACAAAATCACCTCTGAGGCTGTAAGGAAGACCCCAGTTAAATGCTTTATTCTGTAAGTTGCTTGGTCATGATGCCTTCTCACAGGAAAACAATGTCTAAGAAAAGCATCTAAGACAGTGTTTGTGTGCATGTGTGTAAGCCAGAGGTTGATGCTGGACATCCACATCATCTTTTGAGGTCACCTTTCTGTACCTGGAGCTCTCTAGTTTGGCTGGACTGGCCGGCCAGCACACCCCAGGGATCCTCTCGTCCACACCTCCTCAGCACTGGGAGGCACTCACTGCCACACCCAACTTTTTATGTGGATGTGGATCTCAGGCTCGAAAGGCATTTTACCAACTTTCTAGACCCCCGATTTTTTAAAAAAGATTTATTTATTTATTGTATATAAGCACACAGTAGCTGTTTTTAGACACACCAGAAGAGGAAATCCTATTACAGATGGTTGTGAGCCACCATGTGGTTGCTGGGAATTGAACTCAGGACCTCTGGAAGAGCAGTTAGTGCTCTTAACCACTGAGCCATCTCTCCAGCTCAACCCCAGGCTTTTTATTTGAAGGAAAGCAAGGTGGAACCGTCCAGCAGCTACCTTTTTTTGGTGACAGTCACCCATGACCGGAAGCGGAATATACATTGTTATCTTTTGCTCCCTCCTTCTGTGCACCAGCCATGGCTCACAGACCCTGGTCTGCACTTCTCATCTGTCCTGTGCTTTCTCCTGAGGTCTGGTGCAGCCGCTCCAACTGAGCGCAGGTCTGTTCTTACTCAAGGATAAGCTCATTTGAGGGTTTCCAAGAAAGGTGAATTTGGTAAGCAGGGTTTGCTCTTGTAGGGGTATCTTTTTAAAACAATGACTAACTTTTATGTTGTGTGCATGGATGTTTTGTCTGTGTGTGTCCTGCGTAGTGTGTGAGTGCAGTGCCAGCAGAGGCCACTGTATCCCATGGAGCTGTAGTTACAGATGGATGGGTGCTGGGAATTATGCCTTTATCCTCTATAAAAGCAACAGTGCTCTTACCCACGGAGCTGTGTCTCCAGCCCCCATTGTTCATGTTTTGTTTCTGGTTTTGTGTTTTTGAGTCAGGGATCACTATTTCAGGCTGACTTGGAACTGACCACGTAGCACAGCTGGCCTTGAGTAAGATGTGCTCCTCCTGCCTCGGCCCTGGGCTTACAGGCATGCATCACCCTGGTGGGCTGTCAGGCTGTAGATGAGGTCTGCACATGGCTCATGAGTTTCCTTTAACCGGGGCGCCCACATTTTTCTCTTTGCAGTTTATTTGTTGAAGAAGCGGACTTGCTTTAGGCAAATACTGTTCCCAAAGGAACACCTTGAGTGGTGTGGAATGCCTCTGTCGGGAGCATGTGTTATCTGGTTCTCCTTGTTATAAAAAGCAGCCGCCACGCCACAGGTGGCTGCCTGTGTAGATTTACTTGTCAGGACACAAGGATATTTTTAGGAGCCGTGATCTCGAGTTCTTAATCTGGCGTGATTCTTAAGCCAGGGCACCTCCCATCCTTCCCTGCCTTGCTTATTAACTAGTACAGATGCACTTGTCCACTAATCCTTACTTATCTTATGTTTTTAAGGAAGAGTATCTACGAAAGTGTTCTCCACTTTGTTTGCCCTGCTCGGGCTCTTCATTTGTTTCTTTGGACACAGATTCTGGAAAACAGGTACCTTTTCTCACACAACCCCCTGCTTCGCCTTGTGCTGCATGCCCTGCTGCTGGGGCCTGTGAGGTGAGGGCCTCTCGCTGTTCACATATCTCTGAGGCTGAGGCTGAGTAGCGGCTGCATTTTCGCAGTTTCAGCAGCGGAGAGCAGCTTCTTTAGAGGGAACGTAGGACGTTTGGGTTGTGTGGCAGATCTCAGACAGCTCCGACTGCTTGCAATCTGGAGATTAGAGATGAAGGGGACTGGAAAACCGCCTGGGTTTGGAGGCAGCAGGTTTGATTTTGTAGAAGTCAGGCTGGGGCCGAGGTGAATAGTGACCCTGGATCTGCTCAGTGCTGAGTGCTTCAGCTGCGGGATGGGAGGAGTGAAGGCAGCGAGTGGGGCCAGTGGTGTCTGCACCGCCTTTTATGTAGGCTTTCATTCGCAGAGCCCATGCACTGAATCAGGTTGTGAGGCGGAGCTGTGCCCAGCACCTCTAATCCCCGGGCAGCACTGCCGGAGAGCCCGCTCCGGACGGAGTTGGAACTGCAGCCTTTTCCCTTTCATTTTGACATGGTTTACCTTGCTAGTAGATAAGGAAAAAAATTACAGGGAAGAGTTCATCCTCAGGGCTCAGTGACTACAGACTGAGAATATGAATGTCATCCTGGGGGACGTCCCCAAGTGTGCCGTGCTGAGATACAGTGTTCAGTAACAGCTGAGGAGAATTTGAGAACAGGGACAGAGCTGCAACCCTGTCACCATTAGATGTATAGCGGGGCTGTGGTGGCACATGGTTTAATTCCAGCAGAGGCAGGTGGTTCTCTGAGTTTGAGGCCAGCGTGGTCTGCAGAATGAGTTCCAGTTCAGCTAGAGCTACACAGGAGAAACCTGTCTCAAACACCACCCACCCCACAAAGAAGAGATTAGATTTACTTATGGGAAGCAACGTTATCTGTATGCCCTGACTACATGAGCATCGGGCGAAGAGAATGTATGAAAGTCACATTTTCCTTTCTCCTTGCCTTTATTTTTATTTATGTGATATTTAGTTGTGTCCTTTCAGATTAGACACAGGTGTTTTAAGTAGGAAACCCAGGCCTGAGGATATAGCTGAGGCTAGAGTACTTAGCAGGTCTGTGCAAAAGGCGAGATGGAGGGCTGGGGAGATGGCTGTGTGTGAGGACACGAATTCACACTCCAGACCCGTGTAGAACTGGATGTGGTAGTGCCTGTCAGTGAGGCAAGGTGCGATGTGGGGAGCCAGCTAACGGAGTGGGCAGATGAGCAGCAGGACAAGAGATCCTGCCTCAGTGGTGCCTCAGAGTGTGGAAGGTGACAGCTGAGATTGTTTCTGGCCTCACATGCACACGTGCATGCGTTAAAAAAAAAAAACAAACAAAACAATCATGCTGTGGTGGCAGATGCCTGTAACTCCAGACTTTGGAAAGCTGAGGCAGAAGGATCATGAGTCCATGTGTCTGAGGCTAGCCTGGGCTTCATAAAGGAAGCCCTTTCTCAAAGATGAGGAAGAAGAGGAATAGGAAGAGGGAGAAGAAGAAGAAAAGAAGAGGATGAGGAAGGAGAAGGAAGGAGGGAGAAGAAATGATGAGGAAGAGGAGGAGGGGAGGAGGAGAGAAGTGTAGTAATGAACTGAGGCCAGCAAGTAACCATTTAATTATGTAACAGGCTCAATAGAGGCAAACGCAGCAAGTATCTAATTTCATAATAATGACTTCACCCCTGACTGGCCATTCTGTGAGTAGCCATGGTGTATGAAGTCTAGGTGCTCCAGCACACACGTGTAAACTAGATGCCTCCACTGCGAAGGTCAAGATCCCTGACAGAGGCTTTCATTTGTTTCCCATTTTTCTGATGGTTCATTTCCTCCTAGAATTATTCTTCACTGGCTTCATCTTCCTGGGGTTCTTCTTCTACATCCTGATCACCAGACTGACACCCCTTAAGTACGACGGTGAGTATACATAACTTAGCTGGTGCAGACAGGAAGCTGTGGGGTTCCCACCCAACGTGCCTGTCCTGGGTGATACCGTGCATCAAGGGTGAAGTGACCAGCAACCTGTGCCTGGAACCCCCTCCACCTCCTCACTTCCGCTTTCTCTCCTGGGTACAACAGAGTGCCCGTAAAACAGCACTCAGGAAGCCAAGGCAGGAGGATTACATGTTTGAGAGCAGCCTGTGCTACATAGTCTTGTCTCAAAAACCAAAAACAAGAGGCAGGAGCCCAGAGTGGCTCCGCAGTTAGACACCAGTGCTGTGGAGACAAATAACCCTGGCTGTGATTCCAGTATGGGTGAGGCTGAGGCAGAAGAAGGAGGGTCATCATGAGTTTAAGGCTAGCCTGGGCTACAGAGTAAGACAATGGCCTTACTGACAAAGTTGTTCTGTCCCCAGCCCTAGGGTGACTACTGTAAGACATACCGAAGCTTGGGTTGAAGCCTGTAGACTCATTCCTGTGTTCTCTCCCCTTGCAGTTCGCCTGGTCCTCACCGCTGTAGCTGGCAGCTTTGGTGGACTCCTCCTGGTGGCCTCTTGGTGGCGATTCGGGATCCTCACACTCTGTATGCTGTGTGTGGGACTCGTGCTGGGCTTCCTCGTCTCTTCTGGGACTCTCTTCACTCCTCTGGGTAGGAGATACTGACTCTCCAGCTGTGAGAGGTTTCACTTGGGCTTTAGAGCGGTCAGGAATCTGGATCCTGGAGTGTGTTGTTTATTTCTGCCTTCTGAAGAGTCAAGGCACTTGCAGAGATGGCTGGACACTGAGGGGAGGGTCAGCTGAGAGCATTCTCCTTGGGCATCTTAGAATGCCCTCGGGGACAGCTTTCTGTGGACATCTGTTACAGCTAAGGTAGGTATTGAGGCCCACAGGGGAGGACAGAGGCTTTACTTTTATTTTTAAATTTTACTTTAAATTTTGTGTACTTTGATACAAGTTAGCAGTCCAGGCTGGCTTAAACTCACAGTAATCTTTTGGTTTCAATTTCCCCAGCACTGGGATTACAGGTGTGAACCACTGTGCCTGGTTACTCTGTAAACATTTTAAACCTGGGGTCTAACTTGTCTCCCAAATGAACCAGGTGCTGCTCTGATGGGCGTTGAGCTTGGGACCCTGGTGCTGTTTCCAGTCTTCTCTTGACCTGTCTCTGTCCCATCCTTTGCCATCTCTCACCTCAGGGGGTCTCAAGCAGCCCGTGGACTCGGGTTCTGCAGAGTTCTATGTCGAAGTTCTTGTTTTAAGGTGTTTATTTCTGTCCGTTACAAAAATCTGATTGGGGCTGGAGAAACGGCTTGGCAGTTAGTAGTACAGGCTGCTCTTGAAGAGGACCCAGGTTTGGTTTCTAGCACCTCTGTAGTGGCTCAGGCTGTCACTCCAGTTCCAGGGATCTGGAACCCTCTTGTGACCTCAGTGGGCACTACAAGTATCCAAAACACTTGTACACACAAATTAAACGAGTCTATAAGAAGTAAAAGCAGCTTGTTAGCTTGTCTGAAGTTAACATTCTTAGCAGTTTTAATGCTTCACTTCTGGATTACTGCAAAAGAAAAGCGGAGATTTCTGGAGCGGTCTTGGCAGACAGGCAACTTTCAAGTTTTCAGCTCAGGCGTGAGAAAGTGGGAGTGGCCGGAGGTGTCGCTGTCCCCTGAGGCTGTCGGATCTTGGGGCTGCCTCTGGAGCTCCCTCTGCTCACCCTCCTGTCTACTGGATGAGCTTTAAGGAGCCTCTGATGATGAAGGGTTAGACTTCTGGATAGGAGCTGTAAAGCTTGCTTTACCAATACTGTCAACTAGTCAGTGTGCCCTTAGGGGTGTGGCAACAGGGGTGTGTGGAGGTCGAGGGTAACTTGCCAAGTTTTCTTCTGCCATGTGGCCTCTAGCCGTTAGGCTCCTGGCAAGAGTATATGCTGAGGCTTCTCAGCACCATAGCTCCCTTTTCAAGTTTTAACTATTTACCGACTTTTGCTTTTTTCTTTTTTCTTTTGAGTCCGGGTCCCATTATGTGGTCCTGGCTAGCTTGGAACTTTTGTGTAGACCAAGATGGCCTCAAATTCAGAGATTCTCCCGAGTCTGCCTCCTCAGAAGCATGCCTCGTCAGATATGTCCGGGAGTGCAGGTGTCATGACCTTGGGCAGCTCTGGGTCACCCAGGTGTTCAGTAGCAGAAAGTGAATGGAGTACCTAAGTGTCCCACTCGGGTCTGACCTAGAGTTAGTTCTTCCTGGGAGGAACTGGGTTAGCAGTTCAAATCTATCCACATTGCGTTCACTGATTAACTTGGATTTCCTCATTACAGAAGATTATGACAACTTGGAGGGGTGATGGGGAGGCCCCACACAGTATAGCCAGTCATGCCATGATAGAGTAGGAATCAGACCAGAGCCACAGGGTTGATGAACAGGAGGCTATGACCGCCTCTTCAGGTCACCCTTTGGTCCTCTCTCACCTTCTAGAACATGCCCTTAAAAGAGAGGATGCTGGGCTGGAGAGATGGCTCATCAGTTAAGAGCACCGACTGCTCTTCTAGAGGTCCTGAGTTCAATTCCCACCAACCACATGGAGGCTCACAGCCATCTGTGATGGGATCCGATGCCCTCTTCTGGCGTGCCTGAGGACAGCGACAGTGTGCTCATGCACATGAAATAAATGTTAAAAATATTAAAAAATAAAACAAACAAACAAACAAAAGATCCTGTTAACTGAGCATGGTTGCACGCACTTTTAACCCAAGCAGAGGCAGGGCTTCCTGATATAGAGGCCAGCCTGAGCTATGGATCTGAGAAACCCTGTCTCGGACAGAGATGCACAGGTGGTATAGACCATTAAATGCAAAGCGGGGGGTGGTCTGGCTGCTACCAAGACAGTGACATGGAACTCAGGAGCATCTTCTTTATTCTTGATGTCTCTGCTTTTCCAGGAAACCTAAATGTTTTTCGTGATGATGGTGTGTTCTGGGTGACGTTCTCCTGCATAGCTCTGCTTGTTCCTGTCATCTTCATGGGCTGCCCAAGAATAGTAAGTGTGGCAGGGCAGTCGGATGACCCTTCCTGCCAGCCCCCTGGGTCCCCACGGAGGGTTTCCTTCACTAGGGGGGCTCCGTGGTTATCTGTGCTGAGGAAGTTCTGTGACTGTCAAGTGTTTGTCCTTGTAGGAGGTTTCAGCACAGGCCTGCTTTCCTCACTGATGTAAGCAAGTTGTACTGAAAGTGAACTCTTGCTCTCGAGAACACACACACACACACACACACACACACACACCACATCACAACACAGACACCATAGAAATGTGGCTAGGAACTGAACCCATCTCAGCCTCAGAGGGCTGGGATTTTGAACTGTTTCTGGTAACCTGGGGTGAGCTCCCCTCCCCTGATTTTGGACTGATCAAATTAAACAAAGAAAGGGAAGCTGATAGGCCTGTGGCTTCAGGTAAGCATGTTCTGGACCAGCTTTTAACATATCTGATCATCCTGGACTGGTCAGCCAGAAAGGGGCCCTGCCGAGGGAGAAAAAGCCTACGGCCTGTCTCCCGTCAAGAGGATAAAGAATCAGGAAGCGTGCCATCTTTATTGTCTGTGGCCCCTTTCCAATTGCTCTGCCCTGCCTGTCAGGGATCTGGACAGCCCCCAGTCCCTGAGTGTCAGTGCCTCCCGGCAGTGAGAGCAGAGCAAACCACCTTCCTCTTCTGCAGCAACTGAAAGGGCAGCTTAGTTTCAGCTGCCTCTGCAGAGTGGCTCCTTTGATTAGATTTTGCTGTGCAAGTTCTTCAGGGCAGATTATTTTCTACCGTTTAGTTGTGTGTCACTCAGTGACAGGGCTGCATTCTAAGGGGACACAGTTTGGCAGTCTTTCCATGGTTCAGGCACTGGAGTGAACTACAGACCTGGAGGGCCACAGTCACCACATAGGGTCTGATGGGATGGTGTTGCTGGCCATATGGTACACAGTGGTTTGAGTGTTTTGCCTGCATGAAAATACGTGTGCCTAGTTTATGCCTGGTACCCACAGAGACCAGAAGAGGGTGTCCCATCCCTTAGAACTATGGTTAGGATAATGTGAACTTCCACATGAGTCCTGGGTCCCCTGCAAGAGCAGCAAGTAGTCTCAACCACCGAGCCAACCCTATTTTGATAGCCTAATTTAAACAGTGTGGTAAGAACCTACTATGAGGGAGGGGAGAGGAGGGAAGGGGAGGGGAGTGGACAGGAGTTAAGAATATGATAACAAATACACTGTATGAAACTCCCAAAGGATAAAACCAAGATCCACTGAGGGCAAGGAAGGTTGTTTTTACAGTATCTTTGCACTAGCCCTGGTCTGCTAAGGCTCCAGTGAAAGCTGAAGGCCGCTCTCATTCCATGGGTGACACCTCTCCTCTGCTCTTCCATAGCTGAACATCCTGGCTTGTGGAGTCCTGGGCTCCTACTCTGTGGTGTTGGCTGTTAACAGCTACGTGTTCACGAGCCTCTCCTACATCACTCTGAACATCCTCAGGAGAGCTCTCAACACGGACTTCCGAGGGGCTTTCGTCAGAGTGCCTTTCCAGACCAATGGTAAGAGTCGGGACTGATGGTTCTATAGGCGTGCAGACTAACCCGCCCTAACAGGAACACCTAAGCATCGCCTGGGGCTGAAAGAGACGTGGTCAGATGCCAAGAGAGCGCTCAGCCAGTCACTAAAGGACTCAGGTGTCTAAGGTATTGGGACTCATCTTTCCAAACATCTAAGTGAACTTAGTTAGCTGGGCTTACTTATCTGTCCATTCTCATATAGGGACCCTGTTTGACATCCAGGGTGGGGTGGTTGAGGAATGAAGGGTATCACCCTGATTTAATTAAGTGTATCCTTCTCACTTTAAAGAAAATGTGGCTTATTTTCAATTAGTGATCATGTTGTTACCTTAATTAGAAGATTCTGTCCATTACTAATATTCTATCTTAATTTGTCCTTGAGTCAGGGTCTTACTCTATAGCCTAGGGTAGCCTCAAATTAAGTGATCCTCCTGTCTCTACCCTCCCTGAGATGTTGAGTGTGAACCCTAAAATGTGGCTTGTGTTAACTCCTTAAAGGAAACACAGAGCACACTGCACATTTACAGACTTTTCAAACCTTGTTGATTTTAGGTAGGTTCACAGACCTAGGTCAGAGAAGCCCGTCTTAGAATCGGGACTTAGGAACAGTACGGCTGTGACTGTTGAGACTTCTTAGGCAAATCTTTGCCTCTGCATAGAGTAAACCATCAAGATGGCTGACACCTGGCGTTCCGAGAATGTCCTCCCTGGGGGTGTGGTGGGGTCTTGGCAGTGTCTACACCTGCCTTCTAGTGTCAACTATACAGCTGATTCCACTAGGGTTCCATGTGGAGATGAGTGTACTGGGCTTAATTACAGTCTGGGGAGGAGGTTGTCTTAAAGAGTTTGGGTGAGCCCAAGGCAGCCACACCGGAAAGTCTGCACCCAACAGGCAATGGCTTTCCCACAGCCATGTCCTCACTGTCCTATCCATGTAAGCAGCCTGGCTGCCTGGAAGTATGTAGAGTGTGTTTAGGGCAGCCATGCGTGTGGGTGCTGCACGTGTGAGGCTTGTGAGGCTGGAGCTCCAGGGAGCTCCACGGACGGCTTTCACCGCCTGCTTTAACTTTCTGGTGCCTGTAGCAGAGGAACCTACCATATGTCTCCCCATGCCTTGGCTTTTGAGTGAGGAAATGTAGTTGGACACACATCTCAGACTGGAAAGGAAGACAGGCATTTAGCCTGTGCAGGGAAGCTGGTGCACACGGAATATAAACCGTTCAGAACCAGGTGTGCTCCCACAGAGCTGTGCTCTTAGCCCGCAGGAAACTGAAGCAGGAAGACTGCCGCAAATCTGAGGCCAGCAAGGGCTCACTGTGAGTTCCAGGTCAGGATTGACTACGGAATTAAGGTCTCCATCTTGAAAAAGAAAAGAAAGGGAATAAAAGGGGATGAGGGAGGAAAGAGAAGAAAAAGAGAACTTGGGGCTGGGGAGGGTGGCTCAGTGGGTAAGGTGCTTGCTTGGTCTGCATTGTGAGGACCCGGACTCAGATCCCTATGTAAAAAGCTGAGCATGACAGTGCATATGTAACTCTAGTGAGTGGGGCTGTCTGTCCTCATGTATCTGCACACACCACACATGTAATTAAAAATTGGACGCTTGGTGGTTCATGTCTATAATCTTGGTGTTCAAGAGAAGGCAGGAGAATTGCCATAAATTTAGGGATAATCTGGGCTATAGCTTGAGACATATACTGAAAAGCAAAACCAACCCGCAACACAAAATCCCGTGAGTGCTAAAGGAATTTCTCTCCTTTAGACTACATCATCCTGGCCGTGTGGGGGATGCTGGCTGTCAGTGGAATTACACTTCAGATTCGAAGAGAAAGGGGACAGCCGCCTTTCCCACCCCATCCCTACAAGCTATGGAGGCAGGAGAGAGAACGCAGAGTGACCAACGTTCTGGACCCCAGCCATCACATCCCTCCTCTGAGAGAGAGGCTTCATGGCCAGTTTGCTCGGCTCAAAGAGCTCTTCCAGAAGGAACAACCGGCTGGAGAGCGGACACCCCTGCTTCTGTAGAGGGGCCAGTGTGCTTGCCCTGGAGCGCTCAGACGGTTTCAGGTCCAGTGTGGGGTCAGCTGGGTTCAGTGTGATAGGGTGACCCCTATTGGTGTGCAGCAGTGGAGCTGGAGGATTCTAAGTGACAAGGTGAGAAAAAAAGTTGGTTGTAGATGTTTTCCCTCATTTTCTACAATCTTGAGAAGTTATCTTTTGTTTATAGATAGACGACTGATGTCTTTTATAAAATACACCACAAAATAAAGATGTTTCCTTAAAGCCCTGGTGTTTTGTTCTTTAGCTTCAGTAATGACTGTCTGAACCTGTGGAGGGGTGGCAGGCAGTGGGTATTTATTTGCTTTCTGTGTAGACGTTTAAGGGATTTGATTCCGGGCCATTGAATGTCAAGACTAAAGAAAAAGTAACTCCCCTTTTCCTTAAAAGCAGTCTGATTACTTGGCTGCATCTCATGTTAAAATCAGGAACCCTTTATATATTTTTTTCTAACATTCAAATGATTTATTTTAAAAACAGTGTCAAACTATCCTATAATGTATCAATGAATATAGATTTCCTGTTGTTTTGCCAGTTAGTGCTTAAAGTGGTAAAGTAAATAACAATTATTTCTGTAAAAAAAAAACAGCTGTTCATTAAAGATAATAACTTTTATGTGAACAGGTTATTTATAGCCCAAATGGTTGCCTATTTTTGTTTTCGGGCCGTTTGAAACAGTGTTGGCTGCTGACCTTTCTTTTCTAGGTTGTGTTTGATGGTATCTGGATTCTTTTCTCAGAGAAGCCAGTGAGACCTTCCTAGCACCCTGTGAAGTTATGGTAATGACCGCTCCGTGTAATCAAAGCCCCGTGCTCCCAAGCTTAGAGGGTCACTCAGCTGAGCTGCTTCTTAAAGCCACCCACCCTGGTTCTTTATGGAGAGCCACGTTCTTTTGACTCTGAGCGCCAGGCTGTGGGTTGTGAGGTGGCTTCCCTGACATATGTGACCAACAGTGCGCTGGTGTGCCAGCGGTGTGCTTGCTTAGGGTCACCACTGCTTAACCAATGGTGTTTCTTAGTCTCTCCACAGCACGACCATAGCCTTGACATTTCAAGGAACAGTGGAGTCTTCAGTTCTAACTTTGAAAAAATGGTTTGAAGGTAAAACATGATGAAAAATTATAAGATGATCCCCTTTCGGTTCATTTCAGAAAATTCTCACTGTTATTACTATCTAGCATCAGCAATAAGTTTAAACATTGCTCTGGGGTTCCTGGCTTCTGTCACTTTGTCACATGCTTGTATTTCAGTTGTGTAGATTACTGGAGAACTATTCTCTGGACTGTTGGAACACACTGCCACCCAGAGCTACAGAAGGCAGGATATGCTTTCTTGGAGGGAGAATACAAAATGTGTAAATTTTCATAATTTTTAATAATACCATTTGTATAATTTTTGCAATAAATGCCTACTTTGAAAAAATGCTTATGTCCTCCTTACTAGGATGTCTTCAGTTTATACCAGCCATGTTTGGACTTACATAAGGTTAATCTGGAAAATACAGTTCTTTTGTGTTAAAAACTCCACTTAAGGATAACAGGAAGTGAAGAAAATCCAGGGTGTGTTATGGTTTATGCACACTTAAATGTATTTACTTATTTTTAACTCTTAGTTCTTCATTATTTATTGACTTTACATCCCATATCAGCTTCCCTTCCTCCCAGTCCCTTCTCACACAGCTCCCTCCCCTATTCCCCCTATTCTCCTCTGAGAGGGGGAGGTCCCCTGGCTATCACCCCACCCTGGCACATCAAGTCACTGCAGGACTAGGTGCATCCCACTGAGGACAGACAAGGCAGCCCAGTTGGGGGAACAGGATCCACAGACAGGCAACAGAGTCAGGGTAAGTGACTCTTCTCCGGTTGTTAGAAGACACACTGCTACGTGTGTGCGGAGGGCCTAGGTCCAGCCCATGTTTGCTTGCTCTTTCAATGATGATTCAGTCTCTGGGAGCCCCCAAAGGGTCCAGCTTAGTTGACTCTGTTGGTCTTCCTGTGGAGTCCCTAGCTCCTTTGAGTCCCTCAATCCCTCCTGAACACTTCCACAAGACTCTCCATGCTCCATTTAACAATCTGGCTGTGAGACTCTGCGTCCCTTTCCATTGGCTGCTGGGTGGAGCTCCTCAGGACAGTAATGCTAGGCTCCTGTCTGCAAGCATGACAGAGTATCACTAATAGTGTCAGGGATTGGTTCTTTGCCCATGGGATGGGTCTCAAGTTGGGTGAGTAGTTGGTTGGTCATTCCCTTAGGTTTTGCTTCGTCTTTGTCTGCATATCTTGTAGACGTTTTGGGTTAAAGGTTTTGTGTGTGGGCTGCTGGAGTCCTGCCTGGCTATAGGAAGTGGCCAATTCAGCTCCATATCCCGGACTGCTGGGAGTTTGAGCTACAGTCACCCCCAGACTCTCTAGCACGTCCTAGAGACGCCCTGCCCCTGCCTACCACCAACTTCTGTCCTCGTTTGCTTTCCCTGCACCTCTCCATTCCCTTCCCTATCCTCTTACCCACCCAGTTCCCTCCCTCCATCCACCTCTGATAGCAAATCTCCCCTTCTACAGAGCTAAAAAGAATTCTCAACTGAAGAATCTGAATGGCTGAGTAGCACTTAAAGAAATGTTCAACATCTTTAGTCACCAGAGAAATGCAAATTAAAACTACTCTGAAATTTACACCCATCAGAATGGCTAAGATCAAAAACTCAAGTGATAGCTCATGCTGGTGAGGATATGGAACAAGAGGAACACTCCTCCATTTTTGGTCGGAGTGCAGACTTATACAACCACTCTGGAAATCACCTTGGCAGTTTCTCAGAAAATTGTAAAAAGTTCTACCCAAAGATCCAGCTCTACTGCTCTTAGGCATATATCCCAAAAGATGCTCTACCAGGCCACAAGGACACTTAGTCAACTATATTGATAGCAGCCTTATTTGTAATAGCCAGAAACTGGAAACCACCCAGATGTCCCTCAACTGAAGACTGGATTAAAGAAAATGTGGTTCATTCACACAATGGAATACTTACTATTCAGCTATAAAAACAAAAGCATCATGAACTTTGCAGGCAGATGGAGGGAACTCAGGCCCAAAGGACTTGCATAGCATGTGCTCACTTTTAGGTGGATGTTAGCCATAAAGCACGTGATGACGGTAATATACCCCAGACTCAAAGAAGCAAAGTGAAGAGGAGGGCCTGAAGGATGCTTGAGATTTATTTTTTGAGACAGGATCTCATGTGGTCCAAGCCTAGCTTGGTGTAAGCATAGGTCACCAGGGGCTCAGGCTCCACATGCTCATGGCCAGATTCACGTGTATGTGTTTGAGGGGGAGGGAGTGTTGCATTTTTCTTACCCCTTTTGTCCTTCTGTCTTGACAACAGGTATTACAGTCCCCTTCTAGAGCAAGCTGGTATGTGAGAAACCCAGGATTCCTGCTGGAGTCTTGAGAGTGGAAGTGGACAGGGACACTCAAAGGCAGAGCGAACCAAGTCTGTGCTCACATCCTCTGTGGGGAGCCTGGAGGCCAGAACCCAGTGAAGAATCTCTAAATGGCCTAGGGAGTAAAGGCACTTGACCTCAAATCTGGAGACCCGAAGTCAGTCCCTGCAACTCAATAAGGTGAAGGAGAGGACTGACGCCACAGAATCTTCTGGTCTCCTGTGCACTGCAGCATGTGCCCTACATGTTAGTACAAATATAATTTCAGTGGTTTGCACATACACCTTAAAAATAACTAGATAGGTTTCTGACACTCAGGAAATGTACAGTAAGTTTGGGGTTGGGAATGAGGTGTGGGAAGACTGACTATATGTGTTGTGCCTTCACTTTCCTTTGTCTAGAGATTTAAACAGGACCCACAGTACCTAAGGAGGTGTGTATGTCAACGACTGCACTGTTTAGTTTGTTTGTAAATCTTTAAGTATCCGCAGACAGGAGGCTCAGCTTACAGCAAACGGGAAACCAGGCTAAGCACTGGGCTTAAAGAAATGCTGCCTAGTCACCAGGATGCTGGAGTCAAAGTGGCCAAACCTGCTGACTCTTTGCTATTCTATTAAGAGCCAGTCTCCACCTAAACTTCCCCAAGATCTACTTGCCTTTGCTACCACTGCTCAGCGAGGCTGAATGTTATCAAGTTTACGGTGGCTTGGACTAGGGCTAGCAGGTATGTTCCTGAATAAAGCAGCCAGGATTTGCTAACTAACAAATTCAGTTCAAGATATAAGAGAAACTAAAGTGCTACCTCTTTGTGCCCTGCAGTTGCCCTTGAAAAGATGAGAAGCACTTTAGAAGTTTGGGGATGAAAAATCTAGGCCCAAGGGCTGAGGATGCAGCTTAGTGAAGAGCACATGTGTACAAGGTTCTGGGTTTCAAACCCTGGCACCAACCATTCCTTTAGTAAAGAGACAGAGTGTATTTTAAGGAATGTGAGCTTTGTTTTCAAATTAACCCTGAGACCACACCAACTTTAAACACTCATCTTTATTGACAAAATAGGCTCCTCTTCAGCACATTCTCATATGTAAGCTTAAAGCTGTTTTTTTGGGGGTTGGGGGTGGGGTGGAAAACTTGCTAAAAACAAAGAAATGTCTTTCAATATTCACAACCTTAAAATTATATCCAAGAAGACAAAGAATAAATCATTTTTTATAAAAATAATCACTTCTCAAATCACGTTTCACAATAGAACTACTCAGTACATTGATTCTGACTCATCTCAACTGTGCAGCCTTCCTTCTTTTCAAGATTCTGGCCTGGGACTAAACTACATGAAAGAATGTACCATAAATTAATTAATTAATCTCCAAAACCAATAGAAAAATCTTAAAAATAAATTCACTTATATAAAATGTTAAGGCCTCTGCATGAGAACGGTTTAACATCTGGGGGGCTGGTCCTTTCCTGGCAGACTGATGACCCCACTCACCTCAAACTTCAGA
The DNA here is from genome assembly GCF_963924665.1 of Micromys minutus. Classification (NCBI taxonomy): domain Eukaryota; kingdom Metazoa; phylum Chordata; class Mammalia; order Rodentia; family Muridae; genus Micromys; species Micromys minutus. The sequence continues at coordinate 2,765,198 of NC_137972.1, forward strand.
ATGAAAGGTTCTCAAGTGAAAAGTCATTTGATTTTTGCCAACACATGAAATTACACATAAAATTCCACTGCAAAGTAAAATGTACTTAAATGGTATACTGAAAAGTCCAACTTCCTATTTGTGCTAATTTCAGTATGGACTTCAACAAGTAGAGTGTATTTTCAGCCATATTTCACATTCTTTTATTCTGATCACTGCAGAACAGTTTAGGTTGCAATTGGTATTAAAGCACACTTCTATATCCTGTGGCCTTAAACTTTTTTTTTTAAAGTGCAAAGCACAATGCCTGTGGGTCCACACTTCACTGCCAGTTTCTGAGTCACAGATTGGGGGGGAAATCTCAGAGGTTATAAGAACTAAATGGGGCTTAGATGCAAAACCAAAACTTTGAGTTTAGAACCTGCATCTACTTTGTAAGTGTTTGAAGAGTAACTTCTTAAATAACAAAAAAATTCCAAATTTTCTTGGAAATGACCATACCTGTCTAGTTACATTAAATATGTCAACTCTGTCTACTGGTCAAGTGTCTTGTACCCTTAAACATCATGTAAAGAGGAGGAAGAGCCAGGTTCACTGCTAAAAGAGAACGAAACCATAATCTTTCAAAGTAGTTTAACCTACTAATGTGTATGTATATGGCTGTCTTTCTTAGAAAGGATCTTCTTCGTCTTTCCTGACACACACTCAAGGAAGTCACGGATAACTAACCGCTAGCCAGGAGTCATGGGAACTAGTACATATGTTCCTCTGTGATGCAAGTATAGCCTTTAAACATGAACTGAACAGATGGGCGGGTGGACAGGTGAGCACCAACGCAGAAGCCTTATGTACATAAGCTATGAGGCCGAGCAGGAAGGATGAGATTTAGAACAAAGCTGTTCACTCAGAAAACCACAGCAACCTTACTTTTAACACTGTGGTAATTTAGGCTTTCCAACATTTGTGAGGAGTATTCAGGGTGGTCTATGTATCATCCCAGAACCAACAGCACGTCTCAAACTGCAGTGTTCGGCAGCACCGTGAAGACTCACTGTTCATTCTGCAGCTCAGCTTTTCCTTTCTAACTGTGATTGGGATCTAGGTTATGACCACTGGTTATACATTCATTCTGTTGCTGTCTTTTTGCCAGTGTCCCTGTACATACTGGAGGAAAAAGGCTGACTGAAGTTGGGTTTTATGTTCACTCATCCATTCACTTCTGGGCTCGTCCTAGTGACCATGCAGAAAGCCACTCAGCTTTTCCTCAGACTCAGGTCACTGTTAGTCACTAAGGCGGACAGAGATGTACTCTCTGACGCGTCATCCTTCCGAAGGTTCAAAAAGGATTCTCGAGTTATCTGAAGGATTTCTCTCAAGCCTTTGTTTTCTTGCTGTAAGGAGACAAGCAAAACCCAAGATGGCTTATATCCTATGCAAATGGGAAACTTGCAGAAACAGAAACTGCTTGTTTGACTGATTCCCTTAAGGCAGCTCCAAGAGGGATACATATTTTAAAAGCCAGTTGTATGAAATGTAACAGAAAGCAGACTCCATAACATATAAATAAACGGATAGATGTACTATGTGCTACAGGCAGTCACAACCCCAATCTAAGCCAGATTTCAAAGCTGGGTGTGGTGACACCCGCCTTTAAGCCCAGCAGTTGGAAGGTGAAGGCAGGAAGATCTCTGAATTTGAGGGTTTTCTAGTTTACATCAGGCATTCCAGGCCAGCCAGGGCTACACAGTGAGACCAGACACAACCAGGTTTCAAGTGGTGTTAAAGATACAGCTTCAGTACTCACTCAGCCCCCTCACATGGGAAGCCATAATGTGTACAGATGTAGTGGGTGATTAGGCAGAAATCAGCCTGTTTTGCAAACAGATTGGAGATAATATATGTATGTGTATATAAAACACCTATCTATGCTCACATTAGCGCTAGATAAATTTATATGAATAATACCTTGATGTAGACTTCAACACTCAGTAGTAGTTAAGTAGGTATGTTTCCCTCAGCAAAATTTGAGATCAGCCAAGACCAGCTGAGGTAATTATTTTTCAGAAAGAAAATGTAAATGATTATCTAGCATTGTAAGCAATTGTGTCATTTTATATAACCTACTCTACACCTGTTGCGGGCTTACTTTCCTGAGGGTTGTTTGTGAGCATAGCTCTGACTTTCTCCTTTTGTCTGTGGCTACTTTTGCATTACCACAATGAAGCTGAGCAGATATAAACAGACTAGTTTGCAAAATCCAAAATGCTTTCCAGTCCTTTGCTGAGAAAACTCACCTATTCTTATTATACAATTGAACAGTACTATATGCTCCAAGAAAGATAGGTTTTATAGCATTCATAAGAAATTTCCCGATCATGATTCCAAGTAAAAACTGGTTTGAATTTTATTTTTCAGGTGTATCTGTTCTATGTGTGTGTGTGTGCATGTGGAGGCAAAAAGCTGAAGCCAGAAGTCTTCCGTTGCAATCTACTTTCTTTTTTGAGATAGGTTTCTTACTGAACCTAGAACTTACTGTTCCAACTAGCTATTGTGCTGGCCTTTACAAGGGAGTCAGGTCCTCCTGCTTCACAGTTAAGCTGTTTACCCACTGGAGAGCTGAGGATAATCTTAAATTCCCTGATCCTCCTGCCTCTCCTTCCTAAGTTATTAAAGAATTAAAGGAGCACCACACCTGGCATTATTTGTGTATTATAAACTCTTTTTATATCATTATGATCTCTAGCACAAAGAATTGAAATTTAAAATTATGAAATTGAAGAAATTCATATATGTGAATGAATTATATATGTAAATTGCTTCAATTTCATAAATTTTAAAACCTTACATTTAAAACCAACATAGAAATCAAAACTCAACTTTTTCAAGACAGGGTTTCTCTGTGCAGCTCTGGCTATCCGGGAACTTGCTCTGTAATCAGGCTAGCCTTGAACTCAGAGATCCACCCGCCCCTCTCCCAAATGCTGGGATTAAAGGCACGCACCACTATGCCTAGTTTAACAATCAACTTTCTCAACTACTGGTATACTTATGCATCCCCCAGGACCCCAGACTCTGACACTACGACCCAGTGGTCTATTCCACTCACTGTTACCTGCATTCAGAAATCAGATTTAGAAATCATCACCACCAACTCAGTTGAGTGTTTTCAGGGATACTTTCAACCCGTATTTGATCTGAAGTTTAAAACTCACTTCAAGTTGAAATATCCGCTCCTGTTCCTTGCAACCCTGCTGTTCGTCAATTTCAATAGCTTTTCTCATTACTGCTGCCATCTCGGTGATCTGGTCAACATGTGCTTGCAACTCCTGGAAGAAAGGTGGACGTGGAGATGAGAGGGGACTTTAGTAGTTTTGAGTTCTCTCTTTTGATAGAACCGCACTGCCACCTAACACAAGTGTGATATCCTTATGTGGCCTCGTAACATGAATCATAAACTGATGACCATCAGGTGTTAAGATTAGAATTAAGGATACATATCACAATATAACTCAACCCTATGGCAAAATACTTATCACATTTATCACAATGACCAGGAAGAGTTTCTTTTTCACATCTACACATACTACTGTGAAATGGGAGATATAACTATTGGCACTCATGCTATCTCTTCTTCCCCGAAGTCTGCTCCATCCAGCCTCCTCCACAGAACTAATGCGTATAAAGTTGATTCAAGCCAACCTAGAGCCTTTCTAGACCATGATGCTCCTTGAGAGTAAGAAGCATCTTGTTTGCATCGGCTACTTAACGGTCATTGTGTAAGTGTCACTGCACAAAACGAGCGAAGTGCTATGGAGTATTAAAACATCAAGTGGCATTTCTTCTGCCTGATGAAAACAGAATTAACTTTACCATTATATAGATATTTATATTCATCAGTTTTACAAATTCTCTCAATCTCATCTTGTTTTTTGTATATCTATGATGAGTCAAGCACTAAGCCAGGCAACAAAGGTGTAATTCCTCTTAGACAAAGAAGCTTGATAAATAAAACAAAACTCAAACGAACGTCAAGTCTTTTAGATAGCTGAATGGTTGTAGAAAGCTATGATCAAGACCAAAGAAACTACATAACTATTAAAATGGAAGTGCACTCTATCACTGAGCTATGCCCCAGCCCCATTTAATAATCCTAAAGAAAAAATGCAGGCACCTTACATGTTTTTGGTTCTGGGGAATGAATCCAGGGCTATACCTTTAATGGAGGCTACACCTTTGTCTTAATGGAGAAATTTTTGTAACACAGCACTCAGAAGATACCATAAAGAACTTGTCTAGCACAGTACAGCTAAAATGAAAACTAAGTATGTTAAAAATGAGTAATTCTCTCACTTGTACAAGTGACACTTTTAAGTGCTTAATGGTGACATGTGGCTAACTAAGTACCTTCCACATGATGTACAGACACCGTCAATGGTCTACTGGACAGCCTTAGATTAGCCTGTGGGAGCAAAGCTGTAACCAAAGCAAAGAGTTGCCAATGCCTGCCATACTCAACATCACTAAGATAACTCTGTTAGAGAGGACACAGAACAGAAAATGAATAGCTGAATGATGGTAAGAAAATTTTTAAACCAATAACTTTCTTAGTTTATAATGTGGTCAGAACTGTGGCACTAGCATAGGTTTAAAAGGAATATAGGAAGCCAGTAATTTCTTGCCTTTAAAATGGAAAAGAGTGGTGTTGATTTTTCAGTAGTCTGTTTTAACAAGATCATCAGGAAGAAGCAAAACATACTTAGCATGAATTATAGGCCCCATGAATGACTTACTCACTAGTTGTGAGGGTCACAAGGAAAGAGCTATGGCTCTGAAGACCAAGCACCAACACAGTACCCTTGAGCTGTCTTGACACTGCCTACTTCTCTGTCTGTTTATTCCTACTAAGCTCCACACTTAAGACACAGACAGAGCATCACTATGTACAGCTGTCATGTCTGCACAAAAGGCTTTCCTATTTGTGAACTCAAACAAAAGGACTGCAAATAACTAAAGATCTATGTTAAAAGTTTAAGTTTGATGAACCAGCCCTTTTATACTAACAGGCTAAAGTTATTATCAAGTTTTCATTTTTAGACAGGTTCTCACTGCATAACTCGGGCAAGCCTGGAATTCACTATGTAGAGCAATCTGGCCTCAGACTCACAGAGATCTCCCTGCCTCTGCCTCCTGAGTAAGAAAACATTTAGATACACAGTTCTGTAACGAAAACTTCAGCAATGTCTATCAAGAACAAATAAAAGATGGTAGGTAAACATCTCGAGAGTTTCTGTCAAACTGTGTGTGTGTGTATACATACACACACATACACATTTATAGTTCTATATATGTAAATTTTATTATGTAGATGTATAATTACTTATATCCTGTGTATGACACACAGAAAATTAGGGACAAACTGAAGTGTTTTAGACTCAGCAGCATGGCCATGAAAAGCACACCGTTCTTTCGTAGATTCCATTTATTTGCTGATCTAATCTTCAGGGCAAGTCAAAGTAAGACAACTTTTTAAATGGACCCCGCTTCCACCCACCCCCAAAGTTGACTGTTTGATTTAGTGTACATTCTGATTTGCTTCCAAGTGCCTCCTCTCCAGTCGGTGCTGAGGTGCTTCAAGGATGTGCCGAGATGCATCCAGGAAGAATCCTTCGCAGCTGTTACGATGTACCATGTCAATCTGTAGTACAGAGCCATTATAGTGTTAATACGGATTTCATCCGTCATTGTAAACTGAGTGAGTGTTAGTTCATGCGTGTTAGCCAACTGTCGGAATGTTTGCTTTTTTAAGATTTCCAAAAAGGCATCTGCTAAAATATACTGTAAAAATAAATATTTGGATGAAACTGAGCCATGTTTATGATTTTTAAATATGGACTCAAAAAGCTCTAGTTGAGTGCAAAATTATCTCCCTACAGCTTCAGGTGGGACTCGAGCTCCAAAGTGCAGCTGCACTCATCTGTGCTCTGTAAGCGTGCCACAGAGCGATCTCTGTGTAGGCACATTAGACCACGGGGGCCTAAACAATTCTGGAACCCTGCACTTTTGTACCTTTGTCTCAACTCTCTGTTTATGCATCCCCACTTCTGGAGTTAAATCAAGGCAAGATCAAATAATCTGCCTTCTTCTAGACTTGGCTCCTCCCGCTCTAGCAAGTAGGGGCTTTCACCACACCATCTTACATCAGAGTCACACTATTCCTGAGCTTCCATCACACTATGAGGTTCAGTGAGTCAACAAATCCTTCATTTATCTCGCTCTTGCCACAACTACACACAGGGTGCTAATCAATGTCTCATTTACTGAGCCAAAGTGTCTCCTTTTTGGGAAAAATCAAAACCACAAACATTAATATGTATTAGTTAGAATTAAGAGCAAATAACTGAATAGTCACTTTATGGAAGACAAGGATCAGCTCTTAGATGAACTCAATCTACACAATAAAAACGGAAGGTTTAGTGGCTATTTAGGAAATGTTTAACTTTTTAAATGAACAGGATAGCACAGATGAATGTTACACCAGTGGGTTTTCTTTTTGGTGTGGAATTAAAACCCAGAGCTTCAGGCATGCTTAGCATATGCTCTACTATGGGGCTGTGACCCTATCACTTACTGTGTTTTAGAAAACATGTGCTGTCACAGATGCTACTACATGGACTAACAATCTGTTGGATCATATTCTACAGCCACCCCATGCCCACCATGGTATTTACTCTTCCTTCAAAATTTCATTTTAAAAACTGTAAAGGGCCTTTACTTATTCTTTTTGGAGGAGGGCAGAATTAAAAAGCAGGATCTCATGTAGTCCAGGCTACTCTTGAATCCTAAACTTTTTGTCTAGGAATGAATATCACCAGGTTTGGCCTAGATATACACTGAAATGCTCTGTAACGAATATTATCATTAGCCATATAGACTTTACATCCAGAAGACCAGTTAAATACCCAAGAACTTCCATTTTGTTAGGGTATGAATATTATAACTAGATAATATCAAATCCAATTTTAATTAAAAAAATATTTATTAATTATATAAGTACAGTGTAGTTTTCAGACACACCAGAAGAGGGCATCAGATCTCATACAGATGGTTGTGAGTCACCATGTGGTTGCTGGGATTTGAACTCAGGACCTCTAGAAGAGCAGTTAGTGCTCTTAACCACTGAGTCATCTTTCCAGCCCCCAATTTTAATTCTTTATTCTTCTAACAAAAGAGGTAGCTGCTACATTCCCTAATATGTAAATCTGTCACCCAAAGAATATTATTAGTTACTTAATTCTGATGGAATAATTTAAAACTTCTACAGACACTACCATGGAAGAAATATTTTAAAGATTCCAAAATATGTGTCAATAGTTCAGAAATATATGTATCACATAACTACCATTATTTCTTAAATAATATTAGTTGTAAGTAGGTTACTTCATCATTACCCAACACAGATAAGATATCCAATCTAGTTTAGTATTTTTATTTCACACTAGCAGTTAAAATTCAGTTTAATGTAAACAGCAACAGCTATTCTGCTTGTCCTGACAACTGTCCCTCAAGTGACCCCAAGTAAAATGATTGTTAAGAACGCTCAGCTCTGCTTCTAAAACAGTGACAACTACACACAGTATTGGTTCAATTCCTTCCCCAACCCCACAGTTTGTCATGAAAATGGACTGGCCTTATCCAGACTAAACTCTTCAAGAAAGCAATCTATACTCAGCTGCTGGCTGACTTCAAACGTATTTTAGCATTTGTGTAACACATAGCACTGCACAAATTTACTAAAAAAAAAAAAAATACTATTTAAAAACAGAGAATTTTTAATAATAGTTTATTTCTGAATACATACCAGTGCGCGCGCGCGCACACACACACACACACACACACACACACACACACGTTCACCAACACCAATGAGGAGGCAGAGACAGGAGGATCTCTGAAGGCTAGCCTGATCTACAGAGTGAGTTTCTGGACAACCATAGTGAGACTGTTACTAAGGAGCAAAGGGAGTGAGAAGAATAAGCCAAGTAAAAAAAATGCTATGTAACAAGAAATGGCAGGATGATGATAACAGAAATGTCAATGAAAAATGTGAGGTATTTAATATATACAGAAACAATATTACTTGATTTTCATTGTTTAAAATCTGAACATAGGTTAATCAATGGCCCCCGTTTTCATTCCAAGTCAATTTCGTAGACTGGATTACCTTTGAGTGTTGCTCTTTTAACTTCATTATTATACCCGGGTCGTCCTTTTTGCTGGCCATTAGCAATCTGAACATTTGCTCCCGATACTTGCTCATTATCAGTTCCAAGGCAGACTGGTGTTCTTCCAAGGATGTTCGCAGTTCTATCAAGAACAATGTGCTTTATTCAAATGAATTAAGATTATGTAAACTATGCTCTTCCATATGTTTATCAAAACACTGACTTACAGGATATCTTAAAAAGAAAACATACAACAAAGGACTCCTCATTTTTTATTGAAAAAAAGTTTTATGCTTCTCTCTCTGTGTGTGTGTCTATGTGTGTGCACACACTTACAGGCATACCATGGCACACACACAGAAAGCAACCTACAACTGACTTTTGACCACATGGATTCCAGGGATAGAACTCAGGCTGTCAGGCTTGGTGGCAAGTGATCTGCGGAGCCCTTTCAGCTTTTCAAAGTGTTCACTTAGAACTCATTTCTTAAAAACCATTTCACACTGGGGAAAATTCCACGGAAATAGAGTACTGTGATGAAGCTGACCTCATATGCTGAACACTGAAGGAATGATAATCCTAAACAAGGTGTGTGGCAGTAAGGGATGTCTGATGAACTGGTTTGCAGTGGCAGAATGTGTGTGTCTGGACTGAAGGTCTTTATAATGGGAAGCTCAGTCTACTGTGCATGTTGAAGGATGGAGGGACAGGATGACAGGGACCATGAGCACCTAGGCTGGGACTGTAGTGGATGGATTGGAGTTTCCTTCACAGGTGACAAAGACAGTGCAGAAGAGATGCTGAGGCGAGGCACCTAAGACGATGCCAGGCTGGGCAGACATTCAGAGAGCGCTGCATAAAGCAGCAGTAAATATATCTAGGGATACAGACCAGAAAATGAGATTAAATGTTAAGAAAGCAACTTCAATTGACTATTTCCACTTTAAAAGAAGATTCTATTTTATTTCATGTGTATGCATGAGAGCCTGCATGTATGTCTGTACACCAGACATACCGGAAGAGTGTCAGGTCCTCTGGAGATCAGTTATAGAGGCTGTGAGCTCTGTTTGATATGGGTACTGGAAACTGAACCTGGGCCCTCTGTAAGTGCTCTTAACCACTGAGCCACCTCTCCAGCTCCTCTTCAGCCATTTATGAATATATTAGTTAGTCCCCAACCAATATCATAATGAAAGATTGAAGTTCTCTTTAGTGACATATATCTTGCCTTTGTTCTCCTGTTGTAATTCTCTGATTTGTCTGTTTTCTTGCTGGATTCCCATAACTAGTGTGGATCGTGGCCGGTGTCTTGCTACTTCATTAAGTTCTTGGATTTCTTCCTGATACTATTGAAAATGTTAAAGAACAACATATGGAAAGGCATTACTTGCAGATTTTTATCTGATAGACAAATATAAATGAGCAGACCCTCTAAGTATTAAGCAGGCATTATATGACCCAACATTCCATTCCTAAGGAAGAGAAAACGTTTCCAAGTGTCCTTATTCATAATAAGAAATAAAGAGAAGAGTTTAAGTTCTTCCATCTACCTATGAAAAAAGGAGAAACCGGGCACACCACATCCCCCTGCAGTGGAGTATTATTAGGCAATGAACACACACACTACAACCCAGATGAAGTTTTAAACATAAGAGATCAATCACAAAAGGCAAATATCTCACATCCTATTCACATGCAGTGTCTTGAGCAGGCAAATCCACTGGGAGAGCTCAGTGGTTTCCAGGATTGAGGGCAGGAAGCTGATGGATGCATACGAAATGGATGGACTGTGTCTATTATTTAGCTTTGGCTTTCATGGAAGTCACTCTGTAGACCAGACTGGCCTCAAACTCAAGAGATCCACCTGCTTCTGCCTCTCAAGTGCTAGGACTAAAGGCATGTGCCACCACCACACCTGGTTGAATTTTGAATTTTTTAAAAGTGGGAATCCAACTTTAGAATTACATTCATTTTTCTTGAGACATTCTTACTGAATAGCTCTCAATAAATTAAATGTAACTGGTGGTCTGAAAGAAAATAGGCCCATAGGGAGTGGCAGTATTAGGTACGACCTTGGAGTAGGTGCATGACGAGGGGGTGGGTCTTAAGGATCAAGATGTAGAATTCTCAGCTCCTCTAGTACCACCTGCATGCCTGCACGCTGCCATAAAATAATGGACTAAACCTTTCAACTGTAAGCCAGCCCTAATTAAATGTTTTCCTTTAAAAGGGTTGCAGTGGTCATGAGGAAGCGTGTCATTCAAAGAGGTGGCCTTTGGGGTTTCAAAAAAGCCCATTTCAAGCCCAGAGTCTCTCCCTGTGGATTCAGATGTAGAACTTCAGCAACTACTCCAGCATGTCTGTCTGCATGCCGCCAAGCTACCTGCCATGATGATATTGAACTAAACTTCATTATCTATAGACTAAACTGTAAGCAAGCCCTGATTAATTAGTTTTCCTTTGCAAGTATTGTCCTACAAAACACCGAGACATTTATAATTTATGTATTACTTAACCAAGTTATCAGTGAGTAAGTCAAGTCAGCAAAGGAAAGTCAGACCTGCTTCATTGCTTCCACTCGCTTGCTGAGGGCAGTGGTCTGCTCGATGAGAGACTCTGCTGCATCATCATGATCTCTCAACCTTTCAACAAGGGCTTTAGCGTCAGCAAGCGCCTTCTCAATGGTGCAACTCATTTCTAAAGGAGAACAAATAAGTAAGTTAAAATCAGGACTTAAAGACTTGGTTTCACATCAGTGCAGATTTCCCTCTTAAGCTTCACTTTCTGAGACTTCATTTAGAGAGGAAAGCAGTTAGGAATATCATGCACTGACTGCCTGGTAGGATACCATAGTTTAAATGCTAATATGACTGTAAGACTTCTCTCCAGCTTGTCTACACACACACACACACACACACACACACACACAGAGAGAGAGAGAGAGAGAGAGAGAGAGAGAGAGAGAGAGAGAAAGTGTGTGTGTCTGCTAACTATGTCAAAGTCTCAACCTCCTCTTAGAGGAGCTTCTGCTTCTTACGTAAAGTGACATTAAAATCCCATTTCCTGAATTTTGCCTAGGGCTGAAGTTTCCACAGAGAACATCATTGGCCACCACAGGCAACTTTCACTATGTTTTAAGATACTAAAGGGATTTTGAGCTGGCTGAACCTAACATTCACCTCTCTTCTCAAGCACATGGACCAGAAACAGCAGGTGTTCAGCTGCACTCTGAAGGAGTCACCAAGGGCAGCCCTGAGAGGAGCCTTGAGGAGCCCTGGCCTGGGCTGCGCAGCAGCAGCAGGGACACAACGGCAGGACACCTGTGGCAAGGGTGCCATGGCTCAGGTAGGGCAAGCCTCCCCTCTGCAGGTCGGATCCAAGCTGCAGTCACAGCAACACTGCTGCTGGGAAGCATAACCTGAACTGCACATGGTGGCCCCACAGGAGGCTGACTGACAGGCTGTGCTAATCTCCAAAGCAAAACAGGAATCTGAAAAAACAAGAGATCCCTTCTGTAACAGATTCCAAAAAAGACAAGTAGATGAAATGCAGGATAATGAGTTCAACAGAGCTGGGCAGATCTCTGTGAGTTCAAGGGCAGCCTGGTCTACATGGTGAGTTACAGGACAGTGTATGTAGTGAGACCTCATCTCAAGTAAACAAATTATCAAGCAAACAAATAAAGAAACAAACAATTTAAGAGAATGATTTTTAAAAAACTCAGTTTGGGGAATAATGGTTCAGGAGGTAATAATGCTTGTTGCTCTTGCAGAGGATTGTAGTTTAAGTCCCAGCACCCACATCAGGTGCCTCATAACTGTCTATAACCCCAGGTCCCAGGGATTCAATACTCTACCTGGCATCAACACACTCCAATGCATGTGTGAGCACACACACACACACACACACACACACACACACACACACACACACACTCTCTCTCTCTCTCTCTCTCTCTCTCTCTAAGAAAATGCAATATTGAATAAAATTAGAATTACAGAGCAAGAAATGAGCAAAAAACCTGAAAAAAAACTAAAGAGAAATTCCAGAAATTAAGAATTCAATAAAATGGCTCTTTAAGATAAATTTATATCATAACATAAAACATTCTATTAGAATCTAAGATTTGAAATCAATTATTCAAGTCTTAACCATGAAAAACTAAAAAAAGAACAGAATAAACCCAAATTAATAGAAGATAAAGAATTAAACTCAGTAAAACTAAAAGCTGGTTCTTTAAAAGACCCATAAAGCAAAGAGTGATGTATGTGTATTTATGGAGAGGGAGCATGTAGAGATATGTACTGAGAGAGATTTAAATAACCAAGGCAAGAACAAATGAAGAGCCAGGGGTGGTGACCCCATATTTGCAATCCCACTACTCAAGAGTTTGCAGCAGGGGATCAAGGGAAGGAGCCCAGTCTGGGTTACTCTGTCTCAACTCCCACTTGCCTAAAGAGCAAGGAAACCATTGCAAAGCCATAATTCACTTTAAACACAAGTGAACAGAAGAACACACCTCACATACATGAGTTAAGCAATTTAGAATAAACAGATTAACTCCTCAAAGCCCACAAATGACATAAAGTCATACAAGAAGAAATAAATAACTATTACAGACACTGGAGTTAGAGTTACATAACCACAGTCCCACAGCTATTTTCTCACAAGTTTCACTAGGAAAGAGACTGAAGTTAAAAATACCTTACAAAAAAGCTCCACACTCAGAGAGCTTCAGTGACAGGTTCTAAAACACATCAAGGACTGGAGATGTGGCTCAGCAGTTAAGAGCACTGCTGTTCCTGCAAAAGACCTAGGTTTGGTTTTGAGCACCCATGGGTGGCTCACAACCATTCCTAACTCTAGTTCCAGAGGATGACACCCTCTTAGGAATTGTGCAGGCATCAAGCATGCACCTGGAGCATATACATACACACAGGCAAAAAGTTTACACACATAAAATATGTGGAGAAAGTACTGTGCTCTGTAATGAGAATTTTGGTTTCTTAAAAATCCTAGCTATGTTATATGGATGTTTTTGTTTCAATCCCAGGTGTGGATAAGAGGTAGTTTCACAGAAAGTGATTATGACTTGCCTTGTGCACTTAGCATGGGTGTGATTTTTGCCAGCAGCAGATAATTTGGTTCTGGGGACTCTGGAGAGGGTGTGAGTGCTCCAGTCCCAAGAGGGTCTATGGCGGCGGATGTTCCTCTTGCTGCTGCTATTTACTGTGTTTGCTGGATATTCTGATGAAGACTGGACTTGCCCCTAGGAACTGGATGCCTTTAATCATCAGGAAGTAGTCTAAAGAGGTCTATGTCCCCTTTAACCTTTCTTTTTTCCTACCTAGTGTTGGGGGGTTGGAAGGGAGGTAGAGATATAAACCCACTAAACTAGCTAAAAAATACGGCAACAGCATTCAAGGATTTAAAGACTCATAGAGATAACAGGTTTTCTGTTATCAGTCTAATGCAGCTAGAAATTGACAAGCTGATTTTACAATTACTACAGAAAGCAAGGAGACCAGAATCATAGGCCACAGAAGACTGACTGGTTTATTTCTGAAAATGTGCAAAAGGAGTGTGGTACTCACACTCCTGTAATTCAAGCACTGAGAAGGCTAAGGCAGGAGGATCACTCCAAGTTTGGGATTAGCATGAACTACCACATAGTGAGTTCAAGGACATCTTGGGCTATAAGTGTCAAAAAAAATAAAAAAAATGAAATAAAAAAGGTGAAAAGGCGAAAAGGCAAATCAAAGGGTATCAGGCCTAGACTTTAAACCCCAAGACCTTTGTCAGGGAACCTACAAATGTAACTAACTCCAGCTGTAAAACAAAGCCTTCTTCTGGCCTTCAAGGTCACATGTACATCCCCTCCCCCATACACATGTACTTTTTTTTTTTCAGCAAGTGGCACTGGAAGAACTAGACACGTATACTCTGGGAACTAATATGAAGACAACTCTAATTTGGGTTATATAAAGCTCTATGGTTTAAAGATTTTCTTACAATGGAACACAAATGAGTATGAAATTAGAAGTGGTAATGTTTTAAGGAAAAAAAGTAAAGAAAATCTCTATAGTCTGGAGATGGTAAAGAACTTTTTTTAGGCATGATACCAAAAGCATGGAACATAAGAACTGTAAAAACTGCTAATAAGCAAGGTTTCATCCAGATGATAAACAGACTGGGAGAAGACACACTAGCTGAGCCATTCCCAGTCCACATCTGATGACGTACTTGCCTAGAAAAAAACTATCAGGAGCAAGAACAAGTCTAATTTTAAAAATGGCCAGAAGACTTTAATACTTATCCTAAAAGATACACAAATGGCAAATAAAATAAAAAGCACATGGGGTTATATTTACTATCACTGAAGAAACTTAACTACAACAGTCATGATGTCCATCACAACCATACTCAAACCGCTAGGTAATACTTAATAATATATTTATTTTTCTATTCTGGGTAGGTGGCCATGGCACGTGAACATGGGGATCAAACCTGAAGAATACCACCTTACTTTGCCATTTAGACAAAGAACAAGTGTTAACTTTAACTTCTCTTTTTCATTGAAAAAAACTTTACTCAAGAATTCCAAATAAAGTAGCTGAATGGACAGCCCAGCTAGTGTAAGGACTGGAACTCTTTCAGCCAAGCTGGATCCAAGGACCCCGTTGCTTCTTCCTATGTAAAAACTGTCCCAACCTCTTGAGACAGAACAAATTTCCTGATTCTACAAAGTAGAACTTCTAAAAGACTTTATTTTTTTCATTTTGAGTAAGCTAATGGAAATGTATAAGAAAAACATTTTTAAACAACAAATTTTAAAATAATTTTCATGTAACTATAAAATCTAGCAATTGTTTTAAGTATACATAAAAATTAAATAGTCTTAACTAGCAATAAATTATGGTGAGCTTTTAAAAAACTACTATTATAAAAAATGTTCTCTAGGCTGCACAAAAACTAACAAAATGAACATTTTATGTTTTAGACATATAAAATTTCATTTACACAGAAGGAATTATAAACAGAAAACTTAGTATCTAATTAACATTTCAGAAAACAGTGACACAGCTTTTGAAAATCTATATAATCATTTCCTGTCTGCAAAACCTCAGAAAAGCTTAAAATATCACATGAATCTGCTTTGCCATACTTTTTGAAAGATATACTTCTTTCCCTTTTTGACTAGTAAATAAAGCCGGAGAGATACTGTTTTCCACATTCTGTTACACAATAAAAAAAAAAAAAAAAAAAAAAAAAAAAAAAAAAAAGAAAGAAAGAAATTGACTCCAATTTAAAAAAGGAATACCTTCAATTTACTTGCCTATTTTTCAGTGCTTGTCTAACACACTTAAATTATTTTAAATAGGTAGGTTCAAATTACTTTAAGATACAAGTTTTCTTTCTTCTATTGCTTCCTGCTTTAGCCACATTTTTATCTACTCTACCACTAAGACATCTGCAGTCAGATTCTTACAGATGGTACAAAACATTCTGCTGCTCATTAAAGAGAAACCACCACCTACCCACAGCAGCAATTGCCAGCTGGTTATTTTTAGCTTTTAGTTAAGAAATCTAAAGAAATTCAAGTAACTTTGTTTCATTTATAAACAAATCAACTAATTTTCCAATTTCTGGAAATACAAAAGTATAGTGTGTTATGACAGATGTGGTTCTTTTCAAAAACTTATTTATTTATATTATGTATATGAGTGCTCTGTCTTCATGCACATTAGAAGAGGCCATGGATCCCATAACAGATGGTCGTGAGCCACCATGTGGTTGCTGGGAATTGAACTCAGGGCCTCTGGAAGAGCAGCCAGTGCTCTTAACTGCTGAGCCATCTATTCACCTTGACAGATGTGTTTTTTAAATGTCAAAAATTTAAATTGTTACTGCTCTGGTAGATACTTCTTGTGTTAGTAAGTGTGCAGATAATATATTAACTGGCACATGAAAATAGCAAAATGAAAATATGTTTCAAGTTTTTCAGAAAAATATTTTAAGAGATCAAGAATGTATATAGCCAGATATAGTTATACAATTTAAATTCCAGCACTAGGGAGGCGGAACCAGGTGATTATCTGTGAACTCAAGGCCAGCCTGGTCTACCTAGTGAGTTCTAGGACAACCAGGACTATGTAGAAACTCCAACAACAACCCATAAACAAACAAAAAGAATGTATATAAAGAACACATAAAAAACGAGCATCTTGTTCAGACAAATACAATATTTGTAAGTACAAAAAATTTCTACTCTCCTAGAAAATTGATCTTGGATCTTTGTGAAGAAAATCAATTCTTAAATTTTAAAGGAATACAGTGAAAGAGCACGTTGACTCAAGACCAACTTACATGCTCCCTAAAATTATGGCTTTGTGCTCTGTTTGTGTGTGTGTTCAAATTACCAATCCAAAAAAGAACTAACCTAACCCAAACCAGTTATTTCTAACCTATGGCCAAAAAGCTGGTGGAGTTTTTCATATGCTGAGCACCATCAAAAACATTTGCATCACATAAAATCCTAGTTTGTCAAACTTGATACTAACAAATATAAAATCATTTGAATACACAGGGTGTGTGAACGCATTTGCATTTGATATTATGTACAATATCCATCCACTAACAGCAAAAGTACAATTACATAAGTGTTAGGAGTACATGGCTGCTCATGTTCAAAGCAGGCAAGGGCTTTTACTCTAAAATAAAAGTTCCTTTGGGTTCTAATAGTCTGATTAAGAGACAATTTTTATAGCAAATTCTTTAGAATGATTATGTTATAAATATGTATATGTAAATAATGTTTGCTATGTGCTAACACTGAGCTAGCATTTGTTTTAACCATGAATAAGACATGATTCCAGACTCAAGTTCAAGCTGGCAGAAGACAGGTAACTGAACAAATACATCCTAATAAATACTGCAGAACTTTGTCAAGAGCTCTGCGAAGTCCCTGCTTTATCAATGTCACCCGAGAGTTTTTTTTAAAAAAAAAAATCACCTATGAACTGGGTTCTGATAGATCAAACAAGGAAAAGCAAGGATCTCAAGAGACTATATGGGCTCACAAGGCACAGACGTGGGAATGTGAGGCCGGGTTAGGGAAACACCCAACAGCCTGGCAGGAGTGGATTGTAAAGAACTAGGGGCGGCAGCAAAATGACACTGAAAAGGTAAAATATGATTTGTGATAGGACGATAAAAAGCCTTGACGAATCGATATACTTAAATTAGAACTTGAAAAAGTTTAAGGAGCGATAATGCATTTCACAGTAAGTATGGAAGGCTGAGGCGGCGACACCCGTTTGGGGTGGAGGAAGGGCAACTGTAATAAACAGTCACAGTGAAAGAGGCAATAACCTGGTGCAGTGTGAGTGGAGTACAGAACCTTTGACAATTCTGAGGTCCGGGTTCTGGAAAGGAGGACGGCACTACGATCAGGGACGGGAAGAAAAGAGAAAGGGTCTTCACTCTTGAGAAGCAGACACAGACGATGGTGGCAATATAAAAGCATGTGTCTTTCAGAGACAACCTTAGAATGGGATGAAGAAAGATTGCGTGCAGATCACACATACAAGTAAGCATCCTGTTCCCCACACAGCACCCTGGAAGCCGAGAACTGAAAATGGTGGAATGCAAGTACTCGGAAGCTTCTGAAACATCTGTCTGAAGGAAACCACAACAGAATTTGGAAGGGCGCTGCGGGATTCAGGCGATTCCAGCAGCTCCCTCAGGACCGTGGCTGAATCCCAGTCGCGAACTCGGTCAAGCGTGCTGAGGTAAACTCAACAGTGACAAGTCCCTTCAGCCACCGCCCACGGAGCTCCCGAGTGGCAGGGAGGGAAACCCGGAAGGGGTGTCCCGGGGCGTGCAGGCCCGGGGTTTTCATGGAACTTTCCGTACCTCAGTTCCCGGCAGGAGCTCAGCAAGAGCACGGAGAGAGGGAGCGCGGCTCGGAGGATCGCCCACGCGTGTTATTCCACTCAGCTCCGGTCCCCCTCAGCCGTCAGAGACGGCGACGACCACCCGCGAGGTGGAGGCGCCCAGGGAGTGGTCTCCGCGCCTTCGCTGCGTCTGCTCAGCGAGCGGACACAAAGCCCTGCTCGCACAGCGGCGGGACGGACCAGCAGCCCGCTCGCCTCGGCTCCATCCCGGGCGGACCAGAACCTTCACTACCGGTAGCCGCGGAGCGACAAGCCTCGCGAGATTTACCTCCGCGAGTTACCAAAGACCCCGCCCCCGACAGGCGGCTGCCCGTTGATTGGTGGACGGGGAGGGGGCGGGGCCTTTCTCCTCGCCTGCTATCACGGTTTTACTCTGCTGTTCGCACACTCTCGCGTGTTTTCCGAGGGGCTACCGGCCTGGACTGAAGGCGGAGAGGGAGGTTGAGTTGGTGGGTTCTGCCTGTGCAGAGCCGAGGCCGGTTTATCCCGGCCGCGGCTAGTATTTTGGGGGTTCTCTCAGGTCGTCCTGACAATTCTTCCCAACGTTTGTTAAAGCCTTTTTTTTTTTTTTTTCTCACTTGCTCCGCCCTCTTCCGGTTCGGCCTCTGGTGGCCTCTAAGGGGAAGGGAAGATGGCGGGACTGTACGAGAGCGCCGTGCGCACGCGCGAGCCCGAGTGCGCTCTTGTGCGTGCACGCGCATGCGCGCGCTCCAGCGCTTAAGAAGCAGGAGTGTGGGGAGATGAGCCTGGCAGTCAGTCTTCTGCGGGTGGTACCAGACTGACTGTGCGCCGACTCATCTGTCTTCTCCCTCAGCCTCCTTTCGATCACTGAAGGACCAGGCACGAAAGTAAGCGAACCTCGATGCCGAGGGCTTCCCTGTCTACTCACCTTGCCCCCACAACCCCCTTGCAGACAGGTGTGTGCAGAACAGAAGGTTGCAGACAGGGACTTGGGAGGGGAGGGGCGGTGCGTTCCAGAGCAGCAGGAGGTAATAGCGGGACATTAAGATGTTCCAGTGAACGCTTGCTCTGTTTCCCTTGTGCTTTTAGAATGTAGATTTTTTTTTTTTTGGTCTGTAAAATTTTAGGAGCAAAGCAGTGTTCTGTGTTTATAAGAAAAAGTTTTAGAAGTGTTTCCTCCAGCATTGGGATAGCATCTGTTTGTTCTGGTCTGCATGGTGAATTACTGTAGTGTATTGCAAGTTGAGGGACAGCATGAGAGTTTGGGCCATAGGAAGACCCAGTATGCAGCTACCTTAGGAGATGTGTGTGTATTGTGGATTGTACTTTTGCGGTCGGTCTTTTCCTGTGGATTTCCCTCAGCCCCTAACAAGGATCAGCATAAATACATTTGAAGAATAGATCTGTGGTTTGTAGGCATAGGAATCAAATACAATGTGTACAGATGTTTTCTTCTATTTTAAGTGCTTTGTAACAGAAAAAGAAGTATGAACTAGTTTCATTAGGTATGATGTAGCTTATCCCTTAAACTGGCACCATTACCTTGCCCCTTTTTGCATAAAATTCTCTGATCTTAGGATCCCTATCAAATCTTTAGGACAACACACCTGAGAAGTTACTTAAGATAAATGTTAGGTGTCAACATTTTGACTAGTATGTTTATCCTTTTACAGGTTAAAACAAAATGAAGATTTTTTCTGAGTCTCATAAAACAGTGTTTGTTGTGGATCACTGCCCATACATGGCAGAATCCTGTAGACAGCATGTGGAGTTTGACATGCTGGTGAAGAATAGGACCCAAGGAATCATCCCTTTGGCTCCCATCTCCAAGTCCTTGTGGACTTGCTCAGTAGAATCTTCCATGGAATATTGTAGAATAATGTACGACATATTTCCTTTTAAAAAACTGGTAAGTGTTAGGAACAAAATTGTGATCGGATGATGTACTTAACTGTGTACATAGTCATTACGTGAATTTACTGTAGATTTATAACTGTATAGTTAAAATGTATGTAGAACTGCCCTTGATGATTAGTGTGGTACTGGTATTTAGTTACAGCCAGCAGTAATGATGGTGCTGAACACTTACAAGTTCCAGGAGTGTTCCAAAGTGCTCTCTACTGGCTTCTCCAGCAGTCCAATTGAAGCAAGCACTATACATGTTAAGCCATATACAAAGTGTGTTACAAGCATAGAACAGCCACTGAACTTTGAGAACAACTGGTGGGAATGATGAGAGGTCATTATTTTGTAGCCCTGGCAGTCCTGGGTCTCACTATGTAGACCAGGCTGGCCTTTGACTTACAGAACTCCACTGTCTCTCAAGTGCCGCAGTTAAAGATGTGAGCCACCTACCCAGCTTCAGAAAGCTAAGTTTTTGTTTTTGTTTGTTGCTGGTGGTGCTTTGTTTTTACTTTCTTTTGTTTTCATCAGTAAGAAGAGACATTGACATTCGGTAGAAATTCCAAATATTAAGTTTACCTTTAGGTTTCAGTATCCTGGATGTTTCAGGATTATGTACAAGTAGATGGCATGTGTTCTGTCTTGCAGAAACCTAAGCTGGAACCTAATAGATTAGATTCTTTGCTTGACCGGGGTCCTTATCATCTTACCTGATAGGGTTTTGTTTTGTTGTGGTGCTAGGATTGAGCCTAACACTGCATGTTAGGCAAACACTATACCACTGAGTTGTATTTTGATCCCTTATATATATATTTTTAATTTTGTACTTTACTGAGGGAGAAGGAAGAATGTAGTTCATGTCTGTTAATTGGCTGTCATTGCTCAGAAACCCTGCTTCTTCAGGGTTATCTCTAAACCTTCTACTTGTTTTGGATTTTGCCTTTTGGGGAGAATATTTAAATTTAAAGACCTTTGCATCTGCTGTTTGCTGTACTGGGAGTTATCTATCCATGGCTGGTTCACTAGTCAAATTTGTAGCCCCCTCAAGTTGCTGCATCTGTAGAGAGCCTGTGTGTCAGCACTGGGTCTTGAGTGTTAACTGAGTGACTTTGCATAGCCTTTATTATTCCCTGAAATTACCCTGTTCATTATATGTTCTGTGTTCTTCCTATACTGCTTTGCCACATTTCTCCCTGGAGACACTTTGTGAGTTGTGACAGACTGTTTTATCTATCACCGCCTTCCCATAGACTCCGTGCCGGAAGAGCAGCTGCATGTGGTCGGCATTTATGCTTACAGAATAGAAGAGTCAGACGATGGCCAGTGTAGGAAGTGTGTGGGCCTCACAGTGTGACTGATGGCAGCTGAGTGAGAGTAGACTGGCATACTGATTGTTTCTTTGACTACAGGTGAACTTCATTGTGAGTGATTCAGGAGCACATGTTTTAAACTCTTGGACTCAAGAAGACCAAAACTTACAGGAGGTATGCTTAGTTTTTAAAATTATCTAAATGTAAAACTTTCTAAGAATGATTAATTTTTTAAAAAAGTTCCTGTATCTTTGCAGTTTTAAGATCCTAAGTTCTATTACAAGAAAAACAGCTCTTTCCATTTTAGCCCCCCAAGCAAATCTCAGCTCTAGTGTCTTTTACTTACATATTACATATAATTTATACATAGCATTTTATTTATTGAGTTTTTAATTTAACCTTTATCATGATTGTTAGTGATGATTTATTAAGACTTCCACACTCATGCCTTTCCCTTGTTTTTTCTAATCAGTTTTTTGTTAGAATTGTTATTAGAACTCTGTATTTGTATTATAATATTCATAATAGTATTATTCAATGCTGTGCCACATATTGTTTATGTTTTTATTTGTAGAATTTTTTACTTCCTTTTCCTCTCTGTATACCTATTGTATACCTGTATACATATGTACCTGTATATGTCTCTCAAAGCTTCTCAGTGTCTGTCTTATCACAAGGGTATCAGAGGGTGCAGTGTCTGTCCTGACTGCATGACACCAGACGTCTTCTCTCACATTGCACTGAAGCCTCTGTGTGATCATTTGTCTGCCAGAGTATGGCCTCCTCTGTCCATGTAACATGATTCTTCTTATCAGCATTTTGGATGTACAAGGAATAATTATATAGAAATTGTAAGGATCTCACTCCGCTCTGTTCAGGCTTCCATTGATGCTGTTGAAGAAGTCCAGGGATGTGTCATTTAAATGTTGGTGGCTTTAAGAATCTTTTTTTTCCTCGTTTATATTCTGAACATTTTTAGTGATCTGCCTGTATGGGTCTTTTCTCATTTGTTGCATTGAACCTCATAGTCTTTTTAGTTAAGAGGAAATTCTGAGTTGTGTCTTTGAAACTGTTATTGTGTGTCTCTTCTGTGTCTTTCTGAATATTTATTAATAGGATATTGGGCTTCCCAGGTTAAAGCCACTTTTCTCATTATTTTTCTCTGTTATTTGACCACTTTGAACCTTTTAACTCTTTTTATGGATTATATGGATACACTGTAGCTGTCTTCTGGCAGCACCAGAAGAGGACATCAGATCCCATTACAGATGGCCGTGAGCCACCATGTGGTTGCTGGGAATTGAACTCAGGACCTCTGGAAGAGCAGTCAGTGCTCTAACCACTGTGCCATCTTCAGCCCAATTTTGCGGCTTTTAATCTAGTACTTTGTTATGTAAGAGAAGTTTTAGCTTTATGTGGCAATTTAAAATTTAAATTATAGTTCTTTTGTACCCTTTGCTATGCTTAGGTGCTTAGTAAGCCACAGGTAGATAGTGGTTCCTATATGGACCAGGACAGGCAGGAAATGCAGCATTTTATAAAGCTCTGTTGGGCAGTGCTAGTCCTTGCCTTGGCTCTTTGTTGTGTTCTGTGGTGTACATGGCATGGTATGTTGCTAATGTGGTTCTGTGTCTGTCTGTGGTTGCCTGGGAAAGGTAGTAGGTTACAGAATTAGGGTCTGAGCCCTGACTACAAGCTGTTGGTAGGTTTTTCAGTATCTTCTTCAGCCTTGCTTTATGTGATGCATAGTGCTTCCTGCTTGGAAATGTGTCCTTTCTGTGGGGTGTGTCGTCTTGTCTTTCTTCCCACGTATGTATGCACTTAGACTTCAGCTTGTTCAGTGCTGTTGTGCTCATTGCCAATTGTCCACTTTCATAATTCTCAGTGACATTCCCATATTCCTTTATTCATTGTTTGCGTTTCATATGGGATTTTGTGCTTTTTTATTGTGGCAGTGATGGGAATGTTCTTGGGGATTGGATTTATGGCCTCCTGCATGCTAGACAAGCACTGTAGGATGAGCTGCGTCTCCTTTATAGACTTCTCAGACCTTACATTTATGATCCCCTGCCTTACTAGTAAGCTAGTATTACTGTAGCTAGTATTAGATGCCTGCCCTTGTAAGGCTGGTAGGTTTATGCTTTTAAATTTTTCTTTTCCTGTGGTCTTGGTAGGGTGAGCACAAATAATCTTAGGCTCTATTCATTACATTTAATATTTGTATTATTTGTTAAGAGCATTGAGTTTCTGGTAGCTTTTGCTTTTTGCTTTTATTTTGAGAAGTTGTTAGTCTATTCAGTTCGTCACTGATGCCTGTGAACAACATGAGAGAAAGGGATTAATGAAATATTTGAATACACTATTTGAATGAATTTATCTAAATTTTTTTCTGTTAATGAATACTGTTCAATGGAAATAATCCTTCCAAGGTTAGTTTTAATAGAAGACCTTAAAAAATGTTTATCACAGTGCTTGGTTCTATAGTATTTGTAATTAGTTTTTTAAACTATAAGCTTGTCTAGCTTTCATTGTTTTGAGGTAAGTCACTGAAGAATTGGGGTTTTATTGGCTTGGCTTTATACTTTTACCTCTCTAGAATATTCTTAATATTTTTGTTAATTATTTGAAAACAATTTAAGGATTCTGTATGTCTCCACTATCTTTTAGAAGTACCACGAAAAAAATCTTGGAGCCTTTCTACTTGTGTGTAACTAAAAATCAGCACATACTTGTATAGCTCTTCCTTTCTGCACCACTGAGTTCTACCCATAGTGTATGACTATGAAGAAGTTGCTGGGCAGATGCATAGTCCTGTGTTCCCAGCATTCAGGAGGAATGGGCAGCAGGATCAGGAAGTTGAGATCAGTCTTGACTCCATAGTGTCATAGTTTGAGGGTAGCCTGTACTACAGCAGACCCTGTCGCATAAAGCAAACCCAGCCAAATGAAGCAAGCACCTTGAATGTGTAGTGTTGGGAGGGACCCTTCAGTACTCTGAAATTGTGAGTGATCAGGAAGAAACTTCACTGTGAGGCCAACTCTAGCACATCACTGATGTTGGGTACATTCTCTTTGTCTGAAGTGTATGTGGTGCATTGTGCTTTGGTTATTCTTCACACAGCAAGTTATCAGAAATCCTCGTGGATAACGAATGAAATCAGCTGGTTGCAAATGTTTAGGCTGGAGGGACTTTAGACATCCTTTGCTATATAATTCCTTCCTCATGCAGGGAGAGAGCCCAAGAGCACCCACAGCTGCCATGGATTCTGTGGCATGTATCTCAGCTGTGTGCATGGCGGTTGTTTTGTTTTGATTGCCACTCTTGAGGGGCTTGGGTCTGTTAGACAAAGCTTGACCAAGAGTGTCCCTAATGTAGAACAAGTTTAATAGTTTTATTTTTAGTTAGGTGAGAAAAAAGCCAGAAGAGATTGGCCAGGGTCACTTAGCTAATAAATGACTGAAAAGAATGTCAATCCATATCTGACTCCAAAGCCTTTTTCTCAAGGAAATATGTTTTCCCTTCTCGTAAACCAGTGCTTGTTAAGCTTTTCCTGTGTTGCTGAAATATATAGTAGTTTATAGATAATACTCTTTCTTCTTTTAGTTACTTTTAAAAATAGACAGTGCCCATCTGATTTGAAAAAACGTCCATCTCTACCCATACATGTATACCTCTATGTATGTATTCATAATCATGTTCATTACTTTCCCTGTTGCTGTGGCGTAATGCCTGCCAGAACCATTTTAAGGGAGAGAAGCATTACTTTGGCTCACAGTTTCAGATGAGTGCAGTCCCCTCATGGCACAGAAGACATGGTAGCTGTGGCCCTGTCTGGAGCTATCCATATGGGGATGTGAAATTGGCAGAGCAGGAGGCCAGGAGGGAGACTAGAAGCCAGGCCAGCCTGTCTCCCTCAAAGACCTGCCTTGCATTTACTTAGTGGGCTCCTAAATGCAAATGCTTCATAGCCTTAAATAGTGCCACCAGCTGGGGTCCAATGTGTGCAAACATGGGAACCTGTGGAGGCTGTTTTGAACTAAACCATAAAAAGTACAAATTGTTTGTGTTAAAACACTGCCTACTTTAAATTTCTTTGGATCATTGGTGCTAAAACCTGTTTGTAGCAGTTGAAGAGCTGAACCAGTGACATTCTAAACAGCTTCACATTAGCCATACCCTGATTCCAAATCACAGTGTAAAGAGACACTGCAAATCAGTGCTTTTATAAACCAAAACAACAACAAAACCCTTTTACTTTCATTGGTTACAAAAACATACATGTTGATGGAGTAAGAAGTGATGTCTTTATACATCATATAATATTCAAATCAAGCAACCGTCTCTGCAAAAACTTAACATTCCTTTAGACTGAAAATTTCTAAAATTCTTTCTTAGACTACAGATGTAGCTCAGTTGGTAGAACGCTTACATTTGTGGTAGGCGTGCAGCCCTGCATTCAGGTCTGTAACACAGTGTAAACCAGGTGTAGCAGTGATCCCCGTGATCTCAGCGCTGGAGTTGAAGGTCATAGCAGGTGCAAAAGCCAGGTTATTCTCAGCATCCTCAGGTTTGGCAGCAAGCATGTATCTCCACTGAGCCATCTAGTAGCCCTTCTTCCGTATTTTTATGATAAATCTACTCACCTGATCTCCCTGGTTCCCTTGGATCCTGTGAAGGTTTCTGCTGTGACACAGAACTGATGTGTGGCAAATGCAGTGCATGTGATGCTCAGCACATGTGTACATTGTGTAATTGTTCAGATCTGGTAAACAATGCTTAACATCCTTTAGCCCCCCAAAAACATTTAAATCCTAAGCTGTTTGAATTGATGCTTCTGCTGGAGAGGACTTCAGGAGGGTCGTCCTACATCTTGCATCTATTGTTCATTTGAGTGAAAATGTGTCACTTGTTTTTGTTTGTTTGTTTTCTTTTATATTTTTTTTCTTTTTGAGGTGACATTCAACTGTGTAGTCCTCACTGGCTTAGAAATGATTGTGTAGACCAGGATGGCCTTGATCTTATCAAGATCCACCCATATTATATGCCTTTCAAGTTATAGAATTAAAGACATGGACCACCAAAACTGCAGTATTAATATATTTTTTATTAAAAAATCATTTAATATAAAATAAGATTATTGATAGGGCAGAATATATTGCTTATTTTCTTATATTAATGCTTTATAAGTTCTTTGTATGTCTTGAGGTGCCAATACTGCAATAATATTAGAATTCATAGATATTTCGAATGCCAAAAAATTATGACCTTTTATAATATTACACGAAAATTTTAAATGTCCTTATTCATTCCACAGAATATGTAGAGTTGTAAAGTAGGTAGCCAAAATAATGAGATTATAGTGTTTTATAGTTACTATGATACTTGAATTCTCAGTCCTCCTACCTACCTCTTCAGTAGCTAGGACCACAGGGACCTGACACATGGACTCCTTTTTTAAGAAGCTATACTGAGAATAACTCACATACCATGGAATTTTCCCATTGAAAGTATAGAATTATTGAACCATACCATTACTATAATATTAATACATCCACAGCTATGTATAGTGATTACCACTATCAATTTAATACATTCTCCCACCTCAGAAACATCCCCATACATACTGGCGAGTACTACTTCCCATTTCCCTACTTCCGGACAGTCGATCACTAATCTTCCTGTGTAGATTTCTCTGTTCCAGGCTTTGCATGTGAATGGAATCTAGTAATATGTGGGTTTCCCACTGGCTTCTTTGACTTCGCATTTACGTCGTTTTCAAGGTTCATCCATAATGTTGTTTATGCTTGTTTCCTTCCCACACCCAAGACAGTTTTCTCTACATATTACAGCCTGGCTGTTCTGAAACCCACTCAGTGAGCCCAGGCTGGCTCACACTCAGATACATCTTCCTCTGCTTCCTGAACACTAGGATTAATGGCGTGTGCCGCCACTTCATTTGAATATTGTATTTCTCTAATGAGTAATGGCATTAAACATTTCTGCATGTGCTTTCTGGACACAGAGAAGTCTTGGGTGATGTTGCATCTTAGCAGTAGAGTCTGTCACTCCGTGAGTGCAGGAAGTTGCTCTCTGGATGTAGATCTCTTTAGTTTCTATAATCAATGCTTAATAGTTATTAGGTATAGTGTTTTCATTATTTTGTTAAGTGTATTGCCAAGTATTTTCTTTTTTTAAGAGTTATTCTAAGTTGGTTTTCCCTCCTTAATTTTCTTTTGGGATCCTTCGTTCTAAGTATGTTCTAAGTATTGATTAATTTTGTGTATTGATCTTATGTCCTTCGACCTTAATAAATTAATTGGTAGTACTTGAGATTGAACCTATGGCTTCACGCATGCTAGGCAAAGGCTCTGCCACTGAGCTCCAGCTGCAGCCTTGTGCTTATTCACTCTAGTGGCTTTCTAATGAACTCCTTAAGGTTTTCTATAGGCAAATCCATGGCACCTGCAGCATAGGAGTAGTTCTTCTTGTCTTCCCATCTGGGTCACTGTATTTCCTTTTTTCCCTAATTATCCTGACTAGAACTTCTATACCATGTTGAGTAAAATGGGGTAAGGGACATCTTGGTTTGGGTAAGCAATTAGAGTGAACACTTTTAGTCTTTAACCATTAATTATGATGCCCTCAAAGGTTTTTCAGGAGTACCCTTTATCTGTATGAGGAAACTGTTCCCAGTTCATTGTGGTTTTTTTGTTTGTTTGTTTGTTTTGTTTTTATTGTATGCTGTCAAAACCTTTTCCTGGGTTTATGTGAAGCAATAGTGTGGTTTGGGTTTTTTTTTTTTTTTTTTTTTTTTGTAATATGTCTTACATTTATTTTTTGATGCTAAATTAACTTGATTTTCTTCTTTATTATATTTTTTATTATTCAAAACATTTAAAATTTTTAAATATATATTAATTATACGGTTCCCCTCCCTCAAGTCCTTTCCCTTTTCTACCCACCCAACTTTTTAGTTCTTTCTCAAAAAAAAAAAAAAAAAAAAAAACAATACAACAACCTTTCTTCCCCAGAACATAGAAGATAAAGTAATACACCACCTAAAAAAATGGCAACAAAACCCCCACCAAAATGTAACCAAATAAACTGTGGAGTCCATTATATGTTGGTCAGCTAGTTACTCCTGATCATAAGGCATGTCCTAGAGTAGTTGATAACACCCAGTGACTCTCCAGTGGAAAAAGACTGATTATCCCTCTTCTAGCAGGTAAAAAAGGACAGGTCAGTTGTTGACCTTGACCCTAGTGACTAGGCATTCATTATACATTCATTTTAAAAAATATAACAAAATAAAATATAATAAGATAAAGCAAAACTATCACATCAAACTTGGACAAGACAAACCAACAGAAGGAAAAGAGCTAAAGAGAAGGCACAGAATCAGACCCACTCATTCACATACTAAGGAATCTCATAAAAACACTAAATTGGAAATCAGAATATGAGCACAGAGGACCCGGGACCTCTGCAGGCCTTGTGCACGCTGCCGCAGTCTCTGAGTTCATATGAGCTTTGCTCAGTTGACTTAGCTTTGTTTTCTTGGTGTCATCATTCCCCTCTGGCCTTTCAACTCTTCCACCTCTTCTTCCAAGGGATTCCCTGAGCTTGGAGGGGAAAGATTTTATGGATACAACCCATTTAGTGCTGAGTGTTTGTCTTAGGGTTTCATTGCTGTGAAGAGACTCTGTAGCCATGGCAACTCTTTTCAGAGGCTTATTCCCTTATCCTCAGGGTGGGAGTGATGGTGGCATGCAGGCAGACATGATGCTGGAGAGGTAGCTGAGAGTTCGACATGTGGATTGGCAGGCAGGGGACCAGACTGTGATGCACTAGGCCTGGCCTGAGCTTCTGAGACATCAAAGTCCATTCCAAGTGACAACAAGGCCACACCTCCTAGTAGTCCCTATGGGTCACTGCGGACATTTTTTTATTCAAACCACCCACCACAGTGTTCTAAGGTCTCACTCTGTATAATGTTTGTCTGTGGGTTTCTGTATTTGTTCCCGTCTTTTTACAGAATAAGCTTCTAGGGTAATGGCTGAACAAGGTACTGATCTATGGGAATAACAATATCATTATAAGTCATTTTATCACTACATTTTTTTAGACCATTATTATTTGGTTTTATTCTAGGTCCCTCCCTGGGCTTTCTAGTTTCAAGTTTGTGGTCACACAAGCAGTGTCGGGTATGAGTTACATCTCAGGGAATGGCCCATAAGTCAAATCAGTTACTGATTGGTTATTCCTGCAAGCTTTGAGCCACCATTACCTTTTCCTATCTTACAGGTAGTACACCAGTGTAGATTAAGGGTCTTAGTGTTTTCAGAGCATGCAGAGTACCTTCCTGTACCAAGGATGTTGGAATGTAGAAGTGAAGGCTTTCTAGGCACCAGCTTGACATACCCATATTCAGTGAGTTGTATGGTGTTGTCTGCAGCAGTGGGGCTTTGCTGTCAGTTGTGGAGAGCAGCCTATAGTCTTGGCAACAGCCTGGGTTGTTTGGAGATTCTGTGGGACCCTTTGACCAATAACTCATTCTTGGTACTGGAAGCTTCATTTGATTACAAGAGCATTTGCAGCTGTCTTCTCCATTATTTGGAGAGTTAACTTAGATTACTTTCTTGTGTGTGTGTGTATTTTACAAAATTTCTACTGTATTGGGTTTCCATATTACCCTTCAAATATACCTTAATTTTATCCGTTTTCCCCCATATTTCCTCCCTCAAGCCTCTCCCTCTGTTTGATATAAGTTCACTTTCATTCTTGACAGAAATCCTCCATGGTTATGGTGTGTGTTGTTAGATTTGTCTTGCTAGTATTTTGTTCAGGGAGTTGTATCCATCTATATGATTAATTTATTTATTTTTATGTGAATTGGTGTTTTGTCTGCATATATTTCTGGTGAGGGTGTCAGATCTCCTGGAACTGGAGTTACAGTTGTGAGCTGCCATGTAGGTGCTGGGAATTGAACCAGTGTTCTTTGGGAAAGCAGCCAGTGCTCTTTATTGCTGAATTAGTTGTCTAGCTACTTATCCATATTTTAGGAAGTCTTGGTTTGTAGTTTCCTCAGGATGTTTTGTCTAACTTGTCATCTTTCTTTCTTTCTTTCTTCCTTTCTTTCTTTCTTTTTTTTTTTTTTTTTTTTTGTCAACATGGTTGTTTCTCCTTTTTCTTAGCTAATGGCAGCACTAGCTACTGTGGGGCCTCCTAACCCTCGGGCAGATCCAGAGTGCTGCAGCATTCTGCATGGTCTTGTTGCAGCAGTGGAAACACTTTGCAAAATTACCGAATACCAACATGAGGCTCGAACTTTACTCATGGAAAATGCAGAACGAGTTGGGAATCGAGGACGGATAATCTGCATTACAAATGCAAAAAGGTGGGCTGCTAATCACAGTGACCCTTTCCTTGACAGAATCTTCATTGCTATGTTTTTATTCTACAAAGTGTGGGTGGCCTCTAAATATGTATGGATATGCAAAAGGCTTCTCTGATTTATTTTATTTCTAGTATTTGCTTTTAATATTGAGACTGAGCTTATTCCGTTCTAGATAAGAACCCATCTTGATAAGCTATATGTGCTTATGCACATCTGCGTCCAGCACTTGGGAGGTGGGGCAGGAAGACTGTCCCGAGTTTGAGGGCAGCCAACCCTCTGTAGTGAGCTCCAGGTTAGCCAGCGCTACAGAGCAAAGCTGTCTCAATAAAACTGTCTCTTGGTGAAAATTGTTTAAATTATCATGTAAATTGATAAGACTTTTTTTTCCACTTATTTTTTAAACTAATAATTTGATAGTATGAGTGAGGTATGTTCAGGACAGTCTTTGCTGAAGGAATTTTTTTAAGTATTTTTATTTTTTAAATTATGTGTACATAGGTGTCTGAGTGGGTTTGCTCACTCGAGCACAGGTACTGCAGAGGCTGGAAGGTGACTTCAGACCCCTGCAGCTGGAGTTACAGGCAGTTGTGAGCTGCTGAACTTGGGGGCTGGGAACCAAACTGAGGTCCTCGGCAGGAGCGGTGCTGGCTCTTAACCTCTGAGCGCTCCCTCCAGCCCTGCTGAAGTAACTGTGCCACACTCCGCATGCTCATGCTGCAGCTGGGTAGCGGCTGTGACTGTCGTGCTTGCTGTTCCTGTAAGTGTCCTCTCCCTTCTTAATAACACAGTGACAGTCATGTCCGGATGCTGGAAGACTGTGTCCAGGAAACAATCCATGAGCATAACAAGCTTGCTGCAAATTCAGATCAGTGAGTATGATTCACAGATGAAATGACTGTCTTTAACTTCACATGATGCAATTCCATATTTATTTCCAACAGTTTTTTATTATGTTTGGTAGCATTTCCTTGATTTTTCCTACTGAATTAATTAGCATAATAGTGTAAGTTTGATCGGAATTTTTTTTCATTTTCCTTATATTTTAGAGTATTTCTATTCACAAAAAAGGGGTTCAGAATGCTAAAATAATACCTAAATTTATAGTGCATATTTGTTTCTGTCGGACATTATCATATCCTTCTAGGAACTTACAAAATATGCAAATTGTGGGTGTCATTACTTATTTATTAGTTCAGAATGTAACAGCTTATCGCATAGTGTACATTTAATTTTAAATAATAGCAGTTGAAAACATTTCTTCTTTATACGCAGCACTATTTAGGGTGATCAGAAGTGTTTGCTTTGTCTGTTTTCTATACCAAACAATTCTGCCACTCTGTAGGCAGCATCTGGGTAACCTGCAGTTCATTTATGACTCCAGCTCTCTGGGTTAGTGCAGCCTCTGCAGATTAAGAGCTTAGTTTTTCAGAATTGAAAACCTTCTTTACCCTTTCAGACATTAGTGTCAGTCTGACTTGCTAACCATGAGTTGTTCCCACAGCCCCATCATGCCTGTTTGCTCTGAACTAGTGTGCTAGTGTGTTTTGTGTTTGCTGAACTAGTGTGCTAGTGTGTTTTAAACGATACAAATGAAGCAGGTGACATAGCACAGAGCAGAGGAAGTCCCAGGTGAGAGTTTTTACCCCTTGGAGATGAATATGCTGTCTTCATGGTGTGTGGATATGTTCATGTCAACATCCTGAGCCCTTTATCTCTGGGGCTTTCGTGGAGATGTCATACAGGCATGACTGGATATTCTTCCTAAAGGATGGCAGAGTAGGGTTCAAAGGTCCCAAGCTTCAAATCAAAGCATAGTCTTTCTGGCAATATCTTCTCCATCCTGCTGTGTAGAATCCCAAGTCAGGCCATTAGCAGAGAGGAACTAGTACACAGGAAATTCTCAGATTTAGCAACCAACTGTCAAGAACTTAGATCCAAGGTAAAATAGTAGAAAGCTGAAGATACTTTTAGTACCCATCGTACTTAGGACTAAAGTCCTATAAGTAAGGATTTTAGGAGAGCTCTGTCCCATCTGCCAGGTCCATAGACCAAATATGGCATCACAGCTACTAAGGGTGTGTTTACTGCAGTTGTGCTGTACTGCAGGTTAGACTGAGCACTTACTAATTGTCTTATGTGGAATGAGGGACATTTCTGTTAGAAGTGGAACTGTCTTTAGTAGAAGGGTCCTTAAGTATTTAGGAATGTCCTGTACAGTTCACTTGAGAATGGCTCAGAGACAGTCGCACCTCTATTCAGAGCCAGAAAGAACACAATGTAAACTAATAGTGAATGTGTGTGATATACAATGCAGAATATATGGATTTTCATTGAATATACTGCTGTCAGCTTTTCTTCAGAATACAAGGTTTAGGGAAGGGCTGGTGAGATGGCTTCATATCTGACAACATGAATTCAGAGCCTGTGTGGTAGAAGGAGAGACTCCCACGTTATCCTCTGGTTCCACATGTGCACTGTACACCCCTCCCTTAAAAAAAGTAAAAATGTAATTTTTAAAAATTGGGGACATTTTTTAGATTTATATTTGTAGAAGTAATCATTTACAGTTTGTGGTTAGTATTGTCTTGATTTTTGTTCTCAAAAAATTAAGATGAATTGTATACAGATAATACATTTTCTTTGTGATAATTATAGAAAATTGTGAGACCCTTCTCTTTATTGTTATTTTTAACTTTGAACAGATTTTTTTATTATGCAAAAATTGTCGCATAATTGGATACATTCTGCTTTGTGCAGTCTCTTACTCTACATGGTAACTTCTGAGCATCTCATCTGCCAGTGGCAGCAAGAGTGGGATGGCCTCAGTGACATCATGTGACAGCAGGGCCCTGGTGCATGGCTGTGACCAGGCATCACTGTCACTGTTTTTACTACTTAAACACACAGAGAACGGTTTTGCATTTCCTTTAAGCAAATGCAATTATTTGTGTGACTGTTTAGCTTAGAGTGATAGTGGTGATATCTGATTATGGTTTTATTATGTATTTGATACTATTATTATGATAAGGTTGAAATAGTTTGCTTGCCTGAATTCTTTACAATATCTATTCTAACATTTTAAGTGAAAGCTTTATTTTAAGTCTCATGCAGATTCAAAAATGTGAGTTGGTCTTGATTCACACCTACCCAGTTGGTGAAGATAGCCTTGTGTCTGATCGTCCTAAAAAAGAAGTAAGTGTGGAAGTACTGCAGGAGGAGATGGTTGAGTTCAAGTACAGCAATTCTGAGAATGATAGCATTAAACTGGTCACATTGATGTTTTTCTTCTGCCAAGAAACTACTTGAAAGTCTGAGAACAAACCTCTATGTCAAACATCTAGCTAGTCAGAATAGACTATTGTAATTACAGATGTTACATGTTTCTTGTTTTCCCTTCATTACTGACATTTATTTTAATAAAATGTTGCAAGTCTATATGTTTTATCCTTATGATTCTTTATTGTGGATTTTGGTTTCTTCAGTAACTTTAATTTTTCCTCATTTTTGAGAAAAGGAATATGTTCTAATAATCTTGGAGGACAAAGAAACCAATTTAAAAAGTTGAAAAATTTTTAAGTGAAAAGATAATTTTTGTTGGTTGGTAGGTATATTCATATCACATCTTTATTGGTAGTCTATATTCAGAAATACAAATTATCCATTTATGTAGTTACAATAAATGTATAGTAGTATGCTAATTTTAAAATTATTTTTAACCATAACCACTATTTAGAATATGAATTTTTGTATTTAAGTGATATTTTCAGGTTGTTGACTCTCATCTTTAGGTGGTTTCTTGATTACTTTATACAATATGTTGGTTTTACTTTTTGGTAATTAAGACAATTAAATTTATTGTTATTGCCCTGGAATTAATAAAGTTTTGTTAGTTTACTAATTTTTTGCTCCCTTACCTCGTAATGGTAATGAAGTCAGATGTTTGTGGTAATTTCCATGTCCCTTATTAATTTTTATCTGCAGTTTTGTCCTTTATAAAGTGAGTTATTTTTCTTATAGTATCTCTATGTGACTTCAAGGCTATTTTCATATCAATAAGCAGAAGTTAAAAAGTACAAATATGTATTTTCTGAAAGGTTTCAGTCTAGATTTTAAGAGGTCAGTGATTGTCTGTATTGTGATTACATATGTCACATAGTTCCTGACCTATAGTATAGGAAATGGATTATGTATGTTACAGATGGAACTTCATTGATGAAATAATTATCCTTGCTAGCTTTTATACCCTCCTGGTCCATCTTCCAAAGCCACTGGACACTTCATAGTCCGTAGTAAAATAGTCAGCACAGGTTACCTGCAGTAATGTATGTGGATTACCTTTCTTTGTCCTTTGCTACAGTTGTCCCCAGTTCTGACCAGTGAAGTCCACAGTGTCCGAGCTGGGCGGCATCTTGCTACCAAGCTGAATGCTCTAGTGCAGCAGCATTTTGACTTGGCTTCAACGACCATCACAAACATTCCTATGAAGGTAGGTAGTTCTGAGCGCTCTTGTGTGCTTTGTAATTGTTTGCTTGACATGCCTTATTCACTTTAATTGAACCTTTACTTTTTCTCCCCATATCATATTTTGTTTTGCTAGCCCACATTCAGTGTCTTTGAACAGGTTAGTAAATACTGAAAATCAAAAAGAAAGGATCACAGAACAAAATGTTGTGTAGTTACTATTTCTAATAACATCAGATTTTTAAGAACTATGTTTTTATTTTTTTAATCAACGTCTATATTTTAAATTATTTTTCTGTGATTCTTTTCCTGAGAGCTGTATAATTAGATGTTACTTTGTATATTTGAGTGGATCTTTGATTTCCTGTACTTTCATTCTTACCACCCGAGTGTAAAGGTGTTGATAATAGGACTGACTAGCAGAACAGCCCATGGCTTCCAGTTGATGCAGCTCTTCAGATGGAGAGCCGTGGGTTCGAGTCTGTGGTCACACCCATGGGCTTTCTCAGGAGCCTGTCCCTCTCTTCATGCTGCCATTAAGTTGTCAGGACTAAGCAAAATGCCTGGTCCACAGTAAGCTTCAAATGAGTTATCACTAAATTAAGTTCATTGTGTAACGACTTCTGCCTAAAAATTCATAGTGACTTTCATGGAGTCCAGTTTCAACTCTTTCCTTTTTTGGTTATTATTGAGACAGTGTTTTACTTTATAGTCCATGCTGACTTGAAATGTGTGATCCTCCTGCCTCAGCTTCCCTAATACTAGGCTCAAAGCTGTGAACCACAGTACTACTCAGCCTTGTTTTCAGTTCTTTTGCTTTTATCTCATGGATACAAAATTGCCTGAAAAAATCTTAGATTTTCATTTTTCATCCTCCCAATGTCATTGGCTGGTTCTTTGCTAGGAGTTCTAGAAGACCCTGTAGCAGGCACTGGATGAGAGGCAGCAGACAAGTAAAACTGTGTAACACACTCCAGCTTATGTCTGAGTTGGAACAGAAATGCCAAGAAGGCAGCAGGTGGCTTGTTTGTTGGACTTGATACTGTGTGCCTCTGTAGTCTGTGTTCTTTCTGTTAATAGATAATATCAAAAACAAGTCACTAAACTTGTTTATTAGTTAGTATTTGCTATTTTAAATAAATGGTCTTCATTAATTCATTGCAGGTATTTAAAGATGCTATTGCCTATTTTTAAGTTATTTTAAGTTCAACTTACATACATTATTCCAATGATGGTATATTTGGATATTAAAACTATTGTCAAGAGAATACATTTGTAGTAAAATTCAAAAATTCTAGAAGAATCATTTGTGTTAATAATTCTGACATGAGAAAATTATTACTTTAGTGCCTGGGTTTGGTTACTAGTTTTACAATAGTCGGTTACACTGTTGGAAAGTGTTGCATCTTTAAATAAACGACAGAGCAAACCATCCTCTTATTTAGCTAATGCAGTAGAATGTATTTGACCTCACTTTCAGAAAAAAAGCAAAGTGAGTCATTTATTTCATTATTTTGAAAGCAGATCCAAGTTATTTAAAATGTCTTAAACTTTGCTTAAAGGAAGAGCAGCATGCCAACACATCCGCCAACTATGACGTGGAGCTACTTCATCACAAAGATGCACATGTAGATTTCCTGAGAAGTGGTAAGAGGCGTTACCCAGGATTCTCACCAAGCAATAAACTAAGCTCATCTTTGTCCTAACTGCTGTGCAGTGTCACCATCAGAGTTTCTGTCGACTTGACACAGATTGCAATCACCTGGAAAGAGGGCATCTCAATTGAAAAACCATCAGATTGGCTTGTGGTCATATTTTGGGGCATTTTATTAATTGCTAATTGATGTACCCACTGTGGGTACTGCCATCCTTGGGCAGGTGGGTCTGGGATATATTCTGAGAAAGGTAGCAGGTGAGCAAGCCAGGTAAACAAGCTGGTAAGCAGAATTCCTCCATGTCCTCTTCAGTTCCTGCCTTCAGGTTCCTGACTGGAGCTCCTGCTTTGGCTTCCCACAATGAAGGACTCTGACTTCCATGCTGAAGTAAACCCTGTCCTCTCCAAGTTGCTTTTGGTCATGGTGTTTATTACACCAACAAAGAGCAACTGGGACAGTGTCTGTAGAACTGGTTCTCTGTAGACTTTGCTTCCCTTCAGGCTCTGATCTCCATTGCTGCACCCTTGTGCTAATCTTAGGGTAGGAGGGAGGAGCTTTAGCAAAGGTTTTTTTTTACCACAGTAGCTATAGCAGGATGAATCGTAATATTCCATTCACTCCTAAAGTTGAATACTGAGGCTTTTCTTTGTAGATTGGTGCTGACAGCTACAGGCTGACGTTAGCATGTTGTGCGCAGTCATTCTGAAGCAGTTGGGAGCCAGCTGGGGTTATGTGTCTATGGAATCTTGGAATTTCCTGACTGGGTTGCTAGCAGGAGAAAAGCTACTGTGATAAATGTATCCACTGATGTTAGCAAGGGAGTCTAGAGAACTTGTTTTTGAAAATGTAACTTGTGGAGATTATAAGAACCCAGGAGATGATGACAGTTTTTAAGATTTTTATTTTAACTTAGAAGATTGTTTAAATTCTCTTGGCTATGAAAATATTTCTTGTCTATGGAGATGGCTTAGTGGGTAAGAGCACTTGCTATGAAAGCCGAACAACCTGAGGTCAGATCTCTGGCACCTCTGTGAAAGCCCGTAAAGCCACAGTTTGGAGCAGAGACTAATAGGTCCCAGGAGGCTTTAGCCACACCTATGTCTTTACATTACACATATGTACACATAAATAAATAGAACCTTTATGCTATTGTAATGTGCTCCTGTGGCAATAGGAGCCGAGCCCTGTGATATACAGAGAAGGTTGTGTGTGGTTATGACACTGAACTTTTGGCAACCTGGACTGAGGAGGGACACCAGAGCAGGATTTCTCTTAGCACTAGGCTGTGCTTTGTAGCCCAGGCATCTCCCCTAAGCTCCATATCTATGTATTCCACTGCCTCATGTCAGTCCTCCATCTAACACTCAGCACTCCCGAGCAGTTGGTAAGCTTTGGGACTTAGCACTTTCTATGCTCATACAGTTGTTTTCACATTTTTATTTAACAGAGACCTCAAAGTTATCTTGAGATGCCTTTCTGACACTTTCTTTTTAAATTAATTTGTTTTATTTCATGTGCATTGCTGTTTTGCCTTCATTTATGTCTGAATAAGGGTGCTGGGTCTGCTGGAACTGGGGGTTACAGACAGTTGTGAACTGCCATGTGGGTTCTGGGAATTGAACCAGGTCCTCTGGGAGAGCAGCCAGTGCTCTTAACTGCTGAGCCATCTCTCCAGTCCCTCTTTCTGACAATTTCTTTATCAAATTTATCATCTGATTTTCTTAATTTCATTTTGTGTCTTTCTGATACAAACATTTCTGCATCTCTACCACTAGCTACTTCCTGAATGAAACCCATTATTTTCTCCCTAAGTGTATCTATTGTTGGTGGGTTAGCCAGGTAAAGTAAGCATGTAGCTCCCGTGTTCTCACAGCCTACATCGCCAGACCCTCCTCCTGTTGTCTCACCGCTCCCTGCTGTGAAGATCTTGACATGTGCTGTCCTCTCTGCCTGGAATGCTTTCTCCTTCTTTTCCTCTAATTTCTACACATTCTCTGAGAACTTAAGCCAACCTTTATATCTAAGAGGTTTCCCAGTGCCTTAGAACAGGTCAGACCTCTGTCCTCAGGCACTCAGAGCACTTATGTATACTATCTTCTTCAACAGAGTATCTTTGTCAACTTTGTGATTTCACATTTGCCCACCGTAGGGTGGGCACTGCTCCGCCTCCCTGTATTTACTCCCAGAACCTTTGTGCGTCCTCCACAGAAACACACTGTTGGCTATGTTACTTTATCATTCATTGGCACGGGCAGGAATTATATTGTATCTGAGGTCTATATATATATATATATATATAAATTTTTTTTTTTTTTTTGTTTTTTTACTGGCTATTAAGACAGTGACCCAAATTAAGTAAACTAGTGGATGAAAAATTTGGAGGGAAATTACCTATTGATGCTAACCATATTCCTCTCTTTTTTAATTAGATACTCTGTATTTACATTTGAGATGTTATCCTTTTACCCCGCCCTGCTCCCGTTCCGCCATTCCGCCGCCCCCCCCCCCACCATAGTTTATATCCATTTTTTTACTTGGCCTTTTCCCACTGAGACATTGTAAATAGTGTGTTTTTATAGAGCACTTCTCTTTTCCAGGGTTTAAACTGACTTTGAAAATTTAAATAACCACCACTTTGAAGCTGTCAGCCTCCTTAGTAAAGTTAATATTTTTGTGACCTCTCTAAAGGTGATGGCCACTCGGGGGGCAGCAGCAGAGAAGGGCCATTTAAAGAGACAGTAACCCTGAAGTGGTGCACACCCAGGACCAACAGCATTGGTAAGGAGAAGGGCTGGGGGTCTGGAGCACGCAAAGGTCTTTAGGTGTGATGTTGGACCCCAAGTTTCTTTTTGAGTTTTTGTTTTTCATTGTCTTAAGGGACTCAGTGAGCAGGTTTGTTTCTTTTAGGTATAGGATATGTTATTCTTTCATATCAGCATTTTTTTTCTCTTTCAGAGTTACACTATTGCACTGGAGCTTACCGAATCTCTCCTGTTGATGTGAATAGCAGACCGTCTTCCTGCCTCACTAATTTCCTCCTCAACGGTAACGTCACCATTTAAAGGCTGACCTCAGTCACTGTTAAGGGGAGTCTTTGTGCCACTGTAGTTCATGTGTCAAGATTGTTTTAAATTCATGGTATTAGAAATAGCCTTTAACAGTTTTGCTGGGTGGCAGAAATTTACTTTTTGATTTCCCGGCTTTATAGCTAAGTGAATTTTATCCAGCATAGTTTTAAGAATTTTTTATTAGAAATTTGATCTTTAGGGTCTGACTTTTTTGGAAGCTTAGGGTAATCTTAAGGTTTGGAACTATTGATTAAAAATCTGTCTTTTCCAAGGTTATTTTCATTATGATGTACAGTTTGATAGTTTGATTATCAGAATATGTAAGATCTAAATTCGACAGTATTTGGCATGTGAAATAGAAACAATTATGCCATAAAGGAGGCGTTGTGGGCAGGGATTGAGACTGTGCCTTTTCCTCAGATAGTTTGTGGCCTTAATAACCTGAGAATTCCTCAGTAGTTTAATTTTGATCTTGAATGTCTAGCAGGAAATTTTTATGTGAACTTGAAATTCAGTAAAGCAAACATACCATTATAATTGTTTATGAAAACAGCCACATGCCCATGTAACCTTAAAGAGTCTGAGAGAAGCTAAGTATTCGGAGAAAAATGTAGATACACTACCTTAGCAGTGCTGGTTAAAATACAGCTATTTGAATTTTGTTACTGACAGCTTGATCTTGCTTCTAACAGGTCGGTCTGTGTTGCTGGAGCAGCCACGGAAGTCAGGTTCCAAAGTCATCAGTCACATGCTTAGCAGCCATGGAGGAGAGATCTTTTTGCATGTCCTTAGCAGTTCTCGATCCATTCTAGAAGATCCGCCTTCAATTAGTGAGGGCTGTGGAGGAAGAGTTACAGATTATCGGATTACAGTGAGACTTTTTTAAAGAAATGTTTATTTTATGTGTATGAGTGTTTTACCTCTGTATGTCTGGGTGCCATGTGCATGTGCACGCGTGATACCCGTGGAGGCCAGCACAGGGTGTTGGATTCTCTGGAACTGGAGGTACTGACAGTTGTTAGTCATTGTGTGGGTGCTGAGCAAGAGCAGCCAGTGCCCTTAACCACTGAGCCATCTCTCTAGTCCTGCCATAAAACTTACTATTCTGTAGATTTTGTTTTGAGTCAGTTAGCAAGAGTTCTTGTTACACGTTAAAGTTAAGGGGAAAAGAGCTCTGAGAAAAGCTGGTTGGTTCAGTGACCATCATCACTGAGTGCTCTGAGTACTCTGCCATGTGACAGACTCGGAGACTGAAGCATCTGGGTTCCGGAACACGGGACATAGAGAGGACATGGTTCAGTCAGTGCTTCCTTTTACATATATTGATATTTCAGGGCTACTTTTTTGAGATGGTTGTGGAACTTAGATTTGGATTTATGCGTATAACTACTCTTTATAAACTACCAAATATTATATAATTTAATTATTTTAATAAGGGATTGAAAGCCCATCAGTATTCATTATAGAAAACGGAGAACTTAAAGATATCAAACAAAAACTCTACCTCTAATTCCATTATTTAAAGATTAACACTCATCATTTTGATGTTATCAAAGCAGCTTTTTATGAGCAAGCTGGCCTTGCGCTGTGATGGACTCACATACATCTGAGAAGCAGTCACAGCATAGGAGTGGAGTAGGGCTTGCTTCATTCCATTGTGTGCATGTTCATAGCTTCAGAAGGGGGCGGGGCAAGCACTGAGGTGGGTCACTGTCAGAGGACATGAGGGATACGACTGTGATGGAACATTAGACTAGCTTCTAATTGTGTCTTATCTGGTTATCATTAGGATTTTGGTGAATTTATGAGGGAAAACAGGTTAACTCCTTTTCTAGACCCCAGATATAAAATCGATGCAAGTCTAGAGATCCCGTTGGAACGTGCAAAGGATCAGTTAGAAAAGCACACCCGTTACTGGCCCATGATTATTTCACAAACCACCATTTTCAACATGCAAGCGGTGAGTGTCATTTTTTTTCCTGGATTAGTGTGTATTTGCAAATACATTTTTAAAAAAGAATTTTTTAAAATTTGTAATTGGTGCCATTTCTCAAGCAAGACAAGAAGCATGAGTTTGCTGTGGCTGAAGAATTAGTGGCTGAGGACAGAAGCAGCAGTTACGGTGTCCCCACTGTGTGGCCATCCTTAAAGTCCGCTTTAAACCAAGTGCTTCTTTTCTTCTTTCTTTTTCTTTTCTTCCATTCTTGTAACCTAACAGGTAGTTCCATTAGCTGGTGTCATTGTGAAAGAGTCTTTGACGGAAGAGGATGTGTTAAACTGTCAGAAAACTATATACAACTTAGTTGATATGGAAAGGAAGAATGATCCTCTTCCTGTTTCTACAGTTGGTACCAGAGGAAAGGGACCTAAAAGGTAGTTTTCTGTTCATCATGTTTACTTAACAGGCATTACTCTATGTGAGAAAATTCCTCCAAGTGTAAATTATCTGAGGGGTGTGTGCATGTGATGGGGACATAGGATGACAGGCACTGCTGCAGTGTAACTTGGAGTTCCACCATTAACTGTGGAGTGAAGAGAAAGAAAGAAATCTCCATTTCTGTTTTCTTTACCAAAGCAAGTGCTTAATGCTTGGCTATGATAACCAGGAGCATTTCTGAGGGTGCTTTTGATGTTTACTCCAGAGATGAACAGTACCGGATCATGTGGAATGAACTAGAGACTCTTGTTAGAGCCCATATCAGCAACTCTGAAAAGCATCAGAGAGTCCTGGAGTGTCTGATGGCATGTAGGAGCAAACCCCCAGAAGAAGAAGAGCGGAAGAAGCGAG
This sequence comes from Micromys minutus, assembly GCF_963924665.1. NCBI lineage: Eukaryota > Metazoa > Chordata > Mammalia > Rodentia > Muridae > Micromys > Micromys minutus. The sequence goes on from NC_137972.1 coordinate 2,807,897, forward strand.
GGAGGAAGAGGGAGGACAGGGAGGACAAGTCGGAACAAGCAGGGAAGGAACACAGCACCGAAAAGCCCCGGCCGGACTCAGACAGGTGACTTGTCCCCTAACACATACCTTGGCCTGTCACACATTCACTGCATCCCGTAAGTGCCTGTTCACGCTAACTGCACTCTTAGTCACCCCATCTTTCTGTGCCTTAAAAGGTATGAACTTTTATTGTTATGGCAAAAATGTGTTAATTTTTCCTAACTAGTTTCTAGTTACCATTATGATGTTAGATACCAGTATGTACTTTGAATATTGTAGAATTCACACACATAAATTTTATGTTTAATGAGTCATTGGGCATTCATTTGTCACAAGAGCCCATCCTGAAAAAACACCCTGCCTTATATTAGATAGGCCATGCTTCAGTGATCACAGCACAGTTTGGAAGATGCTATCTTTTATGAATTGGGTTCAGGTTGCCCTTGGGAGCAGACCAGCATACCGCCCTAATTTTGACATCATTCCCATCAGCACACTGCTTCTCCTTGAGGCCACACTTGACTATTTTGACCAACATGGCGAAGGGGAGAACTGACTTCACACACATGCCTTTGCACATAAATTGCTTTATTTAAAAGTTAATAAATATCTTAATGTATCAACTTCTACGTTCTTGCCACAATTCAGACAAGACAGCTAGATTTATTGTAGTGGCAAGTGACCTTTGCCTTTACAGTTAGTAATTCATGGAAGATCTCTGCTCACACATACATGATTCCGTGTCTACCACCTTCCCCATTGGTCTGTAAGAATATGGTGACAGTAGTTCTTGAAGTCGTCATTTCTAGATAGGTAGAGCACTTCACTTTTCCTGCTGACTGTAGGAAAAACAAAGTACTTCAGCTTCAGCTGGCCTTCATTCAGTGTATGGCTTTGAGCATAGATGAGAAGTATTCTTACTAAGAAAGCTTAATAAAAGCTTAGAGTAGGCCATCCTAGCACTCAGGTAGAAGCACTTAGGTTGATCTGAGTTCTAGGTCAGCCTAGTCTACATAGAGAGTTTCAGACCAGCCAAAGCTACACACAGACTGTCTCAAGGAAAAGCTTTAAGTGAGGCTTGCAAGTAAGGACACCTGAGAGCTTACCTCGTCACACAGATTGCACCACACTAGACAATAAGGACTAATCTTACTTATAATTTGGAATAGATTTTTTTTCCCATCATTTTAAAAATGTGAACCATCTTGTGAAATGTCTTGTGCGTAATTACATTGTTTCTAACCTTTTAACTGTTAAATTAGGTTTCCTGGTTTGGTTTTAACTTTTATGTTGGACTAATTCCTGGACTATTATGACTATAAAGGGAAATAAAATTGTGTTGAGCTCATTAAATGACCTTATATGATTTTTAGATTGTTCTGGGAGATGGAGTATGTATATGAAAACCGACACACACAGCAGTGCAGTCACTGGGCCGTTTATAGACTTGTGAATTAAACTCTCACTCCATCATTTGTTCCTCTACAGATTGAAGGGGGTTTTAGAGCGAGGGAAGGAAGAGCTGGCTGAGGCAGAGGTCATTAAGGACTCACCCGATTCTCCTGAACCTCCAAACAAAAAGCCCCTTGTTGAAATGGATGAGACACCACACATGGAAAAGTCTAAAGGTGAGGACTTGGGAGTGGCCTGGGCAGTGAGCTCAGCACTTGTTTCTGTGTGGTGTTACTTCACATTGTGTCTGTGAGAAAGAGCTGCTGACACAGGGTGCCTGGGGCTGCTGTTTACATCCTTGGTAGTGAAGGTATTTTTAACATTAAAAAAATAGTAGTAGTATGCTTCTGTTAGTAAAAGCCTTGAAAAATAAAATACTTTATATAAAATCTATACTTTAGGAAATTGTAAATTAGAAGCTTAAATCTGCTTATGTTCATGGAACTCCAAGTACTGGCTTATGGAGGACAAAGTGTTCCCTAAGCCTCTTTATCATTATTCATTTTAATTAACAAACAAAGTAATTGGTTTTACTGTGACATTTATTCAGTACATCATGGTGTGTTGTCATAGTTCCCCTGCACATGACATGTTCTTCTGCCCTTGCTCTCCCTTAACAGTCCCTTCATACCTCTCCCACTTTCACGTGTTCATGTGCATGCACATAAAATCTCCCTTTCACTTTTACATGTGCATGTGCATACACCTGGAATCCCTCTCCTGCTTTCTTTCATAGGTGCATGCACATGAAATCCCTCTACCACTTTCATATGTGTGTGTGCATACATACAACATTTAGATCCTATGTGTGAAAGAGAAAAATACTTGTTCTCCCCTCTACCCATCTCTTGGGACCCCGGGAAGAATATAACAATACTCATTTAGTAGTAATGTATGACCAAGCTTAAATGAAGATATTGTCACAAATCATATTTTCACCATGAAACCTTTAATCTTATTTATAGGCTGAGAAACTTAAATTTCTTCTTGAAGTAATTCTAGTTCTAAATGATGGGACTTGGACTTGAGTTCCTGATGTCATTCTGGGCCTTAGTGTCCACGAAGGTATCCTGTGTTCAGTTCTCTTAGGGTTTATGGAAAATCATCAGTCTATCTGATGCTTGTGTCTCCCAGCTGTCGAGTGCAGGGCAGCCCAGCATTATTGGCAGGTCTTTCTCTGAGCAGGCAGGCTAGTCACTCCTTAGTCAGTGCACTGGGACACACTCAGTCTTCAAGCCACCAATCTACTTGCATTCGGGGAAGCAGGGGTCACCTTGAGGTGGTCTGGTACCTGCCTCTCCAGGCCTTTGCCAGAATTAGAAATGATAGAGTTTTAATTGGTGTCTACTGATAATTACATATCTCACATATGTAAATAGATATACCACTATGGATTAGACTGAGAAATTTAGATCTACTTTAAAGATTTTTTTTTAACTCTTCATTTTCATACGTGTATTTGAATCATACCCAACCCCAATTCCTGTTTCTCTCTTCCCTAGATCTCCCTCCTACTTTCATGTCTTTCACTGTTTTACCAGCTAAATCTTTGTATGTTTTCTGATCAACAGCATTCCTTAAACCCATTTCATCTGCTTTGGAAAAGATTTTCTACTTTCTGTCCCCTCAAAGCCAGTTGTTAGTCTAATGTTTACCTACACTGCCCTTAAGGCTGGTTTTTCTAAATGTGCCCTGTGGGTTTGGTTAAAATCTGCTTGACTTTCTTGGCATAGTACAGTGCCTGAAGAATGGAAAATGAACAGCAGAAATGAGGGTTAAATTTGTTACATTTCTAGAACTTGAAGTAGTAATTTTTCTCCTTTTTTTTCTTTCTGCTCTTAACATCAGGGCCAGTGTCCTTATTATCCTTGTGGAGTAACAGAATAAACACTGCCAATTCCAGAAAGCACCAGGAGTTTGCTGGGCGTTTGAACTCTGTCAATAACAGAGCAGAGCTATATCAACACCTTAAGGAGGAAAATGGGTTTGTGTAATTTCCTGTGGAAACTGCTTTGTTGATTGTGTAGTCCTGTGATGAAACTGCTTGATTTGGTCAGCAGTTGTGTTGTGCTATTGTGAGCTAATACTCACATTGCCTCTAAGGAGAAAGATAGACCGTTAGACCCTTCGCACTCACAAAGGGCCCAGTTTATTGATTGTAATTATGAAGCTGTTTACTACTTACTGCATTGTATTTTCAGGGGCCGTTAAAAACCACACATTAAATCTGTGTAACGTTAAAGTATTAGAGTAAATTTCAGACATGATTATTGTAATAGGTTGTTTTAAGAAGAAATTCTCCTGTAGTATACTGTTAAAGGAATTCTTTTTGTAGAAATCTTGGTGGAGATTTCCCTTTTCTTTGCTTGGAGAAAGGAGAGTGGGCTAGGGAGGGACCCAGGGAAGTGCCCTGATGTTTACAGGCTCACCTTTCTCTCTGTGCACAGTGAGGAGGTTGGACTGACTGGAGGACCCCGAACTTCAATCCCTTTCTTAAAGTGCCCACGTTCTCCTGTTGTGAATAGGTTAGATTTTAGTTCCAATGGGTAAAAGTAGATAAAACTATGGATTGCTACTATGTGTGTATTTATCACCATCTCACTTTCCTTCTAAATTTTTCAGGATGGAGACAACAGAAAATGGGAAAGCCAGCCGCCAATGAAGAGTGACTTGAGAAACTAAATTTAGTTTATTTCAAAAACTATTTTGGGCAGAATTTGATATAAGTACTTTTACAGCAAGATTGTATAGCTATGTTGCCTGGACTGGTTTTTACATTTTTAAAGAATTTCAACAAATTATCATTTTTGTACTAATTCTAAGATTGGCAGAGTCAAAATATATACATTGGAGATTTGCCCTCCCAGACCACACAGTTTATTTTATTGTAAAAGGTGTTCCTTCTGGAAATGTTTTTTTAAAAAAAAATTCTTAGGCCTTTGCCAAATAAAACTATTAAACTGTTTGAAATGTAAAGTATTGGAGTATTATTTTAGAAAAAAGATACTACTCTCTTAATTCTAACATCCACTTTCAAGGATTTGTAAAGCTTGGTGCAAGTCCAGGTGAGATTTGTAGTGTTTAATGCAGCCCTTACTGCCTGCTTGCTGTATAGAGTGCTTCTCTCAGGAGATGCTTTGCCTTTGTGTGCTCACGATACCCATTGAGGCCAGAATTTCTAAGTAGTCAGTGTGACTTTGCATTTTCTAGTTTGATATAACACCACATTTTTATTGTCCATTAGCTCTTTATATTGAAAGGGAAGTAAGTACAAAGGAAATTCACAAAAGAAGAAACGGGCATCTATGGGGTTACTTGTTTTCATTCCTGGTAGAACCTTGGTTTTCTTTGTCTTCAGAAACGTCAAAATTTATGTTGCAGGTTGTGTTAACTTTCTTCCCATGCATGGACTCTAATAACATGTTGTAAGAAACGTGTTATCTTGGTGTTACCTACTTCTAGGTTTCTCCAAGTCTCTTGAGTGCTTAAAGTGGAATTTTGAGTCCAGGAGACATTGTGATTATAAAGGTTCTAAATTAGCATGAAAAACAGGTGCATTTGAAATCACACCAAGTCCACCCACTAAATTCTACTTTACTTTTGTCATTGCAGTTTAGGCAGAAATCACACAGTTTTTCTACCATATATGTATGAATACACCATAAAAATTATGAGGCTTATATTTGAATGTCTAATATTGTCACATGATCATGGCCAATTACCATTACAGTGTATATAGATGTACTAATGCACATACATATTGATTGGCATTGAGGCTTCATGTAAATATTAAGAATCAGCCTGAACAATATATGGTTTGGTTTTGGGGATTGTGGCCAAGTGTTTGGCTCCTCAGCACTGCACCTGTGTTTCTCCTTTATGTAGAACTCAAGACACCCTTGCTTCACATCAGTACCACCTGGACGACGTACTGCATTGCTTGCTTTCTTGTTTCTGCCACATGGCTGCTAAAACCATTAATGGAATTGTATATAGATGTTGCCAACTGAGCAAATCTAGAAATTTCCATAGTATCCTATAGATTTAGAGCATTAGTCTTAATTTAGAATGTTCCATTATCTAGACTGACACTTAGGAAGTTTAATTTCTTGGTGACTTAACATTACTAGATTTAGCTATGTGAAATTGCTACTTTGAAGCTGGGCGTGGTGGCGCACATCTTTAATCCTGGTACTCAGGAGGCCAAGGCAGGTGGAGCTCTAAGTTCTAGTCTAGCCAGGTCTACAGAGCAAGTTTCAGGACAGCCAGGACTACACACAGAGAAATCTTATCTCAGAAAAGCAAAGCAACAACAAAGCCAAAATTAGCACTTTATATGTAAAATATAGTTGTATAGTGGTTTAGTCTACCTTTGTCTTTATATACTGTCTGAATACTCCAAACTACATTTAGCTTAGTTCGTTTGAAATAAGTTTTTCATACAGAAAGGTGCTAATTTAGTGTCTGATTAAGAATTTTTTAAAGTTTATTTTATATGCATGCCTGTTTTTTGCCTGTATGAGGGTCTGTGTACCACATGTGGACCTGGCACCCACGGAGGCCAGAAAAGGACATGGGATCATATGGAACTGGAGTTAAAACAGCTATGAGCTACCGTGGTTGCTGGGAATTGAACTCAGGTACTTTTTATAAGAACAGTTCTCCTAATCACTGAGCCATCTTTCCAGCCTCAAGTTTTATATGTGCATTAGAAGGTAAAAAGGGAAGGTGAAAACACCACTCCGATTACTTTCTTGATAAAAGTAAGGCAATATGTGGTAAATTACTGGACTAGAATTTAATGACAAAAATCATTGTCCTGGTAGAGTAAAGCCAGACTTCTGTTTTTTTTTTTTTTTGTTTTGTTTTTTTTTTTTTGTTTTTTTTTTTTGCCCTTTTGTTCAGTGCAGGCCCCTGCCTGTGTGATGCTGCCACCTACGTTCAGGGCTCATCTAACCTGAGTTAAACCTTTCTGGAAACTCCCTGTAAGACATGCCCAGCAGTGTACCTCAGCAGTCTCCTAGGTAATTTTAAATCCAGTCAGGTTGACAAGATAAAGGATCACACTTAGCAGCAGCCGGGAAACCGTCTAATCCAGTGGGTATTCTCTGTACGGGTTAAGGCTATAAAGCTGCTTTGAGTCAGCACCTGCTCTGGGTGGGGCAGTCTATTCACTGCATGTGAGAACGTTCAGTTTCAAAACAGCCAGTTTCTGTATCCTCACGATTTGGGTGGGTATTTGCATCAGGCCCTCTTAAAGGGTTTGTAGGTAACAGAAGTCTCCTGTTTCACCTGGATGTCATCAGAGAACCTGATGGATGGGTGGCTAATGGTATCCGCCACAGATACTGCAGTTTATTCGCTGAGTTTAGCAAAATAAATCAATCTTCTGATGAGCAAGAAGAAACCTTTTGTGCACAGAGTGCGTATGTACCCAGGGAATACTTTGGATAGCGTTCTTACTACTGAAAAACCAGGTAAAACTAAGGCAGAATGGAAGGTCTGAACAGGCAGAACTCAAGTGAGCTAAGCTTGTAAGTTGCTGTCCTCTAAGGCCACTGCTTCCGCTCCTGCCCTGACTCCCCTGCGTGGTGGACTGTGGAAGTGTAAGCTGAAGTAAACCCTTTTCTTCCCAACTTGCTTTTGGTCATGATGCTTTATCACAATAGAAACCTTACCTAAGTCTGAAGTTTGAAAGGCCTGGGCACTGCTGCCTGAGTCGGCAATGAATCCAGATGATAATACTCTAATATTGCAAACAAGCCCTTCTCCCCAAATCCAAATTTAGTGGCACTTTGCATTCAGGTCGTCTTCAGTTTGAAAGAAATTTTAGGAAATTGCCACAGAGATGACAGCAGATTGCTTTGAATGAGACACATGCCAGGTACTGTGCTAAGTGTGTGTTCCATTTTCTCTTTACAACCAGTGTATTGAGATAATCTATAAAGGGAAAAATAATAGAGCAAGTTTTGAGCCTCACTTTCACTGTTGATGAATTTTGTTTGTTTGTTTAATGTATATGAGTACACTGTAGCTGTCTTCAGACACACCAGAAGAGGGCATCAGATCCCATTACATATGGTTGTGAGCCACCATGTGGTTGCTTGGAATTGAACTCTGGACCTCTGGAAGAGCAGTCAGTGCTCTTAACCTCCATCCCTGATAATTAATTTTAAAATGTATTTATCTTTAGTGTATGTGAGTGGTTGCTTCACTGTATATATGTGCTGCACTGTGTATGCCTGGAGCCTGAGGAATATCTGGTTCCCTGGAACTAGAGTTACAGATGACTGAACTGTTATGTGGGTGCCAAGAACCAAACCCACGTCCTCTGCAAAAGCAGGTAGCATTTACTGCTGAGCCATCTCTCCAGCCTTTTGTTTTAGAAGATTATAAATAGTATTTTCTATTTGATAGCTTCACATGCCTCCCTTTCTAACTTCACATCCCCCTTTTCCAGTTAGTGCTCCCTGCAAGCACATAGCTGTGGGGCATCCAATGGAGTTTGGGCAGAAGTTACAGCCCTGAAGAAATATGTCTGCCTCCCCCAGCAGCTGTCAAGTGCTGGTAACCCCTCAAGTCCTGACCTCCCCTTGCTGAAATGCTAATCGACCTGATCTAGCATGTGTGAGTGGGTGTGCATGCTTGCGCACATGTGTGTGCATGTTTGTGCGTGCATGCATGCATGCGAGTGTGTGTGTGTGTTCCTCCCTGTTCTCTTACACTCTCTTCTATTACATTCCCTGAGGATTAGCAGTGGTGATACTGTGTCACCAACAGCCCCTTATTCTCAGTACTTTGACCAACTCTGACTTTAGCGACTGCTGCTCACTGCACAAAGAAGCTTCTTTGACCAAGGTTAGGAGCAGCACTGATTTATACAATAGGCACAGCCCACTGATCTGAAAAGTATTAGATCCCATCGGTTTCTTTGCCATATTCCATGTGTTGTGGGGTCAGTGGTCTTTACTGCTGTTCTCTGGTTCTGGCATGTGGGAAAGGGGAGAAGGTTGGACGTCTTTCCTGGTCGTTCCCTTTCTTCCTGGCTTCTGGTCCTGCTATCAGTCCCTGTGTGGAAAGCACTCTGCTTTCTTAGTCACAATGCTGCCTTTTTATGTAGTAGACCACGAGATGGACAAAATACAAAGTGGACTTAACTTCAGTGGTAGTTAAATATTTTAAGTGGAGTGTGTGCATGTGTGTGCATGTGTGTACATTCATATAAAATTCTTTTTAGGGGCCAGAGAGATAGCTCAGAAGTTAAGAATGCTTCCATGGATCCTGAGTCCAATTCCCAGGACCACATGATGGCTCACAAGCATCTATAATGAGACTGGGTGCCCCCTTATGGCATGTGGGTATGCAGGCAGCACAGAACACTATACATAATAAGTCGTTTTAAAATGTCTTTTGAGATTATAATTAATTATATCATTTCCCCCTTTCCTAAAACCCTCCTAACTAACCCTCTTTGCTTTTTTAGATGCATGGCATCTTTGTGTGTTACCGTGTGTATGTGTGTGTTTTCCTAAATACGTAAATACAACCTGCTCAGTCTGAATAATGCTACTTGTATGCATATTTTCGTGGTTGAACACTAGGTATTGGAAAACAATTAGTATGCTTTTCTTCAGGGAGACTATTTCTCCTGATCTCAGCATTGCCTGTTTCTTTATATAGGGTTTATACGCCACCATGAGCTTTCCTTCATCCACATCAGCATATCTATGGCTGTCCCTGTTCAGCTTCTATTTAGGCAGCCACATTGGTGAGACTTTGAATGTAGCTTCTGACATTCCTAGACACACAACCTCTCAGCAGACTCATTTTCCTCTGGCTCTTACACTTTTTCTGCCACATCTTCTGCAATAATTCCTGACCCGCATGTGTGTGTGGATAGCAAGTGTTTCTCATGCTGGTAGTCTGTCAAGTGCAACACATTATTTGTGTCTTTCTAAGACCGCTTCAGAGTAGCAAAAGCTAAGTAGGGCATAATCTGAACCCCAGGTTTGCCAGTCTGTGGTGAGTATTTAATATGTGCAGTGAGGAAATATGGGGAAGGGAAAGCTACAGTCATTGCTTGTCTATTGGTAAAGTAAAAAATAGTCCCCGGCCTTTAAGACCACCGTTTCAGTAGAATACTGGCAAAACAAAGCCCATTCACTCAGGTAATATGAATGCAGATGTGAATTTGGACAACTCAGATGACACAGGCACATGTAGCAGTAAACACTGAGGTCTCAGAACACATTTAGTTGAATCTCATGAGCTTCATGAGATTGAGTTGAATCCATATAGATACTGTGTGTGCTCATGCCTACAGATAAAGTTGTCTTTGTAAGTGGTTAATAAAGACATTTCTTTTGGCTCCACTGAAGCTACACTAGTCCCTTCACTCACTCCCTTGGGGCATCTTTGGGAATTTTAGCGCAGTCTCCGGCTCTCGGTTTTATATCCTTCAGTTTAGGTGCAGTGGACAGAAAGAGCTTGCTACTGTACTGATGAAGCCATGTAGTGATGCAGAAGCAATATTCCAGAGGCAGTGGTCACGCAGGATGCCCCCGTGGAGCGGTGACAGGCATTCCATCAGCCAACATTGGAGAGCTCTCACCCTCACTAAAGGACCCAGGTAGAAGTGCTCTGCCAGCCTTTGTCCCAGAGACATCCTGGACCACCAGGAGCCTCAGCAGCCTCTCTGGGGGGTTTTAGGTCAGTGGGTCTTGTCTTTGAGCTCTACCCAGCTCCAGTGCTGAAGAAGACAAGGACAACAGCAATACTGGGTGTGACAGTGCATGTCTTTAACCCACCACTGAGGAGGCAGAAGCAGGTGATTCTCTGTGAGTTCAAGGCCAGGCTGGTCTACACAGTGGGTTCCAGGACAGCCAGAGCCACAATTCTTTATGTGTGTATGTGTGTGTGGTCCTGCAGATGCTGTGCTATATGTCACGTGGCCATTTAGTCTAACAAGTTTTCTGTCCATTCGTCTTCCCTCTGCTTCCCTCACTCTGTTCCTCGTGCTCTTTCCTGTCTTTCTCTTCATGCCTTCATCCACCCCTCACATTGTAGCTTCCTCCCTTCTGCCCTTGCCTTTGTTTGGCCTTCCCTATTCTACCTCTCACTTCCCGCCTAGCCACGTTCACATGGAAGTGCGTGCTCCCTGGCCCTCAGTCACTGCCCGCACTGCCCCTTGTGTTGTTCAGAGCCCTGGCTGGTAGAACCTCGGCTCTCACAGACCCTTCGTTACCGTGGAGCTGTGCTCTAATGCCAAGTCCCAAGTCACAGGAAAGATAACAATTGCCCTGGGTTTCCCTAGTAAAGGGAAGCAGGGAAACAGTTCAGTCTTTGAGCATTCTTCCAGGGCTGCCCTTCCATTTTTTCTTTCAAGCACAGGCTGACCTCAAGTTCATAGCAGTTTTTCCCATCTTTCCCTCTCGAGTGTGGGATTTCACTTGAAGATTTTTCAGAGCTAGTCATTGTGAAAAATGCTATGAAGGTTTTTAAACCTCGGGATCTGCTCACACCCCCAGTCTTCATGTCCTTGTGGATTAGCAGCAGGAGGCTGGGGTAGCTTCCCAACACACCTTTGGACATCAGTGTTCTTACGTTTCCAGGAACCTGACTTCTCCAACTTAAACATTCAGTATGCTGGGCATGGTGACACATTTGTAATTCCAGAACCTGAGGAGAACCTGAGGCAGGGGATGGCCAGTCTGAATCCAGCCTGGGCTACATGGTGAAAACCTGACTTTAAAATAAATAAATGTATGTATGTATGTATGTATGTATGTATGTATGTATGAATGTATGTGTGTATGTGTGTATGTGTGTGTGTATATGCATGCATTGACATGAACTCAGCTTTTGCCAGCACCACCTTCTTCCCAAATACTGTTAAGTCTGTGAATTTGGCCTCCAGAGCATGTTAAGAGTTAACAATGAGTTCGTTGTACTGTGTTAATTACATGTTCTGTATTCCTGGGCACCTTGCTGTGCACTGTCAGAGGCTTCTTCATATTAACTCCTGGACCAAAAACCCAGTAAGCAGAAGACAGATTCTTATGAAAGTGACACTAAGTAGAGAGATACAAACGGAAGAAAAGGTTCCCATGGTGATCTATGTGGAAGTACTTTTTCCATTTCGGGCTGCTGTTTGGGACACTTGGCTGGCTCTGTAGTTTCACAACTACCGTGAGGTTTTTAAGGCAGCTTTCTAGAGGACCTCTTCATTCTAATTTTAGACTGAGAGAAAACAGCAAATAACAGTTATTTCTGTATTTAAGAGTTACTTGAAGAAAGGCTCAGGGATACAGTGTTGTGAGAACCTGGGCAGCAGCCCCAGCAGCCACATAAAAGCCAGGCGTGGCATGGGTGTGGCAGTGAGCAGTCCCTTGCTGGAGGCTGAGACAGGAGGACCTCAAGGTCATTGGCCAGCTCACTGAATGAGCTGGAATGCTGAAATGGCAGTGAACTCCTGGCTCAGTAAGAAATGTCTCAAAAAATAACACAGGAGCCAGGTGTGGCTGCTGGGCTCAGTCCTGCAGCTCAAGGAAAACCAAGGCTACATACAGCCTGTCTCAAAACATATCATAAAAACAGTGTGGGTGGGATAGAGGATGACACCCAAAGCCAGCTTCAGGCGACCTCATACACACATGCAGTCGAGTATTCCTGCACATGTATGCACATATGAGAGTAGGAGGGGCTTATTGAAAAGAGGAGGGTCAGTAGGAGAAAGAAGATAGAATCATTGGGAGGGATGACGATCATAGTGCATCTGTGTTGGATCCCCTGAAACTAGAGTTACAGATGGTTGAGAAATACCAAGTGGATGCTGGGAATTGAAGCTTGGTCCTCTGAAAGAGCAGCCAGTGGGCTCTTCTCTCTTTTTCCCTCCCTCCTTCCCTCCCTCTCTCCCTCCTTCCAACTCTTTCTTTTTTCTTTTTGTGTTCTAGAGACAGGGTTTCTCTGTGTATCGTTGGAACTTGCTCTGTAGATCAGGCTGGCCTCAAACCCACAAAGATCTCCTTGCCTCTGTTTCCTGCGTGCTGGGATTAAAGGTGAGTACCAATACTGCCTGGCTCATAATAATGTTTTAAATCAATTTACAATTTTGCATTGGGCATTCACAACTGTTGGGGCACATGTGGTCTGTAGGCCATGGGTTGAACATGTCTGCTGCCTCTCCAGATGAAAGTGCCATTGTCCTCCTATGCAGAAGGCACAGCACCACACAAACACAAAATAAAATCTAGCCACTGCTAGACTTACCGTAGACTACTGGTGGGCAGCCCTACTGTGTGCATGAGGGCAGCCCTACTGTGTGCATGAAGCAGTGAGCTTGATGTGGACCCTCTGACAAGGGATCCATGGCCTTTGAGAGGATCAGCAGCCGGAAAAATGAGTAAGAGCCTACATGCCCAGGTAAGAGGCAGGCGCTGGCCTAGTCATTTGGAAAATCTATGTGCTGAGAACAGTGTGGCACTTTTCTAATGGATGGAGACTGATTGGGAAACAAGGCAGCCCCCTCATCCCACATAGTCCTGGAGGAGAAAGGGCTATTCACTATTAGGATGTATTGGGTGTCAGTGACATGAATATCAGGGTTCAGTGAGTAATTTAAGAGGGGTCCTAAGTTTTTGTGCGCCCAGACAAGGAATTGGATAGAGGGACAATTTTTGTAATTATCAGGAATTACATTAAATAAGTAAAAGAAAAAATACATCAAAACATCAGAAAGTTAATGGATTTAAGGAAAGAAAGAAAATGTCAATGCATTAATCTACAGCTCCCTAACTTGGGTGGAGAAGAACTTGTTTGGTAGGGTGTTAGTGAGCTGGCCATTGTATTCAAATAAGCTAGGAAACTGCCTGGGAGTTATACAGGCAAAGTTGTTGCAAACCTCAGAACTTTCAGATGACTAGGTAACATTGGGTTTCCAAATGAGAATAGACTCTTGAGTTCCTAACACACGCACGTGCTCTAGTGTTCTCTCTCTCTCTCTCTCTCTCTCTCTCTCTCTCTCTCTCTCTCTCTCTCTCTCTCTCTCTCTCACACACACACACACACACACACATGCATGTGGGCACACACCCATGGTTTCTGAGGGTAACTGCTATCTCAAGCCAACTGGAAGTGGGTAGAGCCTGGTCACTTAACTGTGCTCTTCCTCCTGCAGTTGGCATTGGCATTGCTTACTCTCCTTCCCCAGCCCCATCCATTTTCTCCTTCTGCTTTTTGTCCTCCCTCCTTCCCTCCCTTTCTCCCTCCCTCCTTTCCTCTCTCCCTCCCTTTCTACCTTTCTTTTTCCCTCCCCCTGTCTCCCTCCTTCTTACTTTTTCTCTCCCTCCCTTTCTCCTGTTCTCTTTCCCTTCCTCTCTCCCTCCCTCCCTTCATCTTTCCCTCCCACCTCCTTCCCTCTGTCCCCTTCCTCCCCCTCCCATTCTCCCTTTCTTCTGCCTTTCTGCCTCTCACCTTCCCCTTTGCCCTTCATCTCTCTCTCCCTTTTTTCTCCACATGCCTCATGTCAAGGGTCAAATCCAGAGTGCCCTGCATACTAAACAAAGGTTCTACCTTGAACACACCCCAGCTCTCCCATCTCTTACTTATGGAGCAGGCAGTCCTATTTTTTTAAGCCTTTCTGGTCCACCCAACCTTATTGTTAGACCAAAGATACCAAAGAGGAGGAACGACCATTGTTGTCCCCAATGGTTCAAATGACAACACTTCTTCAAAGAGATTGGTTTCAAGGTTTCTCCCAGTTTTTGCTTGCAGTTATCTGGGGTGGAGATCCTCAGGTCACAGTGATGCTGGGGACACTGGAAGTTATAGGCAGAAGACAGGAGCCATCGTGGGCATGGTGCACGAAGAAGAGTATGATAAAAATATATTAAGCAGATATCAAAACCGTAAATGTTTATCCTTTCTCAGTCTTCTCTTGACTAATAATTCTCTAACAGAGAAAGTTGTGATGGCATTTGAGAATAAAGTCTAATTATTTTTCCATGCTTGCTAAACGAAACATGCAGACTATAACAAAGGCCTCAGACTTTTTTAAAGACAAAAGGACTCAAGGCTAGAGAGAGGTAGCTCAGTGGTTAGGTAACACTGGTTGTTCTTCCGAAGAACCCAGGGTTGATTCTTAGCACTCACATGGCAGCAAAACCTCTCTGTTTCTCCAGCCTCCAAGGAGACTCCAAGCCCTCTTCTGGCCTCTGTGGGTATCAGCCTCACACACGGTACACAGACATACTTGCAGGCACCTCTATGAATAAGAATTAGTAAATGAAAATTAAAGAAACAGACCTATAGCGTATGGAAACCATTATTATCATTTCAGTTAATTTGTTTGAAATGGGTTTCACTGTTTTATATATATATATATATATATATATACACATACATATTATTTAGAATATAATCAGACCACACAGGGGAGGGGCCCACTTTCTGCTTTGACCCAACACAGAACTCTAGGCTAATTGCTTCCCTTCTAAGCAAAGGTTTGCATTCCTTCCATGAGTACATTTGTTCTTCAGGGTGAAGTTAGTCCCTCTATCCCTCTCCTTCTCCCTCCCTCCCTCTCTTCTGTCCTTCACAATCTCTCCTTCTAGTGCTGAGGATCAAGCCAAGTTCTAGTTCCTCAGCTGTTCCATAACATTTTTGTGGAAATTAAATTCCCCTCTCTTTTCCTTTTCCTTGCCTTCCACTCTGAGGACTGAACCCATGGCCACATGCAGCTAGGAGTCAGCACTCTGCCAGTACTCTCAAGGACAGTGCCAGTGGGGTGTAAACCCCAAACCTCCTTCTGCTTCTCACATAGAAACAGAGTCACACACAAGGCTTGGGTTATCCGTAGACACACTCTGTAGCACAGATAAGCCTTGAGATTATGATTATCCTCCTGCCTCAGCCTCCCACTGGGGGTGAGTTTGACAGACATCGAGGGACCCACTCCGCTCGGCCATTCACTTGCTCTGCATCTTCCCTGTCATCAGGGATGGCCTTCCGGGGCAAGATTACATCAGAGTTGATGAGATGAGGTAGGTAAATAGGTGGTTGGGTGGGCGGAGCCCCAGTGTGGCGGGTTGTCAGTCCTCTGTAGACCCACCCTGCGTGAGACCAGCACAGAGAAGCCCTGGATTCACAATTCCCAGAGGACTCATGCCCAGGGCCTCCTTGGGCCACAATTAGTTTCTAGAGAAGGAGCTTTGAGATGAAACAGGTCCTTGCATGACACAGAGCCTTTATTCATGATAAAACCAGCCACTGCCACCTCTAAGTCTATGCCTTTCACGATGCTCTCCAGGCCTCATCCAGAGAGGAGAGCATCATTATAAGATGAGAGCTTCCAATGTTCTTAGGGAAGCTCTGCTTACTCAGTGCTTAAAGCTGTCAAGTCAGCAAGTCACCTCATTAAGATGGACTTGCTTTGCTTTGACCTCTGACCTCCATAAGAGTCATGACCACCTATACACACCCACCTGCCCCTTTGAAGGTGACACATGCCCCAATGAATAAATAAGTGTGAGTAAATGTTAAGATTTATTTTTATTTATTTTTATTTTTTTAAAGGATTTATTTATTATTATATGTAAGCACACTGTAGCTGTCTTCGACACACCAGAAGAGGGTTGTTGGGATTTGAACTCAGGACCTCTAGAAGAGTAGTCAATACTCATAACCACTGAGCCATCTCTCCAGCCCAAGATTTATTTTTATTTTATGTGTATGGGGTTTTATTTTGTCTATACATATGTATAAGTAACACATTTGTCTAGAATCCATAGAGGCCGGGAGAAGGCATCAGATCCCCTAGAACTAGAGTTTAAGTGATTTGTGAGCCACCAAGTGGGTTCTGGGAATTAAACCAAGTCCTCTGAAAGCAGAACCAGTGCTGGTAACTGTAGGTTTATGTTAAGGTGATATTTGACTGGACATGAGAGATAGGCAGAGAAAGGTCTAGGAGCAGAAGAGGAGGCAGGAGGCAGAGATTGACAGAAAGGAGGGATTCTGGGAGGAACGAAGATGGAGGCAGATGTGTATGTTTCTCTCGGTGCATCTCTAGCTTAATGAGGTTGTCATGATTATTTCTAAGGGTTTCTATGGGTCTATTTATCTCATATAGATGAGCAGTTTATATCTCTGTCCATTGGTTGTAAGCTTATTGTGTAGAGAATTTGTGGATTGAGAATTTAACATATAAACCTGTTTGATAAGTTACAGGGCTGTGGAGTCATATTTGTACTGGGTGGCGGAGGAAAGGGACACACCAGGGTGGTTGTATCCACCCAGGACAGAAGCAGCTGGGGTAGTAGAGTGAACCACTCCTGAGTTAGAGGCAGTGTAGAACGCCAAATTAGAGATCTCAGCAGTGCCAGATGGCCTCCGTGGGAGCCGGCAAAGAGCGGGATAAAAGTTTAGCTAACATTTTTAATAATTACTGCAATAGGTAACCACTGAGCAGTCTCTAGGGAAGAAGCCTTCACTTCTACTGGGGAAGAGACTAGTAAGGAGAATTGACATCTGCTGACAGATGTACAGGCGTGACCTCGGTTAATAACAAACATCCATGAAGCAGGGATTGTTATGAATCCAGGAGGCCCTGTGCTCACGGAGCTCCCTATGGAAATGCCGGAATTTGACCCCCATTGGTCTCAGAACTTGATTGTTGACTGAATGAGGTAGGGTCTGGCGTAGCCCAGGATAGCCTGGAACTCACCATGAGGTGAGGATGACCTTAAGCTTCCAATCCCCTTGTCTCTTCTTCCCACGCTGGGATTCCAGGCATGAACCACAGTGCCTGGCTCCAAGCTAGATTCTGAAACTCTGTTGTGCTCAAGAGTACAGACACCCCACCCCCAACCCCTGCCTGAGCTTTAGGTGATCACTGTCATTTTCCCGGGTTTGGATTTTGTGGGAAAAGGAGAGATTTGGTTGATTGTCACCTGCTGTAAATACCCATTTGTTTTCTAATTTCCTCACAAACCTCTTTCATTGTGTTGGGTCTGCAGCATTCTCACCAGCTGAGTGTGAGGAACTGTTCTGAGAACAGACATTTGGCTTGAGTCCTCATGTTGGATTGGGTGCTATGTGACACATATATTGGGTGCTATGTGACGTGTGTCGGATGCATGTGACATGTCTGTTGGGTGCTATGTGACTTGTCTGTTGGGTGCTTTGTGACATGTATATCGGGTGCTATGTGACATGTATATCAGATGCTATGTGACATGTCTGTCGGGTGCTATGTGACATGTATATCAGATGCTATGTGACATGTCTGTCGGGTGCTATGTGACATGTATATCAGATGCTATGTGACATGTCTGTCGGGTGCTATGTGACATGTATATCAGATGCTATGTGACAGATCTACCTGAACTTGTTTATGTGTCACTCCCAACCACTCTAAGGAGTAAATGCTGGACTCCTGAGCTACATTCCCAGCCATCTCCCACTTGAGACTTGAACGACATCCTTCAGCCCTTCCTCAGCATCCTGAGTAGCTGGGTTGACAGACTGTGTCAATAGAGCGCCAGTTGTCAACCTGTGGGTGGAAACCCCTGTGGGAGGCCCTGCATATCAGACATCTACATTATGATTCATAACAGTAGCAATGAAAATAATTTTATGGCTGGGGGTCGCCACAGCGTGAGGGCCTGCATTAGAGGGTTGTGACATTAGGAAGCTTTGAGAACCACTGCACTAGACCCAGCTCAGTCAGTTACTGACATAATCTTACAGACCTTAAATGTGAGATTCAGAGTGTTTGAGCCAGAGGCTTGTTAGCTCCACTCCGCAGTGTACACCCCAGGCCCCTTCTGTGCCCCTCCTACAGAGTTCCTGCTCCAGCCAGAGCAGGATAAACGTGAGCGAGCACCAGACCAGCTGGCTCTCCTTTTGGTAAGATTTGCCGATCCCAGCTCCCTGCTCACCAGGCCTTAGAACTTGGAGGTCAGCAGGGTGGGTGGGTCAGGCTGCAAAGCACAGGAAGTGTGGCTCGGCATTTTATCCTCCTGTGCAGGCTGGCCTGCTAGCCAAAGGATCATTTGAGTTCCTACTTCTAAATCCCAAATCTTTTCAGGACCGAGTCTAAGTCTTATTCCATGCCTATCTGCATGGAGGAAACCCTGGGCCCTGGCCTACCTAGGGTGACCTTTTTTTTTTTTTTTTTTTTTTTTTAATTCCTTATAGTCTCCATCCAAGTCTTGTGTATGTTTCCATGGAGGGAAGTTGATGAGGCCTCCAGACACCCAGGATTTATAGAAATCAGGCCATCACTGTTCTTGGCAACCTCAGTCCTGCCTTTCAGGATGGGTAGAAAAGCTGGTGGAGCAGTTTTGGTTTTTTTTTTTTTCAAATTTAAAATGTCTTTGTTTATATAGAGAATACTACTCCCACTAAAAAAACAAATGTCTGTCAATTTATTAAGCTTATCTGGAAAAAAAATCATCTCTCTTTATTACACACTGACATGATACAGAATGCAGATGTAAAAGTCGATTGAATAGATATCATTAAATAATTACACATATTCAACTTTGGATAAATGGTTAAAAATATAGACTGATGTTAACGATGGGCATAGGGCAATTCCATGAGCACCATGGGATTAATAGACTTGCTTATAGTGTTTCCTGCCAACAAATCCAATTTTTGTGAGTCTTCAAACTCCCAATTCCAAATCTTCAAGCTCTTGGAGAAGGGCTGTCTCCTTTTGGATTTTCTCTAACTGATTTTTTTCTAGCTGTTTCCCGGCTGCTGCCTGCTCTTTCAGCTGATCTATGGCCTTCAGTTTCTTCTTTAGATTCTTAATTTTTTTTGTTTACTTCAGGATCACCCGAAGCAGACTGGGTGATAGTGTTCTGTGGTGCACTCTGTGGGACAAGAGTTGGAGCCAAATCGCTTCTTGCTTTCTGCTTTGCAGCTTTTTTAGCTTCATGCTTCCTTTGATTTTTAAGAGCTGTTTTTGATAATGGCTTGTCACGTCCTAGATGTGGCTTCATATTCTGGGGAGGTTCCTCTTCATGCAGCTTGGAATTGGTGACTGGTTTGTTCCTCAAGGCTGGAGGTCTATAAACTGTTGCAACTTTAGGCTCCTCACTAGGCACTTCACTTGGAACTGCTTGCTACATTATCATTTTTGCTGGAAATATTCCATCCAAAAATGGCTGCCAAGAAACCTGCCAAAATTCTTCATTTGATGGTACATCATACTTATGCAAGAGAGAGGCAGTATAATGCCAGATCTTATACCCATTATTAACACGTAATCTAGGAGCACATGTGGTTGTCAAGATATACTCGCCATCTGGGTACCAGGCAAAATATGTAGAATCAGAAGCCACTGGCTTAGAAATAAGCTTGTAGTTTTTAACGTCCCATACTTCCATTTGTCCTCGAAGATTTCCAAACCCAGCCAGTACTAATATATGTCCATGAGGGCTATAGAAGGCTGCATTGCGAGGACCAGTCCCAAAGTCAAACACAGGATTACACTTCAGGTTAAAAACTGTTGCTTTTGCAGGCATAAAACCATAGACAGCACAAAACTCTGTAGAACTAGGATTCCAAATGACATCATAAATTGGGCCATTTTTTGGGAACTGTACCACGGCACTTTCTCCATTTGTCACAATGTAGTGCAGTGTTTGCTTTCCATAGTAGGAAGTGCCCGTCTTATCAACATCTGTACTGGCTATTACCAGCACAGCAGTAGCTTTTCTATTCCACAGCATTGTAACCTTATCAGCTTTAAAGAAGCTTTTATTGGCCAGTGCTTCCTGAGGTCCAGCAAAGTTGGGGTACTGATACAATCTAACAAATGAAGGTGCACCTTTACTTCCTGGGACATAAACTGCCACCTTATAAGGTTGGGTTCCAGGTGATAAATTAAAGTCATTAACTTTTTGCAAATGTAATTTATTTGAAATTGTGTTAAAATTGTTGTTCTCAAAGAAGTGAACTTCATTGTTAACATTCCGGGCACAAATAATTTCATCATCTGACCAGGAAGGACAATTTTGCAATTTTTTTTTCTGTATGAATGATTTCAAACATGTTCCAGTTTTCACATCATAAAGTTGTAGGTTAGGTGTCCCAGCTATGCCATCTTTAGAAGTAGTGTAAGGCTGCCACGTTGCCAGGACAGTGTTATTTGGTGAGAATTCAAGGCAAACTGCTTTTGGAAGGTTGAAGGAGTGCAGTAGTCCCTCGTTAGCGACATTGATTATATTTACTTCTCCATTGCTCCAAGCAAACAATGTCCCATCCTTACTAAAAGTGTAGACTTTGCAATTTTTTCCAGATTCTCTGTCAATAGTGGTGTGGACGGCACCATCTTGTCCCGGAAAGAGCGGTGGAGCAGTTATAACAGCACCCACCTTGTTCAGTTTGCACCCTGAGTCCTGTTGATGCTTGACTTGCTGATTCTTACTATAGCCCCATGAGGTTTGTTATAGTGGAGGAATGGAGGAAGGTTTGCAGTGTAGACGCTTTGCACAGACCTGTCAGAGATGGAGACATATCCATCCCACCCACAGGCAGAAGGGCAAGCTGAGGAGACCGGGGTAACTAGACACCGGTGAGGCGAGGAACCGGTGGCAAACGAGGTTTGGGGCAGATGCGCCAGGGTCTCCCTCTCTGTGTCCTTCCCACTTCCTGTTGGCCCGTGGTCAAGAGAATCAGATTAGGTGGTAAAACCTTGAAGCATTACCACACAGGACTCAGCACAGGGCATGAGAAACAGAGAAAGGTCAGCCTGTGGAGGCCACACATTGAGCTCCAGGTTACGAAGAAGCAGCAGGGAAGGAGCCAAGGCAATCTAGTGGTTGTCTAGAACACAGGCCTCAGTCTGGAGGAAAAACACAGTTTTTGTCTTGTCTTGTCTTGTTTTGTTGTTTTCATGTTGAAGATGTAAAGTTTTGATGGAAGACTTGCGGCCATGGCTTGACTCATCACTGGTGTTGCTTGGTATGATTAGAATAATCATCATGTGTACTGAACACACTTTAAATGCTAACCTGACAACGGCCCACCAGGAGCAAGTGTGAGGTGGGGCAGGAGGGAAGAGCCCCAAAAAGACCAATTATTAGAAACAAAGGAAGGAAGGAACCATAGCTTTTGTGTAGTTTAGTGTAGCAGTAAAAATAAAAAGATGCTATCTCATGCTAGCGCTGGCAATCTTAGGGCCACATGGCACGGTGGGTTAACTATATCTTATCAACTCCATGCTGCCTCTAAGTACTCACAGACACCGGCTTCCTTTGACCCAGGTGTGGTCCACTTTACCTGCCTCAGCTACTTCTGTCCCAGGTGATCCATGACCGCCCTAGCATGTTGTTTTCCCTTGAGCTCCAGGTTACGAAGAAGCAGCAGAGAAGCACTCATTTTCCCTTGGCATGTTCTTGTCAAGTTTTTCACACACACACACACACACACACACACACACACACACACACACACATCTCATTCCATGGGCCCCCTGCACCCTCACCTCTCACGGGCAACAGAGCTGGAACTTCTAGTTCCAGCTGCATCTCAGCCATTGCTTTCACACGCTGTCCTCCACAGTCCGGTAAAATCATGACTCAACAATCAATAACGTATCAAATAGGTTTATATGTTAAATTCTCAATCCACAATCCCTCTACACAATAAGCTTACAACAAATAAGTTAACACACAATAAGTTAACAAAGATATAAACTACCCACCTGGATAACTAAATTGATCCATAGAAACTCTTAGAAATAATCATATCTACCTAAAAATACTCAGAGCAGCACAGACAGAGATGGTTCATTTGAATCTCCCGCTTTCTCCTCCTTTTCCGCCTTACCAAAACTCTGTCTGCACCCACTCTCTACTGTCCAATCATGTATCACCTTGACATCAACCTGCAGTTTAGTGGTAATACTGCCAGATGTACCAAATACTGAATGAGGGACCCAAAGCCTGATGTTTCTAACTCTTATCCAAGTCATGTGCTTGGCCTGGGGCATGCCCCTTCCTGACACACTTCCTTTTCTCCTCCAAAATTTGTTACTGGGAATAATTTTTTGGCACAAATATGGAGTGCAATCATCTTAATTGGAGTTTTTTCATTAACATTATTTATTATAGCCTAGAGTGACTTGTACTCGCAGCACTGGAACAATGCAGGTGGTACATTTAGGAAGTCAGGGTTATTCTCGGGTAAGTAGTGAGTTCCAGACTAGACTGGGCTACATGAGACCCTGACACAAAGACATCAACAGCAAAACAAAACAAACAAACAAACAAACCCCCTTATTTCATAACAGGGCTTCAAAATACACACACATTTAAAATTTTTAAATTGGCTATTCTCTGTATTTGCATTTCAGATGTCATCCCCTTTACCCCCAGTCCCATTTCCCCTCCCTCTCTCATTGCCTCCATGAAGATGTTCCCTCTCCTAACCACCCTTTCCACCTCAGCACCTTGGCATTCCCCTACACTGGGAAAACTAGTTTTTGCAGGACCAAAGGCCTCTCCTCCCAGTGATGTCAGACAATGCCATCCTCTGCTGCATATGCACCTGGAGCCATGGGTCTCTCCATGTGAACTCATTGGTTGGACACACACACATACATTTTTATTTCAATCCACAAATACTGGAAAACTACTATATATAAAAATAGCCATACAGGTTTGGGGAGACGGCTCAGTGGTAATGTGCTTGCCTCATAAACATGAGGACCCACGTTTGATCTCTAGAATCCTCCTAAAAGTGTCAGGTGTTGGAGGTCCAGGACTGTAATCCCAGCACTGCAGAGATTGGTGGGCCCAGGGGCCTTACTGGCCAGCTGGCCTGGTGTAGAGAAAATCTCTTATTAGCATCAAAAAGCTTATGGCCAATGGTCTGAGTCAGGAAATAGAAGGCAGGACACTGCAGGAAGAGAGAGGATGCTGGGAAATAGTGAGGGGTAGGAAAGTTGAAGTAAAACAGCAGGAAGTTGAACTCAGGTCCTTGAGGAAGGGAGGAAGATGCAGAGGGAAAGTGGGTGGGGACTGAAGGAGAGGTAACTGACACGGGGATGACATAGAATGGTGTGAATGAGTTAAATAAGCTATGAGCTAGTTGTTGGATGAGCCAAGAGATCGTGACCTAGGCATTTATTAATAAATGACTAGTCTCAGAAGTGGGTTTTTTTTGGGGGGGGGGAATGAAATGGCTGGGAAGAAAATGTGAATTTATTTTTTACAGTCTGGCTTCATCAGCAATTTCCCAACTAGTGAGAGACCCTGCCTCAAAAGAAAAAATAAATAAAATAAAACTTAGAATGACAGAAGAGGTTGACTTTGGCCTATACCACCCCCCCCCCCACAAATGCACACTATACCCTCCCTCACACAAGTGCACACTATATCTTGCCTCAAATGCACACTATACCCTCCCTCACACAAATGCACACTATACCTTGCCTCAAATGCACACTATACCCTCCCTCACACAAATGCACACTATACCCTCCCCCACACAAATGCACACTATACCCTGCCTCACACAAATGCACACTATATCCTACCCCCACACACAAATGCACAGTATACCCTCCCATCCCACACACAAATGCATATTAGATCCTCCCACACTCAAATGCACACTTGCACACATACATACACCAAACATGCAAATAGACAAAAATGCAGATATATGAAGCACGTGTTCCCATCTTTCTGTATTTTCCAGCAGATTTGAAGTCCTGCTCTCTATCTGCATCTACACCCACCGTCTGTCCATCTGCCCTTCATTATTCTCATTCTTTCAGGCTATGATGATTGCTGTTGGATTCTCAGCTTCTATGACATCAGCCTTTAGCATCCGTTTATGAGCTCTTGGTTGTTCAGCCCTGACTCAGCTCACTTGGTGTCATCCCATTGTGCACATAAGCCATCCGTGTTGATTTGTGCACATAAGCCATCCGTGTTGATTCTGGGTCTTGGCTGTTATGTTCAGGGAGCACTAAACCTGAGGGCACAGATGTCTGACATTCTGTTTGCAGCTTCTTTGAATATATCCCCATTGATAGGGTTGTGGGAACACACGAAAGGTCTGTTTTCTCATGTGTGTTTTGAAGAACAGACTTGTCTTGAAACTGGTAACACATCCACACTCATGTGTGAGTAGAGGTTGTGGTCAGCTAGAGACTATGGGCAAGATGGTGGTCTATGAGATCTCATCATTTGGTGACATCACCGACATTTTAGTCCCTGAGCATGCTCTGTGATGCTTCCCAGAGATGGAATCACCTTGCAACACACCCCACAGGTGCGTCCTACACTGAAACAGTTCGTACATACACAGAGTGGAAGGCAAAATGTCATACAGGAGCCCTTGCCTTTGCCGTGTTCTGTGGACATTGAAAGTGGTCGATACTTTGTTTTCTTAAAGATGTTGTCCTACCCTCATCAGTAAACTGACTTTATAATCTATGAGTGGAAAGAGACTGAGAGATTTAAAACACCTTTGAAAATCTGGTTTCCAACTCAGCCTATCAACGTTCTCATTGATAATGTTTAGAAGAATAGATAGATGGTTATGTTCTTGTTCACCAGTAAAATTATTGGTTGTTTTTGATGCTCCATGTTTTGTTTGGATGTCAAAATGCACCAAGGGGACAGATCACACAAGAAAGATGTCGACATTACAAAAAACATCACACTTGCATTTGATTAAATATTAAGATGGTTGAATAAAAAAAATAAAAAAAAGAAAATGACTGTTCCTAGATATGGTGGAGGAGAAAGTTTACTGGAGACACGTGGGCAAACATAGCCAGAATGTCTGGGAAATCCCAGAGCAGACATAGTCTGAGCTAGATCATATGAGGAGGGAGAGGGGAAAAGGGAGAGAGGGAAACCAGGGGCAGGAGCCAGGAGGTCTAAAATAGAGAAGCAAAAGAGGCTGTTAACAAAAATGGTTGGATTCTATAGGGAAGCCCAGCCTTCTGGGCTGAAGACATTTAGGATAGGCAGTGTGGTATACCAGCCAGGAGGCCCTGTAACTGGGAGGGGCCAGGGAGAACTAGGTGGCCAGCATATGCTTTGACTGGTTAAACATGCACCTTAAGCATTTGTCCAGGTTTGAAATGTAACAGTGACCTTTCCTGAACACCTCTTCAACCTCTGATTTTGTAAGCCCTATTTTACATATTTGTATGTATCTTAACATTTCTTTAGCCTGGATGAGCTATCAGTGCCTTCAGAGAGAGAGAGCTGTAGAGGAGCCTGGTGCGTGGGGCATGGCTACTGGAAGCAGGTTAGACAGAGCACAGACACTTAGCAAAAGCACAGGCTGTCTGCAGAGGAGGCACACTGTCCGTTAGCTTCACCGAAACCCAACACCTGACCTGGGAAGATGGTTCAGGGGGCAAAGTGCTTGTCACTAAGCCCAATGACCTATGCTTGATCCACATGGTAAAAGAGAGATGAGATTCTCTCTCTCTCTCTCTCTCTCTCTCTCTCTCTCTCTCTCTCTCTCTCTCTCTCTCTCTCAGAGATTTATTTATTTATTCATTCATTACATGTGTGAGTTCACTGCAGCTGTCTTCAGACACATCAGAAGGGGGCATTGGATCCCATTACAGATGATTGTGAGCCACCATGTGGTGTTGGGAATTGAACTTAGTTCTCTGGAAGAACAGCCAGTGCTCTTAACTGCTGAGCCATCTTTCCAAAAACACTTTTAAAATATAGGGTTTTCTATGTAGCCCAGGCTAGCTTTACATTCAGTTACCTTTCAGACTGCGGTTGTGTCTGGATTTAACACACTTTCCCCTTCCCTTCCTTTCCCTTCTCTTCCCTTCCTCTTTCTTCCCCTTCCTTCCTTCCTCCCTCCCTCCCTCTTTCCCTCCCTCCCTCCCTTCCTTCCTCTTAAAACTCTCTTGGCACATATGCAGAAGTTATATAGGCAAAGCATAGACTGTATCCGTGGGGTTCAGCTATTATCAGATTAACAAGTTGTTAACCAGATTGAATATGAGTAGCTTTTCCCTATTTTCATTGTAACAGATTGCTGTAATTGTAGCTGTTGGGATTCTGTAAACCCCACCCCACTGGCAACAACCAGGTATGCTCTGCCCCAGTTACCTGACACTATAAAAGGGGCTGCTTGACCCCTCCTCTCTCTCTTGCTCCCTTTTTCTCTTGCTCTCTGGGTCTCTTGCCCTTGCTTTCCCCTCCTCTTCCCTCTCCTCTCCCCATCCCCTTCCCCCATCTCCCTCCACGTGCTCATGGCCGGCCTCTACTCCTCTCTTCTCTCTCTCTGCCCCTACTACCCCCTTAACTCCCCTCCCCATGCTTTGAATAAACTCTATTCTGTACTATACTGTCATGTAGCTGGTGTTGGGATTTGGTAAACCCCACCCCTCAATTACCTGGCAGTAGCCAGGTATGCTCCGCCCCAGTGACCTGACACTATAAAAGGGGCTGCTTGCCCCCTCCTCTCTTTTGGCCCCTCTTGCCTCCTGGCTCTCTTGCTCTCCCACCCCTATCCCTCTTCTTCCCCTTCCCTTCCCCCCTCTCCCTCCACTTGCTCATGACCGGCTTCTACTTCTCTATTCCCCCCACCCGCCTCTACCACCCTCTGAACTCTCCCATGACCTGAATAAACTCTATTCTGTACTATACTGTCATGTGGCTGGTCCCTCAGGGGGAAGGGATTCCCAATATGAACCCCCCCAGAGGCATCTCCCTTGCTCCCAGGCCTTGCTGCACCTCCATGGGCCATATGCCCCCCCCCCACTCTTTTCATCCTTCCCCTAACATTGGTGCTGAAACCCGGGATGTCATCTTTTCACAACGTTGGTGCCCCGTGACTTTTCCTTTCATTGGTGCCCCTCATGAGGACATTAGATTTCATGACCTGATATCTCTTTTTTCCCAGGCTCTAGCAGCTCCCAGGGGCTGGTGAGGATGGTGGCGATTGAGTTTCTGCAGGGACCCTGGTCCTGCTGTCAGTCCCTAGGGAAACCATGAAAGAAAGCAGGCCTCTTAGTAAGCAGCCGCCTGCCTAGCAGATCACACACGTGGTCCCCTGCCATGGAGGCAGCACAGGTACTTCCCCACCCACCGAGGGGTGGGGTGGCACACCCCCTGGCCTGAAATAGCCTTGCCCTGCAACCACAGAACCAAACCCCCTCCCTGTACGTGAGTGCCTCCAGTGCCCCAAGTGCACTTTCTCACCTGTGTGCAGTAGTGCCTGTCTCAGACATGTTTTGTTTCCCTTTATTATTTTCAATCTTATTCTGCCTGCTAGATTAAAGTTTTATTTATTCTAAGCCAGATTTCTGACTGTTGACAGCTAAGGTAACTGCAGCTTAACAACTAAAAGAAATAGATTTCCATTTTCTAACAAGTAGCTCAGATATATGGTTACCTTCTTATGTAAGCTCAGGTTCCATTAATGCTTCATGTTTCCTTTTGCTAAACTTCCTTTTCCACTACATACAATTCTTGCTCCTTCTGCTCCATAAAGGCTCATCTTAAAAATGTTTATGTTGTTAACTCATGTTGTTATCTCTTATAAACTTATAAGCTACAGGAAACCCAGTCAGATCTACCTCCAATGGACCAAATAAGACTCCACCCAGATAAGTACATCTACCTAAAGCCCACTACCTATTCTAAGGGGTGGGATTCCTCTAGATTTCAAATGTGGGTTTCAAATGTACATCTAAGAATTTTTCTTTCTTTTTATGACTATAGCTCCTGCCTCGTGGGCGCCGCTGGGATAGATAAACCACATGCTACACGGTTTCACTTTTCCTGATACCAGATCATGGCTAAGGCTCCCACACAAACATTGGCAAATTGGTAGAGATTGTCACTCCAGTTGGCAGAGAGAATCCCCGATTTCCCAAGGCCTGGCCAGACTTTGCGGGCAAAGAGGGTTAATTCTCTATAGCCACAGTTTTGAGACAGACGTTGACCATTGAGAAGGTCCGGTTGGGAGTGCCCTTCACTTTGTCCCTTCCCCCAGGTCTAGCAGCCGGTTCACTCAGCCGAAGACCAGGCCTGGCAAAGGCACTCTTTGCCAGATCCGGGATCTGGCGAAGCCACCAGGAGTCCAAGTAATGACTTTCAACCCCTGCGTCAAAACTTTCCTACCGAGTTTTATCCACTGGGATGCTGGTTTGAGATAGCTCGGTAGCCCCCTCCCTGTACCTTCTCAATGGACAACTCAATGTCTCAAAATGTGTCACCAGGCTCCCCACTGGGATGTCTCCTGGAAAATTTCGAATCTCTAACACTGACACCTCAGCTAAAGACATCTAAATTGATATACCTCTACAACAATGTCTGGACTCAGTATCCACTAGATAATGACTCAAAATGGCACCCTAGACTCATTAATTTTATGAGACCTTCACTCATACTGCCAACAATCTGATAAATTGAAAGAGGTTCCCTATGTATAGGCATTTATCAATCTTTGCTCTAACCCTTCTCTGAGTTCTTCTTGTAATCCCACCCACCTCCTTTTAGCAATAAGGCAGATGACACCACAGCTCTCCATCCAGCCCATGAGCCATCCTCTCTATGCCGCAAAATCCAAACCTCTACCTCAGCTTCTACTCATGCTACTCTAAGCTTTTCAAAACTCTCCCCTCCACGGCCAGACTCACATGTGGACATGGGCACGCTACCTGGCCGATGCCCCTTTCCTCCTTATCTTATCCTCTTCTGCATCACAATCTTACAGTTTGGCGTTCTATGCTTTACATATGATTCTTACTAATAATTTACTTCCTGAAGAAAACCAGTGAGTTTGGGAGTAGAAAAAAAATGCATGCAGACAAGAACCACCAAACAGACACTAACCTAGACCCTGAAAACCCGGAGGGTAAATGACTTCTAATGACCTGTTTCTTTTCCCAGAACTACCCTGACATAAGAGACAAGCTTAACAGCTAGAGAGGGGACCCCTAACTCCACAGGCAGAAGCTTTGGTGCTGGCCTTTAACGTGTACCATGGGAAAGGTAAAAAGGCTCACAGATAAATACCATCTGCTGGCAAAGGCTTCCCAACCAGCCCCAGCCACTGCTACACCACCAGGCCCCTGCTATGAATGTGGTCAACAGATCCTTGGACAAAAGCTTGCTCCAGCCCTCACAAGCCAAGGGGCCATGTCCTAAGTACGATCCAGAGGAACATTGGGTTGTCGATTGCCCTGTGTCATGCAGGACAGAGGGACATCACGCCCAAACAACCCTCCAGCCTTCTAGGCTTGGCTATGGACAACTGAAGAGGCCCAGGCTCCCTTGACCTGACCACTGCCATCATGAACAGGGAGCCACGGGTAGCTATCACAGTATATGAGCAGCCCATCTCCTTCCTCTTGGACACTGGGGCCACTTACTGGGTCCTGATGGAGTTTTGGGGAACCCACTTCTCCCTCCCATTTTCCTATTGGACAACTTTACCTTCCTCACCACTCGCCAGACCCCACCACTTACTTACATTTTTAGGGGTGTACCTCTTAGGCATTCCTTTTTGGTAGTGCCAACATGTCCTGTCCCCTTATTGGTAAAGAGATCTTCTAGTATCAATATAAGGAAAAGATGACGGGGCCCCAATGAAAGGAAAAGTCACTGAAAGGAAAAGTCACAGGGCACTAATGTTGTGAAAAGATGACGTCCCAGGTTTCGGCACCAATGTTAGGGGAAGAATGAAGAGAGTGGGGGGTATATGGCCCATGGAGGTATGTCAAGGCCTGGGGCAAGGGAGATGCCTCTGAGGGGGTCCATTTTGGGAATCCCTTCCCCCGAGGGACCAGCCACACAACGGTATAGTACAGAATAGAGTTTATTCAGGTCATGGGAGAGTTAAGAGGGTAGTAGAGACAGAGAGAGAGAGAGAGAGAGAGAGAGAGAGAGAGAGAGAGAGAGAGAGAGGAATAGAAAAGTAGAGGCTGGCCATGAGCATGTGGAAGGAGAGGGTGGAAGGGAAGGGGAAGAAGAGGGATGGGGGTGGGAGAGCAAGAGAGCCAGGAGGAAAGAGAGGCCAAGAGAGAGAGGAGGGGGAAGCAGCCCCTTTTATAGTGTCAGGTCATTGGGGCAGAGCATACCTGGCCACTGCCAGGTAATTGAGGGGTGGGGTTTACAGAATCCCAACAGCTGGTCTCTCAGGGGGAAGGGAGTCCCAACATGGGTACCCTAGAGACATCCCCTTACCCCCATGCCTCATCAAACCTCCGTGGAGCATATCCCCCCCCCCCTTCATCTTTTTCCTAAACTGGTGCCGAACCCTGGGACATCTCTCTTTTTTATATACACATCAGCAGCAGCCTGAAGGAACACGAAGTTACATATTTCCAATCCTGGAAGTGGCTCCCAGTCCTTGCCATGGTCCTCTGAGCTCACTCCTGCTGTCACATCTGGACTTGCTGCCTTCTGAAAGCTCTCGTGCTTACTGTGGGCCCCCTCAGTGAATCCAGACCAGTGTTCCCTTCTCAAGACCCTCGGTTGGATCTACAGAGTCCTTTCCAACCTTCAGTGCAACGTCTTTCTGGGATTTTTGCTATGAACATCGTTGGGAAACATTACTCAGCCCACACAAGGGGCCGGCAGTGGGGAGTCATTGCCAAGAGTGAAGGTATCACTGGGTACTAATCACCAATAAGAGATTGCTTTGACAATATCTACTAAACTTATCCATTTTATATCAACAATAAGCGTAATATTTACCAAAATGCAGCAGTCCAGAAGACAATTATCTGGGTATCCCCTAAGCTTCCCAGGTAACTGTTCCATCCTCAGAGTCAAACTTTCCAATATAATCAGAAATGGATACAATCCATTTCCAATATTTTGGAAGGACTTAGGAAGGGTCCCAAACCCTAACCCCATCTTAACCCCAACCTCAGCATAGAACTGGAGATGTTTACTGCAGAAAAAAATGTGGGGATGCAGATGTTAACTGTCTTCCCTCTCTGAAGGGACAACATAAAGTCAAACTGTGAGTTGGAAAGACCAGAAAGATGGTTACACACTGAAGGAAGGAGATGATGTCCACTGCATGGGTGCCATTGAAAGCCACCAAATCCTCTCTCAGTGACCAGGGACTCTGGCACATGAAGGTTTTATGGTTCCCGTGGAGTCACAACAGCTGGAAACCATGCCTAGCTCTCTTCACACTCAGTCAGGGATTCCAGCAACTCTGTCCCTGCTTGAGGAAGCCGCAGCAGATAAGGCGTTTGTAACTGTAGGAACAGGCTTTCTCACTGGCTGACAGATTTATGGAGGGGCCATTTCCTCTGTTTGTCTCCTAGGGAGCTTGTGTACTTTGGGTCTGAAAAGGCCTCCTTGCCCTGTGATCACCTCCAGATGGATTTTAAAGGAACCAGTTTCATGGAAGTTACAATTAGCAGAATTTCCACTGATTAATTTTTCCTTATTGTTTCCATAAATCTCATCTTACCATCTCAAGATAAAGGTTTATATTTGGACAGTATATGATTTCCATAAGCACCTAGACTGTGTACATCCTTTTAGTCTGAGTGAAAATGGCCGTGGTGGTTGATGCTTGTTACCCAGTCAATAATACCCTTCATCCTCGTAATCACACACTGCTTTCTGGAGAAAGTGCTTGTTCTGTTGGTTTTCTCTTTTACACAAAAGGTTTTTCTCCTGTGCTCAGGCCTCTCTCAGCTTCCACAGTCACCAGGTGTGCCTGACTCAACATAAAAGGGGCAGCTTGTCTGCTCTCCACTCTCTCACTCTTCCCCTCTTCTCTCTGTCCCTTCTCTCCCTTCCTCCTCCCCCTCCCCATTCTTTCTCCACATGTTTATGTGTTCATGGCTGGCCTCTCCTCTTCTCTCTCTCTCTCTCTCTCTCTCTCCTCTTTCTCTGCCTCTATTCCCTCAACTTCTCTCCCCATGCCCCAAATAAACTCGATTCCATATTCTTTGTATGGCTGGTACCTCAGGGGGAAGGGAATGCCTAAGCACGGGCCGGAAGAGGCACCCCTTCCACTTCACTATACCACACCTCTACTAAACACATCCCTCACTTCCTCAGAGTCAACTTTATCTCTACGCCCAAAACTGTTGTTTCTTACCTATACTACAATAGTTCCCTCTTTTAAAAAAAAGTCAAACATACATTTATCCAAGTGTTGTCATCTTGTGACATGTATTCTGGTGTCTACGTTACTGCCATTGTCAAAGTGCACTTGTCCTGAACCTGTCTGGGTGTGGCCTTGAAAGTAATGTGTGAGCTGTATTATGAGGTCAATCACATCACATTTGAAATCAGGTATGGTTTAGACTAGAGATTATCTTGAATTTATACTTCCATTGTGACCTTCTCACTGGTGCTCCTGCCTTGGGTTCTGCTCCTTCTGGGATCCCTTCTACTCATCAGCTAGGACCCTCTCATGTACCTGCTGTTGGACATAGGTCAGAAGGCATCTGTTATACCCGTGTAGACGTCCAGGCAGCAGGACATAGACCAGAGTTCAAGCTGAAGTGGAAAACACAAGTGTGAGGGTTGTTACTCAAGTCTGAATTGTTTGGATATTGGGGATGGAAGTCATCAACTGGGCAGATGCTAGAGACACAAATGGGGGAGCGCATACCCCTGAAGATTACAGAGAACCTTAACCAGAGCCATTCTGATGCATCAGTGTGGGCAAAGGCAGAAGAGTCGAGAGAGGACAGGAGAAAACTAGATACTACAAATGGATATATGCAGATCTTCCCAGGAGACCTACTAGGGACATGCGTTCCTCACAGAAGGCAAACCAGGCAAGTCAGCCTGGTTGCATTGGCAGGCATTTGTGGAACTGTTCTGACTGCTTCTATTTCCTGCCCAGGCATGAATCATCCCTTAGTCCAGCGTATCCACTGGACCATGGCTATGGGCAGAATGCCTTTGCACTGGGAGAGGAGAGGGAGACTAATGAAGTGGGTGGACTAATGGAGCAGCTGCCTTGTTCTGCTGAATTCTGTGGCTCTGAACAGGGAGAGGGACAGCTCAGTGTGACTCCACTGTTTTCTCCTGTAAGACTGGTTAGGGGTGCACCTGTTGTTGGGATTCTGTAAACCCCACCCCTCAACTACCTGGCAGTAGCCAGGTATGCTCTGCCCCAGTGACCTGACACTATAAAAGGGGCTGCTTGCCCCCTCCTCTCTCTCTTGGCTTCTCTTGCCTCCTGGCTCTCTTGATCTCCCAATCCTACCCCTCCTCTTCCCCTTCCCTCCCACCTCTCTCTCCACATGCTCATGGCCAGCCTCTACTCCCCCCCACCCCCGCCTCTACCACCCTCTTAAAACTCTCCCATGACCTGAATAAACTCTATTCTGTACTATACTGTTGTGTGGCTGGTCCCTCTGGGGGAAGGGATTCCCAACATGGACCCCCCCCAGGCCTTGCCACACCCCCATGGGCCATATGATCCCCCACTCTCTTCATCCTTCCCCTAACATTGGTGCCAAAACCCAGGACGTCATCTTTTCACAACATTGGTGCCCTGTGACTTTTTTTTTTCAGTGACTTTTCCTTTCACCTGTGGCAGACAGACATTGGATTTTACCAGGGTTGGAGTTTCCCATATGAATAACAGACAGGGAGCAAAGGGTGTGACTGTGGTGATGGGTTCCAATCTCACACGGCAGCAAGTCATCAGTCGGCAGAATCATGGGAGCAGAAAGCAGAGTTAGAACACACAGAGAGCCGTGTAGGTGGCAGGCACCAAGGAAGCTGTGGGGAGATGTGGGGACAGGAATGATGTGAGTAAGAGGCTGGGGATATGAGAACTGTAGCCCTTGATGTCTTAGGACGTTCTGAAGCCAAGGTCCTGTTCCCTGGTTGATTCTTGATTTGTCAGTAAAGAAAACCATGGGTTAATTGCTGGGTGGAAGGGACAGGCGGGACTTCTGGGTCCCTGGAGGCAGGCAGGGAGATGTGAGGAAGGAGATTCATGCTTTGGAGGGAGAACTAAGAGCCATGTGAGATCTCAAAACTGAGTAGCCATAGCGGCCACCCCTACAGGTGGATGGTTAGGGGAGTTGAGCAACAGCAGTTTAGGGCAGGTGGGAAAAGCAGAGATAAGAAATTGATAAGGGCGAGTTTTTCAGGCAGGAGAGAGTAGCACCCAGCAATTGTGCCAAGAAGGCAAGTTGAAAAGAAACAACTGAGTGTATCTTTTATCCAAGGATTCAAGGGAAGCCAGGCGGGTGGGGGCTGGTAGTGCGGTCACTTCTCTGAGCAAAGGTGGGTAGAGCAAAACTACACACTACAACTATCCCTTACGTATGGGTACAAAAGTGTGACTCAGAAAGTGCTGGAAGTGGTGAGCCAGGAGGCCACGTCATGGGGAACTGAGAGGGATGTCTCAGGGATCCATTGAGGTGTACTGAAGAGGTAAATGTTAGAAAATGGGAAATGGTTCCAGGCGCCATGCCACACTACCTCCCGCTACTCTCTGTCCCTCCCACTCTGGGCTCTCTGCTCCCATTCCCAGCATCTGCCCCCCTGTGGTTATCGTCACAATTCCCAGTAACCCGGTAAAATCACAACTCTAGAGGGTTGTGATTTATTAATCAGATTTATATCAGTAAATTCTCACCCCACAAAACGTCCACACAATAAACTCAGAGTCAATTGATAATGATACAAACTGTCCACCTAGATATGAGCGATTGTCAGATAACAATCTGTACATTACAAATCCTCTGGTAGCGGATCCCAATGGATCCGCCACCCGCACCAGGGGCCTCCCCTACCTACAAGTCTCCATAGTCTTTCCTGTCCAACAACCAGTTTCTTTCTCCTGCCTCCCCCTTTCCTCTCTCTGACCCAGAGGTCCCGCCTACTCCTTGCCCAGTGATTGGTCCCCTGAAATCTTTATTCATTAGGGGAAGGTTCTTGCCACAGTGTAAGGCAAGGGGAAGCCTATGACGTGGAACAGTCAAGTGCCTAACAGCAGAACTCAGACCACAATGTGCTCAGGGTATGGCGGTACATGCCTATAATCCCAGCACTCAGGAAACAGAGGCAAGTGAATCTCTGAGTCTGAGGCTAGCTTGGTCTATGGAGTGAGTTCCAAGACATCCAGGGCTATAGAGCAACAAACAAACAGCAGCAAGTTTCCTACAGAGGAGGGTCCTTGAGTAATTTGTCAAAAGACAGGTTGTTGGTCCCCTGGTTTCTGCTCTGTTTGGGCCGAGGCCAGCAATTCACACTTCTGACCAGGATGCTGGTGCTCCTGGTGTTGATACTCAGAACACTTCGCTTTTGTTCTCTGAGACAGGGTCTTGCTCTGTATCCCTGGGTGTTCTCAAACTCGCTATTTAGGTCCTGGCTGGCCTTGAACCTGTGGCAATCATTTTTAAAAATCACGTTTGTTTATTTACTTAATCTGTACGTGTGGAGTATGTGCATGAGTTAATGTGAGCACGTGGAGGTCAGAGGACAACTTAAGGGAGTTGGTTCTCCCATCCCCCACACATGGACTCCAGCACTCAGGGTATCAGGTTGTCTGCTCAACCCCCCGCTGACCTGGCAAGGCTTCTTGGCTCTGCCTCCCTAGTGCTGGGGTTCTAGGTGTGTGCCACAACAGCCAGTTAGAAACCCTTCTGAGAGCCAACGTACTGAGAAAAATCACAAGAGGAAGGAACTGCTTCCTGGAGAGATTCAGGGAAGCCAGTGGAGGTCAAGAAGCCAGCAGCACGTGCTGATTTAGCAGAAGGGAGGCCACGCCTCTTACTCGGTCCTGTATGCTTATGTTCACCGTCTGGGTTTCTTTTTCCTTTGTTGTTTCGATAAAACATTCTTACTAAGGTAACTTAAGGAGAAAGTGTGTATGTCTGTTCCAGGTCACAGTTCATCTTATTGGGGGGAAATTATAGCCTCAGGAGCTTCACATAGCCCAGGTCACTTCACATTTACAGAGAGAGCGTGCAAGGAAAGCATGCAAGCTAGTTAGCTCGGTTAGCTCTCTCCACTCAGTCCTACAGCCCAGGATCCCTGCTCAGGGAACAGTGTCACTCACAGTTAAAACAAATCCTCCCTCATTGGTCAGGACCCATCCAGGAAACGCTAAGGCTAGCAGGTGACCTGGAGGTGGCTCGACTTTTTGCATGGCCTAAGATGGGTGAGCACTGAGAGGCACGGTCCAAAGAGACTTTATCTCAGGACGGCTTCTTGCAGCTGATAACCTTTTCTTGTCACTTTTACATACCCTAAGGATTCCTGGGCATCAGCTCACACCACTGAGCTGACTCCCTGCAGACCAACAAATAAAAACATGATGAACTCTCTTGAATTAATGCTGTTTAAATGAATCAATGACTTCACAGAATTCCTGATTTGATCCAAATAATCCTAGGAAGAAAGTTTTAAGAGATTTGTTTTTGTTTTTGTTTATGCTAGAAAGATGTAATCTAAAATAGAATGTGCCCGTGCCTCATAATAGTAAGTAAAGGTGGCATAGTAAGAAATACAATGAGTATTCACATTTATACTAAAAAGAGAAACAGGCTTGGGACAGATTTGTGATCATTCATTCTAGGTCAGGTCCAAGGATGAAGGCACAGGCCTGCACTATGATAAAGCCAGGCCATGGGAAACTGTTGCTTTGAACTTATAATGAGCTTATAGAATGAAACACTGCTTTGAACTTACTATTGACATATTTTGTAACTCCCATTTGTGTAACATTTTATCTCTGAGGTAATTTTCTAAAGAATCTTTGTCTAAGAAGGTATAAAATGGCCAGAAAAAAAATCAAGTTGGTGGTCTGGGGGCTCTGCCCCATTCTTCTATCCATCTATCCATCCACCCATCCATCCATCCATCCATCCATCCATCCATCCATCCATCCATCTATCCACCCATCCACCTACCCACACATCCATCCATCCATCTACCCACCCACCCATCCATTGTTTGGGTACAGCCATTTTCTGCTTCACCCAGTGTGTTGTCTGTGTGAGTGACTTCTTTCCTTTCCTTTTTTTCTCTCTGGTTCATAAAGAGTTGCTGAGCTCCCCGTCAGTCATCGAGTGGCTCCTGGGTGACTTGACAGAGGAAGGAGCACTAGCAATAAAACCTTTCAATCAATTCTCTGCTGCTAAACAGCTTGTGCTAATTGTACTTCGTCAGAATTTAACAGTTATTTAAGCACAGACCAGTAAGGAAGAGCTGAGTTTTTAGCACTTACTAAACTATCACAGGAATTAATTATTAGGAAGCAGCAGTGTTTGACCTTAGGATAGCAAATAGTTAAGAAAGGTAAATGTATCCCAGCAATTGCAACTTCTGCCACCACAGCCATCGGCACCCCTGTTGCTGCCTTCCTGGACACCCTATAGATGCTGGGAAGGTCACTAGCACTCAAAAATAACATAACCAGGACAATTGTCACAGATGTTTTCAGATGCCAACCCTAACCTGAACAGTTCCTCACAGGGGTGCCTGACAGCTTATCTCCCAGGAGCCCAGATGGTAACCCTAATGGGCATAAATGCAGAGGAGGCACAGGCCCTGGGTTGTCTAAAACACTGGTTCTCAACCTTCCTGATGCTGTGACCCTTTAATACAGCTCTTCATGTTGTAGTGGCTGAAGGGGTCTAGTAGGCTGGAGCATGGTACACACTGCAGATGTACCCCCCCGCCCCCCTTGCGAGGAACCGATACACCCCTGAAGCAAAGCCTCCAAGATCTATTCTCTCACTTGGTCACTGACTCATTCCTGAAACAAAACACGAATGTCCCAATATCAAATGTCATTAACTGTCCTAACACGTCCAAGCTGAATTTACCAATTCTCCCTAGCACAGACTCCCCATCCCCTTAAACACTTACCCTTGCGGAAATGTTCTTTCTTTTTTTGCTGCCACCGCAGGGTAATAGATGACCTTTGTGCTGAAAATTTGGTGTCTGGGTATGTCCTGTCCTGAGGGGGTGGGGGTGACTCCCCTTTCAGGGACTTCAACCATAAAATTATTTTTGTTGCTATTTCATAACTGTAATCTTGTTACTGTAATGAATTATATTGTAGATAATTTTGGAGACAGAGCGTTACTAAAAAGGTTACCAGTCACAGTTTGAGAACCACTGGTTTAAAACAACTTCTCTGTTATGAGCCTCTGCCCCCAGGTGCCCTAGAAGCAGCCGAATTGAATTCTTTCCAGGTGAAAATTTGATCCAATTACCAAATTTTAAGCAAACCATTCAGTTAAATACTGAGATCTTTTAGGTGTCACCTGACAGGATGTGGTTTGTGAGCTGGCGGTGGCTTTGTTCTATGTGGGGCTGTTCTACACTCTGTCTCGGTTCTCTGTGGCATCTTTCTTCCTTGAAAGGTTCCTCCCACCCTTCTGGCTGACACCTGACAAAGGTTAACTTGATGCCTGGTGCTTTTACAGGCTGAGCTGAGCCTGATGGCTGTCCCTGACTGACTTGGCAGAGCCGGGCCTGTTCCAGTTCTCTTGGAATTTCTCCCTTGTTCTGTCTGGCCTGTGGTTTAGCAGATGATGAGGTCATTTGGCTCTTCATTGTGACTGGAGAAGATCTGCTCACAGGGAACAGTGGTAGCTCCAAGGGTTTTTTATTCTTACCCCTGTCACATACTCTGTTCCCATCTAGAAAAGGGGAGGGACAAGGGGAGAGGATGCTTAGGACACCAGGTCTAGGCTGTTTTATACCATGTCACCCCATTTCCTTTCCACTGTTTCTCAAGCATGGAGATTACTTGAGAGGTTACCTCTACAAACTTTAAATCTTCCTAACTGGAAGCAAAGCCTCTGCTTCCCCCAAATCAGCTTCAACTCCCCGGAGGCAGACAGAGCCTCCAGCTGCTTCCCCTGCCTCCTGTTTGCCCTGGTCTCTTACTGTGCTTCATGCAGTACAGGGTGCACAGTCCTTTATCCGGTCCACTCTGAAATCTCTCAGACTGAGTCTTACAAACAATCCCTGTCACAGGGGATGGAGAGATGGCTCAGCTCTTTCAGAGGACCCAAGTTCAGTTCCTGTACCCATACCATACACCTGTGACTTCAGGACTATTATGTGACACCAAGGAGTTATGAACAAGCATCTAATAACCCCAAATAGAAAACTAGTGACAGACACGTCAAAGAAAGGACACCCCTAAGCCAGCTTGGTGAGGCAATATGTTTCCCTGGGGTTCTTACAGAGGTCTGGGCAAGGAGGTACTTACCGGAGCAGAAATGACTCAAGGATAGCGACATTACCAAAAGGCCACCCTAGCATGGCTGACAGCTCACAAAAGCTGGATACCTGGAGGGCACTGCACAACCTGCAGGCAGATCAATAGCTGGAGAGTTTTGTTTCCCCCTCCAGGCAGTTTTGTTGGTCTGAAGCACTTCCAGGCAGCTGGGTTGTCTAAGAGTATCTCTTAAGGGTCCTTACTGCTCATATACACTTGAGGAGAGAGGAGCCTAGTGAATCTTGTCAGTTTTAGGAACTTCTTGAAGCTTCTGAGTTGTTTACTTCCTAAGCTTTATGAATTCCCCTGCAGGATGCAATGTTTCACTTTCCTTTAATGGTTCTCAACCTGTGACTTGCAACCCCTTTGGCAGATTCCTATCTCCAAAAATTATTTACATTACAATTCATAATACTAACAAAAATCACAGTTATGAAGTAGCATCAAAAACAAATTTGTGGTTGGGGGGGGTCACTACATCATGAGAATGGTGTTAAAGGGTTGCAGCATTAGGAAAGTTGAGAACCACTGCTTTAGAACATGTAGTATCTCAGTAAGTTTCCCTCTAAGAAGGAAGGTTTTATCTAGGAGCAAGCCATAACAAAACAAGGGGATATGATACCCTCTTCGGGACTCTGCAGACATCTTTATACCCCAAGTACCACCACACTACATCTTTTTAAAAAGAGAGTTGATGTTACATTAATAAGTAGATCTTTTTCTTTCTTATTGGTCATCTTAGTCCATTTCTATTGTGATGATAGAATACTGGTATTCTTAAAGAAAAAGAGGGCTGTTAAGGTCATGATTCTGCAGGTATGGAGTCCAAGGTTGGGTAGCTGCTGGTGAGAACCCTTTCAGTCATGGCAGCAAGTGGGGGTGCAAGAATACAGCAAAATTAGGGAACGGAAGAGATCAGTTGCTCTTGAGGATAACTAACCCGCTCCTACGGAAACTATGCGAATCTCTTCATGAGGGTGGAGTCTCCATGCCCCACACACCCCTCAAAGACGCCTCACCTCAGAGCACTGCTACCACATGCAAACCACTGTGTTGGTGTGAGGATGAATGTGACAAGCAATACCTGCCGAGACTCCATAACACATGGCACTTCCAGGCTGGCAAGATGGCTCAGGGAGTAACCGTGATTGCCGTCAAGACTATTGACCAGAGCTCGATCCCTTAACCCGACATGGTGTGTTCCGATTAGCTATTATTATGAACTTGCCACACAGTAGAGACCCTGGGGAAAAGGGAACATCAACAGAGGGGTTGCCTCAGTGAGATCGGCTTCGGGCATATTCATAAGAACTCGTTTTGTTGCTAGTTGATGTAGGAGTGCCAGCCCACCGTGGGTGGAACCATTCCTAGGCAGGTGGTCTGTCTGAGGAAGCTGAACATGAGCCAGTGTGAGAGGATGTATGTTAGTGTTCCTCTGTAGTTTCCGCTTCAGTTCCTTTATGAGCTCCAGTCTGATTTCTCCCCAGGATGAATTGTGATCCAGAAGTGTAAGCCAAGCAACCCCTTTCCTGATGCTTTTGGTTACGGTATTTTTCACAGCCATAAAGAGGAAACTAACATGATGGATGGTGAGAACAGAGGGTCCAAAGTTGTCTGCTGCCTCCACATGTGTCTCATGACATGTGCCTGCCCCCACATGTACACACAAGCAACATATATAAAAGGCAACATTTCTGCACACCTACTGTATCACAGTCTTATACCACTCACTCCAGCCTTGAGATTATGTTAATATGTAATGAGAAAAAAATTTGGTTTCTAGATAGTAGTTCAGAGAAGATTTAGAAGTTTCTTTGACAAATATATTATATATGTATATACACGGATAGCTGATGCTTAAAAGATTCACGAGGAGGAGAGGCCTATCTTTGGAAGGATAATGCGGTGCTTTTCTACTGTGAGTCATTATTTCCTATTTTTCTGTTGCAATATGACTTATTTGTATGTTATCAGAAGTTAGGCAGAGTTATTACAAATAGGATTATGTAGCCCTTCTTTATTGATGAGGGATTGTGGTCCAAAGACCCTGAAACTGTGGATACTGCAAAACTAAATGCTAACCATGTGTGTGTTTTCTTATACATACATACACACATACACACATACATACATACATGCATGCATACATACATACATACATACATACATACATACACACACACACACATACATACATACATGCATACATACATACATACATACATACATACATACATGCATACATACATACACACATACAGACATACCCATGACAGAGTTTAATCTATAAACTAGGCAGAGTAAAAAATGAACATTATGGCAAAGTAAGAACGTTGTGACAGTGTGCTGTGACAGAAGTTTCTGTTTCTTACTTTCCAACGCTGATGGGCCTTTGGTACCTGGTCCTGCAGCAAACACGGTCCCTGGTAAAGGAAAATTACTGTGCTCAGAAATAGATTCATGTCTGATGCAACACGGAGGCATGAGGGTGGAGAGGCTAGGATTCATGAATGAGTCACCTCATTTAGATGGTTCTTTGTTTCTTTTTCTTCTATTTGTTGAAAATGGAAAAAAGAGATATCCATCTGGGTGTGGAGATGCTATCCAGTTTGGGAGTGTTCCGTTTGCAAAGTCAATAGGAAAATTAGGTCCAAAACAAAACAACAAACAGAAATATAAACACTGATCACTAAGTGTGAACTCACGAGTGTGGCTGTTTCAGTTTATCACGGGTCATCCAGAGAGTTTCCCACTTTTCAACTCACTTGCATTTTGGTAAACATTAAGAGAAACATCTAAATGATTATAGATTTTACTTTCTTCATATATAGGTTTTAAAAATTAGTTGGAAATTATGTATAGAAATAATTACCATACTGTTGCTATGGTGTGGACATTTTATTGAAGGAGTCTTTCCCTAAGCAGACTTGAGCTAAATGAAGGTCAAGATTGTCTCTTCCTTTCATTTCTTCCAGAAACAGCCCCTGCTCCCACACTGCATCAAGAAGTCATTTCCAGTTCATCTGGAGTAGCCCAGTGGTGCAGGTAGTAAGAGTTAGGAAACCTTTCCCTGAAAGGGTGATGTTGTAGAACATCTGCCAAATTTACAAAATTTGTCACAAATTTATCTGGTAGCTTCCTTCAGATTACATAAAATATAGCAATGTATGTAGCCTCTGGAATACAGCAATGTGACCTCTGATAATGAAAGTCAAATTTAAGAAAGTCCTTTGTTAGCTCAAAGAAATGATGAAATCCTCAATGTGAGTAGCTGCTGTAGTCTGTTAGAGGACTTTTTCAGTTGACATCAGGAGACTGGTAGTAAGTGAGGGAGGGTAATTCTTTTTTATGTTTTGAGAACCGTCATCGTAGAAATACATTCTAGATCCAATACATACAACATCTACTGTTATCTACCCTGTTTTCAGATGATACATTCAGGATTCCCCTCTTTGTGATAACCGCTGAAGTAGTTTTACTGAATGTAGTAATAGCTCTGAAAATTCTAAACACTCCACAATGTGAAAGAGCTGGTGTGTGTGTGTGTGTGTGTGTGTGTGTGTGTGTGTGTCCCTGTTAAGGTCTACATTTAATATTAAGGTTCATAGAATTAAGTCTGTCTCTGAAGACTTTGTCAGGTGCTGGAATGAGTCAGTTGAAAATTACCAGTGAGGGCTAGAGAGGCTGCTCAGTGGTTAAGAGCACTGGCTGCTCCTGCATGAAACCCGAATTCCATTCCCAGCACACAAACACACACACATACCCACACACTTACACACAAACACATGCATACACATAAATAAAAATAAATCTGAAAAGGGAAGAAAGAAAAACTGTCATGAGCAATACATAGTTGACAGATGGGTGAAGCTTGTCACTTTGATAATTACTGTCATGCCCGACTCTGCACTGTGTAAAAACTGAAAACAGTTTTGTAAGATAACAGTTAGTGTCCTCAGAAAGCAAGAGGCCAATGCACTGTGAGCTTTCAGTGGCAACTATTTAAAATGTAAATAAAACCAAAATACAAAGTGAAAAGGCAAGCATTCCTTTTTTTTCTATTGTTTTCTTTTTATTTGAAACACTGTCTCATGTGGTTGATCTAGTTTCAAACTGTGAAGCCCAGGCTGGCCTTGAACTCCCCACCCCAAGTGCTGGGCCTATTGTTGCTGTAGCTTTAAATGTCTTTTTTTTTTTTAAAGAAGTCATAAGACATATTTATTAAGGATGTCTAACTAAAATAATATTGATTATAAATGCTTTTATATGTAGGAACAAAACATCAAGCATTCATTTGACTTTGGGATAAATCATGGAAACAATAAGTATATCATATTTTTTATAAGTAAAATATTACTCACGAAAATGCTGAACTTCATTAATTAGCCTTTGAATTCTAATATTTTTAATGTGAACATATTAGGCACTCCTGAACGATAATACAAAACAGTCAAGACTGCCTTCCTATGTTTGATGGTTTATGTTGGTTATCAGATGCCTTTACACATAAGTACTACATAGTTCTGACGTGGTTTGTCCTCTAGAGGTCTGCTCTCAGGTGGCA
This sequence comes from Micromys minutus, assembly GCF_963924665.1. Taxonomy (NCBI): domain Eukaryota; kingdom Metazoa; phylum Chordata; class Mammalia; order Rodentia; family Muridae; genus Micromys; species Micromys minutus. The sequence continues at coordinate 2,852,133 of NC_137972.1, forward strand.
GATGAGAGGGGCAGGCAGAGGCTAGGGGATGGTGCCTGCAGAAGGAAGAACGTGTTGTTCCGAGGCGGCCTTCCTCCAATCATTAGCCTTTTCTGTATCAGCCCTACTTTTTCCTTCCAGTTCTCTGTCATGTGTGATGCAGCCAGACTCGCCCTCTCAAGAAGCCAGATTGGTGGAGCCATCAGATCTTGAACCTCTGGCTTCACCACTGTGAGCTACCCAAACAGCTCTGTGCTGTAGAAGACTCAGCGTCCTACATTTTGTCATAGGAAGCCAGTGGAATACACGGGAAGTTTGGTCACATGTGTGCTTCAGACGATAGGAATTGTTTTACATACGGCAAGCATGGGAGATCCAGGGGCTTCATCTTTCTTATGGAGCCAAAAGAGTCAAATTAAAGAGAATGCCAGTTCTAGCAATGGGGAGGCACTCCTCCTCTCACTAGGGTAGCTCCCACCTCAGGGGCACTATGTCTCAAGAGTGTATCTTATACTTTGTGAAGCAGTTCTAATGCATACTACGCACAAAGGAAACAAAGGGGTTGCTTAGGCCAAGCTCCTTGTCGGTGCATGTAGTTTGGTCTTGTTTAAATGTCCCATAGGGTGCTTGGCACATCCCAGACGCTCAGTCAGTGTTTGCTGAGTGAGCACAGTGACCACAGTACATCCCATTTTTTAAATAACCAGTGATGGCTTGACCCACTGAAGACGCCCGTGTTTGCGAGCTTTACGAGAGCGAGTTGGATAGATGGCGGCATCTCTAGGTTTGTTTCTAGGCCACACGCTCCTTGGCTGTGGATTGATGAAAAAGAGAAACAAACAGTGTAAGATAACATCAGGGAGGTCCTGTGGTTATTCTTCTTGTCATCGAGACAGAGTAGCCCTCAAAAACAGCTCAGGGAGGCAAGGGTTTGCTGGACTCACGGTTTTCAGGGCTTACAATCCGCCATGGCGGAGAAGCCTTGTCAGAGCATACATCTGTAAAATCACATTGTAAAATTTAGTTGGGGGTTAGGGAGAAAGCCAAGGCTTTCATTATTGGGGGGCGGGGAGAAATGAGTGGATATTCAGAAGTGGACCAGCGTGACTACATCCGCAACTGTGACTGATCAAAGCCACACTACACAGAATCATGACCGATGAGGTACCGGCTTGGTGCAGTTTGGTCGGATGTGTGGCAAGCAGGGGTGAAAGGTGGTGAGTCACGTCTCTGAGACCTTTTCTCCTGTTTTCCCATCCTTTGCCTAAGAATTGGCTGACTGGTGTATCAGCAAAGGGAAAAGACTTAGCTCGATGTTTTTAGCAGAAAATACAAGTAACTTAAAGCCCAATGACCTTAAACTGCGAGAATACCATGTAAAGTTAACGTGGGTTGGTAACAAGGCTGCTGAAAAGCCAACATGGTGGGTCTTTACACAAATATGTGTACGCCTACAAATGGAGGGGATTAGGTAAGTATAAATATTTTTCTTTTTATATATTTCTTTTTATAAATATGGTGGTGATACAATTTTGTTAATTAGAAATTTTATTGCATTTATTTATTTGTGTATGCATGTGCACGGCACTGCATAGCTTTAAAGATTGGAGGACAACTTGTGGGAGTCAGTTCTCTTCCACAGCGTGGGACCTGAGGATGAACTCAGGACATCAGGCTTGGTGGCAAGTGCCTTCACCTATGGAGCCATCTTGGAAGCTCCTCAATTTATTTCAGAAATAAGAGGAGATTACAGAAGGACTTAGGAGGCTGTGGTGGTTGATAAGGATTGTCAACTTGACAGGATCTAGAATCATCAAGATTCAAAGGCTGGACATCTGTGAAGGAGTTTCTACATTAGGCTGACTGAGATGGGAGTTCTGTCATCACGAGTTTGGGGTCCCCAGCTGCAAAAGTAAAGAAGAGAAAGCCGAGAACGAGGATTTGCTCTGCTCTGCTTCAGTGTGATCAGCCGCTTCATCTCCAGCCACGATGCCTTCTCCTCCGCCGCCCTCCGACCCGGACCTGACTAGACCCTTCCTCCACTGCACCCTCTGACCAGGAACCCGGCTAGACCCTTCCTCTCTTCGATTGCAGTTGCCAGGCATTTTGTCAGAGCTACAAGAGGACTGAGAGATTCCAGCTACATGGAACACCAGGGCTCACACTGGGAAGCATGCTTTTCTGGAGAATGTTCTCCAATCTCTTCTACCCACCTGACCCTTTTTCCCTCACAATGTTGTTGTCACTGTGACAAAGACAGGCTCCTCAGGTCCAGGAGGAAGTGTGTGTTAGACACCTGGTGTCCTGTTGTCTCTGTGTGCAGACATCTCAGTGGAAGTGATGTCTGAGGCAGGTGTCTTTCTCTGGGGGAAACAGAAGTCTGTGTGGAACGGCCGTGAAAAGAGGTCTTTTGAAGAGAGTTTTTTTTCTCTTTTAACAGGTAAAATAGCAGACAAGATTCACACATGTCTTGTGGCATTTGTTGCTGAGAGTGGGTGTGTTTGGGAGCATTTGGGAAACTGAGGCAAAGCCCACATATTTGCCTATCATCTATAGACAATCCTACTTAAAAATAGGTGAGCGTTTTTATCTCCGTCAGCATTCTGGTATTTACTGGTAGGAGCATTCAGCATAATACCTGCTCTACTTTAAAAAAACTGAGATACAAAGGAAGCTGAATCTCTGGTCAGTCTCACGCCTGTAACTAAGGCTTTGGTTTGGAGGCAGCACACACTCTCCTGGAACGTGGTACTTAGAAACAAGCAGGCCCCAAACACTGATACAGTTGTCATGGAGACAGAGCTACATTCCAATCTTAGCTTCTGCTAAGATAGGTGGATTCCCATTCTAACAGGCTTCATGAATTTCTGCACACACTCTTTCCCTCAGACATCCTGAGAGATGAGATGCTGGCCCGGGAGATGAATGACTGAGGAACTGTGTGTGTAGAGGCTCTGCTAGGTCTCACCAAGGAGAACACGAAAGCTCTCCCCTCTCCATGCCCATTCTTTATAGAGACAGGTTTTTGCATAATCAAAGCTGTTAAATAAAAATTTCAAAACCTACTCTTAGTAACAGTTTTTAAACACTTTGACCTCACTTCCAGCCCACCACCCATCTGAGGTAGTGGGAAAGAAATGTTAATAGGATACGGGGGAAGTAGAGCTGTTTAGAAATGGCTCTTTGGAGCAAATCCCATCTGTGTTGTCAGGAAATCAGCAGTTCAGTTCACAGGACTCGATCCACTGGCAAACATTTCGTGGATACACCAGCAGTCCAGTTCAGGGTTAGCAGCAGCTGTGGCACGACCTAGCAGGAACAGCCAGACCTCAGCCGAATCGGCATGAGCCAGCAGGGGGGATTAGGACCACCAGGGACACCAGAGAAGTTTCTGGCTGTAATTTTTTTCAGAGACACAAAGATTATGAAAGACACAAGACAGAGAAGCTCTGCAAAGTGAGTTCTATAAGCAAGCCCCTCTTACAGTCTGTTGTCCTATTTATACTCCCTACAAACATCACGTGTCCTCCATGGTTCTTACCGCACCACGCCTCGCCTCAGCATGAGTCCATCTTAGCAAAGCTCCACATGTGTCTGTCTCACTGACATCATCCGGCCAATCGTCCTATGTCTGAGGAAGCGGCAAGAAGCCGCCAGCACACCACCAGAAGTTTGTTTTTGTTTTTGTTTTTTTGTTTGTTTTTTGTTTTGGTGTGTTTCTCTCTGTGGAGTCATGACAAATGGAGCTCAACAACACATGTGTGTCATTATTGAAGAATCCTCCATCAAGTGTCCTTTCATGTGTTTGCTTTAGCAAACCATCCTTTTATCTGGACCCACTTCAGCGAAACATTTCTTCATGTGTTTGCCCCAGCAAAACATCACCTGTTAACACAACCGACTTTCCAAAGAACCCTTAAGTTTTCATTTCATAAGGCTGCCTTTGAACTTGCTTTGTAGCTGAGGGTCACCTTGAACTTCTGATCCTCTTGCCATGGCTTCCTGAGTGCTGGGATTACGGGCGTACACCGCCACACCCAGTTTTGTGTAGCACTGGAACCTAGAGCTTGGCACCTTCGGCAGGCACTCCACCAACTGAGCCAGCATCTTACAGTTTGCATCAGTAGGAAAAGACCAGTGACAACATGAGAGGCTATGCATGATTCTGGCAATGAACTCTGGTCTGCTGTAGCTCAACTGAGTTCAAGAGAAAGGTATGGGGTGGGACGCACCAAGCCCGCCACAGGGCTGGCATGGCAGCAGCCCACCACGGGAACTCAGTGAGTCCTGTGGAGGGATTTTAGAGCAAAGGGTCAGAGAGTCTACAGAGATGAGAACAGCCCGCCAGTGCCATGTGGGCTGCCTGTGCCCGGCCTGGTTTATTATGTAACACTACACGACAGTGAGCAGTGTTAGTCTGTCTAGGAGTGTGAGCCTACAGGAATGGCTGGGAGAATAGATTTCTAACCATTAAAGACGAATTCTTTAGGTTGTTGTACAGAGCGTGGATTTCATCGTGGTGATGTCATACATTACATCAGAACACTTTATCTCATTGCATCGCCCATGCTGTCCCATGCTCTGTCTGCTCCAGACAGTTACCTTCCTTCCCAGAAGCAGTTCCAGATCCTTCTTTCTTATCCCAGCTATCCCACTGTCTCCTATTTCCCACCTCCCCCGAGATCTCTTCCTGGGTGGCTGAGGATATTGAACACCTTTAAAAAAATACTTGTATTTCTCCCGTCGAGTGCTGCCCATTCCGCTTGGTAGCCACTTGCTGATCGGATGGCTGGGGCCTCGGCGTTTTCTCTCTGCAGCCCTTTACACATTCCAGACAGATGCATATCAGCTGTGCAGTTGGCAAAGATAAAGGAAGTTTTAATAGTGAGGTGCGTTGCCCAGGGGTAACAGCTGGATCTAGGTTCCTCAACCCGGCGTCTAGTCTGTGCCTTCAGCGTGAGCTGAGCCCAGCCGCACTTCAAGTTTGTTTGAGTACCAAGACTTGGATTTTGTTCCTTGGTACTGCATGAAAGACGGTAATGACAGGCAAGTGGTCATGATGCATGCAAAAGATCCTGAAGACACGTATGTGTGTGTATGTGTTTTCAGTGTGTGTCTGTGTGTGCGTATGTGTGTATATGTATGTAGTATGTGTGCAGTGTGTGTGTGTGTGTGTGTGTGTGTGGTGTGAAGACAGCCATAAAACTGATGTGATAAATTATAAAAATTGATGAATTACTATGTTACTTTGAAAAAGTCTTTCGTGAATTTGAGGTTATTAAAGACAACAATAAAACAACATAAACCAAGAACAGGTAATTTCTCCGTGAGGCCTTTGCCCTTGTCAAGCTTTGCTTGAACCCCGTGTCCAGGGCCCTGCCCTTATCTAACCATGTGGCAGGTGAATCTTCATTGCCAACTGGACTGCATTTGGAGTTGCCTAGGAGGCCCACCCCTGTGCATGTGCGGGGTGTTTCCCGAGATGGTTCACTGTGGAGGGAAGATCCACTCTGAATGGGATTCTATTCTATGGGATCGGACGCCTCAGACAGAGCTCATCTGTCTGTTTTCTTACAGCAGATGTAACGGCTGGCTCTGGTTCCCGCCGCCTTATAATTAATACAAAATTAATTACACGGGAACGGGCATATCTACATGTAAGACACTGAAGGTCTCTGTCCCTGTTGGCTTCGATTGGCGAAATAAAGAGTTGCCACTGGCCAATGGCTGGGCAAGGAGACAGAGGCCAGACTTTTAGATTTCTCTGCCACTTCCCTGATTGGGTCTAGGGTAGCAGAAATGAAATACAGATTCAGCAAGTATTAACTCAGGAGTATCAGAGGGGACCGTGATAGCCATGTGGCGGTTCAGGAGTGGCCCAGCCATTGAGCTAGTTGAGGCATATTAAAAATAACACAGCAAGCATGTGTCTTTTATTCGGGGAATCCAAAACATCTGGGCCGTGTAGGGGAGGTGTGTGCATCCACCAGGAGTTTAGAGCAGACATACCGCTACACAGACCTGAGAATCCAAGGGAACAAGACCTATGTCTAACAAGTTTTTCAGTTTGTTCTTGAGAAGCACCATTTCAGACTTTTCAGGCTCCATTGGGACTGAAGAGTTGAGCTAGGCCCATTTAGGCTTCACCTAGTGGGGTGTGGATGGGTATAGGAGAGGTCACAGGGCTGGTGACCTACTTCAAAGGGGCTGAGTGAATTGTCACTGAGGGAAGTTATGTTTTCCATGTAGCCCTCCAACCTTTCCCTCCAAGCCAGAGGCTAAAGGTCAAAGTGCACATTAAAAAAAAAAAATCCAAATCTTGACCTAAAGTTAAATAATTTATCTGCATTGGAGGATAAACATCAGAGCTCAACATATGAACATATACTAATTTCTTTGCATTAGTGGAGTTGCTGTGCTTCCATTCGATGCCCAGATCAAATCCAGAGCATCATGCATTAGACAAGCGCTTTATCATCAACCCACATCCCCAGCCTGAGCTGTCTATTTTTGACCTTTCAAGGTGGAGCTTGCTCCTGTCTCCACGGAGAACGAAGGCACACAGAGCAGTTATGCCTACAAGCAAAGAGAATGAGTGTGCCAGTACAAGGTGACTTGGAATGTCAAGCTGCTGGTATTCCAGATCTGAAGTAGGTACTGATGAGGCAGAAGCAGAGATCAATGGAGGGAGGGGTCCGCGGAGCAGTGTCTACACCTACTCTCTGGAGTGCTAAGGATGCTGGAGTCCAAGAGCGGCTGTATAATTTGCAAGGTAAAGTGCGAATCAAGAAAGTAGTCGATTGTTCAAAATGGTCAAGACTCCCAGAATGGTAGCCAGGCATCTATCAGTTACATTTCTGTTGTTGGCGACAAAACACGGAGGCTAGGGCAGCTTATAGAAGAGTTTATTTGGGCTTACAGTCTCTGAGGGTTAGGTCCATAATGGCAGAAATGGCATGGCAGCAGGCAGCAGGCAGCAGGCAGCAGGCAGGCAGCAGGCAGGCAGCAGGCAGGCAGCAGGCAGGCAGCAGGCAGGTAGCAGGCAGCAGGCAGCAGGCAGCAGGCAGGCAGCAGGCAGGCAGCAGGCAGGCAGGCAGCAGGCAGGCAGCAGGCAGGCAGCAGGCAGCAGGTAGCAGGCAGGCAGCAGGCAGCAGGCAGCAGGTAGCAGGCAGGCAGCAGGCAGCAGGCAGCAGGCAGCAGGTAGCAGGCAGGCAGCAGGCAGGCAGGCAGCAGGCAGCAGGCAGCAGGCAGCAGGCAGGCAGCAGGCAGGCAGGCAGCAGGCAGGCAGGCAGCAGGCAGGCAGGCAGCAGGCAGGCAGGCAGCAGGCAGGCAGGCAGGCAGCAGGCAGCAGGCAGCAGGCAGCAGGCAGCAGGCAGGCAGCAGGCAGGCAGCAGGCAGCAGGCATGGCAGCTTGAGCTGGAAGCTGCCCCAGCTGCTAACATGTGAAGAGCTTCAAACACAGGAATCAGAGAATGGGTGGGAATGGCACCTGACTTTGAAACTCCAAAGCCTATCCCCAGTGGCATACAGCCTTCCACAAAGGCCACACTTGATAAATCTACCCAAATGGCTCCACCAACTGGGGACCAACTATTGAAATATCTGAGCCCATGGGGGACGTTCTCAATGAAACGATCACAACATTTCCTCGATCCCAGGAACCTTGTGCACAGGACTCACTGCTGTGAAGGAGACTCTCGAATCTCCCAAAGTCAACAGGAGGCGGCTGTTATCAGAATCCACAGGATCACGATCTGTGCTTTGTCAGATGCCCTGTCTCCACAGTGAGGAGAGGAACTGACTGAGCATCCTTCTGCGTAGCTACTCCCTGACCTGAAGAGGCCTAGAGGAGACAAGACTAAGGGTTAGTGGAGTTGGGACATGAGTGTGCACGAGTGTGCACCTGTGTGTGAATGTGCACTCCTTCCTTTCTTTTTTTCCTGAGAGTGATAATCTCACTATGCAGCACAAGCTGGTTTGAAGCTTCAGATCCTCCTGCCTCAACCTCCCAAGTACTGGTACTGCAGGCGTGTGTTATGATGTGTAGACACGCATTGCCATGCCTGGGATTTTATGCGGCTGCTGGGCATCCAAACTCATCTCCTTATGCTTGCCTGGAAGTCTGTTTACCAGCTAAGCCTCTCCTCAGCTCCTAGTGTGCATTGTAACAAAAAGCCGAAAGCCCAAGACTGTCCTCAAGTTCTATCAACCACGAAACATGTAGGTTTGACACAACATTGTTGAGGGAGAATGATGCTTCTATTCTGTACTTTATGTGTATCTCATAAGTCAGACTGCTCAATGAGACGGCGTGATTTTCAAAATATATCCATTTCAAAGCAGAGGAGAAAGCAACTCACCTAACATTCAGTGTGGGGAACCGCTTACAAACCCTTTGTTTTGGGTAACCCATGGTTACCTCTGTCCAGCTTTTCTGGAAGTTCATCTTTCATACATTCAACCCTTGGGGACAGATGTCTCACACAGTTTTTACTCTGCTTTATATGTCATCTCTATAGGTTTTTAGGGCTGACAACTGCTACTTTGCTGAGTGACTCACAGTCTCAGTGGCACAGGAAATTCTGGTTTTTATTTGGTTAACCTGGTACACAGTTATCTGTGTACCTGGTATCTAGTCCTTGATCAAGATAATAAACACAAAAATGTATATTTGTCTTCTGTTCTTTGAATTGTTTTGTAGTGCCAGAGATGGCGTGGTGTGTGAGTGCTCAGTGACCCCATGAAAGCTGAAAGAAACAAAACTGTGAGCACACTCTTAGGACATTTCTAGTTGGGCTGGGGGGCTATGGATGTGGTGCTGTGGTGTGTGAGGTGCTGGCATTGGGAGGAAGAACCGAGTTCCAGGCTCAGTACTGCATCAAAGCTGGCCAGGATACAGCTGTAACCTGGGGCTTGGCTACGTGAGGACCCTCAGCACTCACTGGCTAGTTCACCATCAATGTAAGTAAGCTTCAGGTTCAGTGAGAGACCCTGCCACAAGACAAACAAAAACCACCCCCAAACCTCTCACACAACAACAAGACTGCAAAGTGGAAAAGTTGTTGATAAAGGCGCACTGATACCAAGCTCAGAGTGCTACCATAACACACACAGGTCAATGCATCTGCACACATCCGTACAACATACATGCACAGACACACAGAGAGACACAGACAGACATACACACACACACACACACACACACACACAGACACACATACAGACACACACACACAGACACACACACAGACACACACACAGACACACACACAGACACACATACAGACACACAACTGCATATAGAGACACACAGAGAGACATACACACACAGACACACATACAGACAGACACACAGACACGCACACAGAGACACATACACAGACAGACACACAACTGCATATAGAGACACAGAGAGAGATAGACACAGACACACACACACAGTGCAGAAATAACAAAAGTCAGGTTTTGAGACGTGCCTCAGGACGATGGTGTCTTACCTTAGGTAACAGAACTCCCGTCCTGGGGCTCTTGGTTTTAGGGGACCATACTCTGAGTTAAGGCTGGTCTCACAAGAGGCCAGAACTTAGGAACCCCACTTTACACCTCATCTGTTTGTCAGGAGAAACAGTCACACACCCATTTTGTTCCTGTGGGCCTGACTTTGTGACTCCAGGATCTAGGTCAGCAATGGTTGAACATCCATTGGCTGTTAGCAAGGATCATCCCAGAACACAGCTCACAAGTGCTGTGGGTAACAGATGTCTCCATCCCAGAGCCTGGAGACTATAACTCAAGCCCATCACTTGTCCTCCCAACACCATTATGAACATACACAGCACAACTCCTATCTGGGGACGGGCACGTCTCACTAAATCACTGTCTTCTGTGGGCTGGTGATGTGGCTCTGTGGGAAGGAAGGAGAGGAGGAGTGGTGAGGACTGAGAATACACTGTTTGCTTCCACAGAGGTTTGTCCCACACCAAGACTTGACTCGCAAGTGGCATTTCCTGTCTGTTCCTTGCTGTCTAAAACCTTTCCACCCCAGGAACTGGAAGGCAAAACTCCCCTAGACTCTGACTTTGGTCAGCTGCGATTTGGTTTATGCCTCTGACCAGCTCCTTCCTCCCCCACCCCACTCCTGCTTCCCCCACCCTTGACTCTGCACATTGTTTTTCATTTCTGACTAACTAGTGTCACAGTGAACACAGCGTTTGCCTCTTCCGTGCCTTCCACTGGGGAGGACCAAACACTTCTAAAACAACACTCTGGAGGTGGACTGAGGCACAACAGAGGGGGCGCCCACGACTCAGGTCTTGCCTCCGGTTTTATTTATTATAACCTCCGGGGCTACAAAGATAGTCACCGCTCTTGGAGATGGATCCCACAGTTACCCTCACTTGTGAGCCCCCACTGGCAGCGCTGACCTACCCATTGACGGTCACCATAGCAGCTGCAGCTGCTGGATTCTTTCACCCAGCCATGAACTTGAGAAAAACAGGATCCAAGAACAGTTCCACAGGAGCATTTCCTCTTTTCCTCGGCTCTTCAGCACTTTTTCATCTGTGTGTCAACCATCTCCTCCCCTTCAGTCAACAGCTTTCCCACTGACATGCATCCACCCGGACTACAGCTTTTCACAGTCAGGACTCCAGGCTGCTGCGTCGCGCGAACACCACAGTGGCCTCTACCATTTCGCCCACCCCACCCCCCACTCCTCAGTGACCGCAAGCTCCTGCTCTCAGCCGGACAGTTCAACACGCGCTCCAGGTCCCAACCAATGCAGAGTGGCTGCTCTGTGCTCTCTTCCAGTCAGGGTCCCCCAAGGACATTTCCACCCGAGCCTTGTCCGCAATTTTCCTCTAAACCCCTCTAAGTCCCTTGCCTTTCGCAGACGGGGATTGTCCCTTGCACTCTGGGTCCTCCTGTCTACACTGGCTGCACTGCACCCCTCCCCAGCCCGCGTGCCAAAAGTCCTGAGTCGCTCCTTCATCTTTCGGATAGTCTTCCCTTCCTTCTCCTCTCTTCCCCTCCCCTCCTGGAGTCACTCCAGACTGTTGCTGCCTGTCCCGGAGCTGCCCCTCCAAAATCTCCCCGAACCCAGAACCGATGTCCTCGCCGCCCCGCAGCGCCGCCCAGCGTGGCTCCCACGCCTCTGTTCTGGCGGCTTCGGGGTGGCCCGTCCCCCGGGAGCTGGCCCCGCCCCAGCCCCGCTCCGCCCCCGGCCGCCTAGGCTTGATTGGCCGCGCGCCCCCCTCCTCGGAGCTCCTCTCCGCCCTCTCCGTCCGTGGGCACCGCCACCTGGTCCAGAGAGTCCCCCGAGGGGACCTAGAGGCTCCGCTCAGGCCGGGCGCGCACTGTGGGGACGCAGAGGGAGCGCGGGCCAGGGAGGAGGAGCGAAGGTGTAGGACAGAACTTCGCCAGGAACAGGAAACCTACGGCCGGGCAAGGGTGGCGACGGCGGCGCGGGGCCATCGCAGTGTCCCCAGCGGTGGCCTCGCTGCCGTACCCGGAGCTAAGCCTCTTGGACCCCTCGGACTCAGCGGGCCCGAGCTCACCCTTTCGTGCAGCGGAGACAGCGGGGACGACCACAGGAGTGTGAAGCAGCATGTCTGACAAAATGTCCAGCTTCCTCTACATTGGGGACATCGTGTCTCTGTACGCGGAGGGCTCGGTCAATGGCTTCATCAGCACCCTGGGGTAAGCAGGACATGCTCTGAGCCGCGCCAGCAAGCTCTGGTCCCTGTCCCTCCCGCGCGCGCGTGCCCGGGGTCTGCGCCTGGGACAGCCCCGGTCCCCGAGGTCCCAGTGCGCAGGAAGCCGCGAGCGCTTCTCAGCAACTTCATAATCTCCAGCCCTAGACACATCCGAGAAGAGGAAGTGGTTCGCACGCCCCAGACAGGCCCTGCGAGCCTGCCTTCCCTGCCTTGTTTTGGTTAGAATGTGTGTGTGTTTCTCCCCATCTTCCCTGTGGCCTTTCTCAGCGCCCTGCTGGAAAGAACGGTGGATTGAAGTCCCTGGCTTTGGCCATGAATGTAGGCGATGGACATGGCGCAAATGTGGCTTTGTCCTGCTTGAGGAGATCACCAGCCCCTCTTCGCTGAAGTAATTTCCTTTTGGCCTTGCCAAAGGAGTACTCACTCTTCTGGCTTTGCCAAAACTGGCGTCCTGGGCAGCCGGGGTTCTAGAACTTGGCTATTCTTTCTCCCTGTCCATCCTGACCGCCCAGTGAAAGGAGCTGAGCCTACCGCAAGGCCCTTGGGATTCCAGTCGGTATATGAACTGGGGAAATAGAGATGTATACCATACAGAAAAAGCAGCACGTTAGTTAGGTAGGACCCTTTCTGGTTTCTAGAACATTCTTTCATGGTGTTCATGCTGGCGAACAGTTCATTGCACCCCACGACACATTTTATTGCACAGGTGCTCTTTGGTTACTTCATGGGCCCTGGCTCAGTGTCTTACCTGAGAAGGCTGAGGTTGGTGACTGTTCTCAGCTGTTAGGTTTAGGAGTCCTGTCCTCTGGGCTGTGAGGGAGAGAGCCTTTCTGTGACAGTGTTGCCTGCCCAGTGCCTTCTCTGGAAGTCACCAGTGGCTCCACAGTTCCTGTTCTTCGTGCATTTTCCACAGGCTTCGGGAAGGAAGGTTTAATCGCACATCTTTCCTGTGTTGTTTGCTCCTGAGATTGAGGTGTGAAAGAAATGCTCAGTCCAACTGCTCGATCCAGTTGTTTGTGAGAGAATTCACGATGCAAGTCTAGTCCGGGTCCAGGATAGTGCTTTGTTGATGAACACCGTCAAACTTGGTAGGCATGGAAGGTGTTACCGTTTAGTAGCTAAAAGGAGGGGCTCTAGAAACAGAAGGTTTGGGCTGGGATTCCCACACTTTGATGCGCAAACCTTATGACCCTGGGCAGGTTATGAAATGTAGACTACATCTTCTGAGTTTAAAAATGGACTCACAGTGGTTTCTGCATAGGGGTGTGGGGAGGAAAGAGGCAAAGTGCTTACCTCGGCAGAGCCTTAATGACTATGCTCGCAAGTTAATTAGCTGATGCAGCTATTATCCCACTCAGGGAAGGCAGGAGTTCAAGGGTCACTCACAAGGGCGAGTGTGGAAGGGCTGAGGTGGTCAGCTCCACAGGCTGAGACCCAGAGGCAGACACTGAAAGAAAGTGACGGACTCCAGAACTCTGCTCCTGTCTCAGGCGCCTCAGTGAGTGTCCACTGTGCTCCCGGGAATAACTGTGCGCACAGAAAACCAGCACTAATGGCTGTTGCCGTGCTGTCAAATGTGCTCAATGTGTTTTCTGTTTCTTGGTGGTGACTTGATAGTGCGTTTGCAGATGGAGTCATTTCCCTCTCTGCGAATGGTGTTTAGGTGACTGCAAGTTCAAGTTGAAGAGTCTTGAGCGCGCCACCCTGGGTAGAGCTTGGTCTTTGATTGGATGTCTGTTTTCTGAAATAGACTTCCCAGGGATTCCAGCAGCTCAGAGAACTTCAGAGGTCATGTGTGTGATTGCCCACTCGCCCGAATCAACAGGTTTCCCACGGCTGGTTACAGAAGTCATTGCTGACGGCCCCCGATACACTTTCTGGCCCTTCCACAGCAGCCCAGAGACATGGCTTCAGTGGGCTCTTCACAAGTTTAAATCTTATGAATTACGGTAGACTATAAAGCTACCGAGGCATCTCGCTTTGCAAATACCGGCATCTTTGTATCTGTGACTTTCTGTGTGGAAAAGCAAATAGAAAAAATACTTTTGCATTTGGGAAATATCTAATAATGTCCAACATTAAATTATTAATAATTTATTAATATTTATTATTGATTGATAATTATTAATTAATTAATCAATGAACACTTCCAAACAGTGTTGTGTGCAAGATCTTCGATTTGTAGCAATTTCAATTGTTGTAGCAATTTCAAAGATGCTTCTGGTACTTCTTACAGAGCTTCACTTCTAAAGAAAACCTCACTGATTTTTATTAATATGTAGTTTAAATACTAGGGCTTCTGTCTTATGAAGTATTTTTTTCAAAATTGAGGAGTGAAAAGTTTCAACTACTTGAGAAATAATTACATCGGATTTTGTAATGGCTTAATTCAGGTCAATTTCCCATCATTATTACAGAGTAGCTGAGTATATCAGCTTATAAGGAGGGAAGCCCTTTGTTTTCTTCCTTCCTTACAGTTTTGAAAACTTCAGTTCTGCCTTCTAATTCTGTTGCTTTGGAACACCAGAGACATAGGAGAGACAGCAAGTGCCTGTGAGCAGGGGCTAGGGCTAGGGCATGCTCTCAGTGATTCAAATTTTACTGTGTGTGTGTGTGTGTGTGTGTGTGTGTGTGAAAGAGAGAGAGAGGGTATATGTCTCTCTGTGTGTGAGTATGTGTGTGTTTGTGTGTGTGTGTGTGTGTGAGAGAGGGTATATGTCTGTGTATGTGTGAGTGTGTATGAGAGAGAAGGTATATGTTGTCTGTGTGTGTGCATGTGTGTGAGTGTGTGCACATGTATGTATACCTATGTGTATCTGTGACTGTGTATGCTATGTGCATGTTTCTCTGTGTGTGACTGTGTATATGTATACCTGTGTGCATGTGTATGTGTATCTGTGAGTGTCTGTGTGTTCAAGTGTGTGTGTGTATATGTATCTATGAGTGCCTATGTCTGTGTGTGTATATGTGAGTGTCTCTCTGTGTGACTGAGTGTCTGTATTTATTTTATTATTTTTTGTGTTTGGGTGTTTTGCCTGCATGTGTCTGTGTATCACATTTGGAGATGAGAAGAAGCTGTTGGATTCCCTGGAACTGGAGTTTCATAAGGCTGTGAGCTGCCATGTGGCTGCTGGGACTCAAGAGCAGGCGCTAGTCTAGTCTAGTCTCTGGAAGCTTACAAAGTAGATTCTTACCTAGGGCTGTTGGGGTGTGCCTCCCTGTTACAGTGTAACTGTTAGCTTCTCCAGAGCAGAGCCAGGCTCAGGCTTCCTCTACACTGTTGCTCATGTGCTCACGGGTCTTTTGTATCAAAGGCTAGGTAGAAACTTGACTGTGATTTTTCTTGCTCTTCCGCTCCTGTCATCTTGGGCCTGCTGCAATTGGCACATGGTGTTCATAGTGTATCTCTTCCTCAGCTGTCTTGTCTTGCAGACTAAGGATAGTGGATCTTGCCCTCTCTCTCCTAGGATCAAATTGATAAATGAGCAGGAGAGACAAATGAAAATCTAATAAAATTAAAATGTATAGGGAAAAGTTGGTTATATTTCCATATATCCAATTACAAAATTTCTCCAGAGGCTAATGAACTGCTGGAGTGAACTAGACCAGAGTTCTAGTTAGGTAACTGTGGCGCTGCACGTGTTTATCCAGACTCCTGTGTTCCACGGTAATGTTACAGATTCCAGGGAGCAGCTAAGGATTAGACAGGAAACCCTCTGGTTTCTGTTTCAGCTCTTCATCACTCTGACAAGTCCTGAAGCATGATGCCACTGAAATCAGGTGGGCGGCTGATGAGAGCTGATGTTACACGCACACATGTTTATTTGCAAATAAATGTTGACTTTAAATATTTTCTGGTGTAAATGAGTTTTAAAAGGCTGTCTTGTGGGAGCGTTTGCAGTGGGGACCGCAGTAGGCTTTCACTCTGTCTTGAGTTTAGCAAGTTCCTTATAGCAGCTCCTGACAAAATGAGGCTCATCAGCTTTTCTGCGTGATTAAATTTTTAATATTCTGTTTCTGTCTGTCTGTCTGTCTGTCTGTCTGTCTGTCTGTCTGTCTCTCTCTCTCTCTCTGTGTGTGTGTGTGTGTGTGTGTTTGCTGGCTTAAGTGTCACAGCACGTGTGTGGGGTCAGACAGCAACTTTGGGGACTTAGCTCACTTTTTCCGTCCGGTGTGGGTTGGGACAGGGGCTCAGGTTCTCAACAGTGTGTTGCAAATATCTGTGTTTCTTTCAGTTTTCCTTTGAGTGGTATCTATACTTCGGAGACAGGGTTTTTCGCTGTGTAGCTCTGGCTGACCTGGAATTTGCTCTGCAAGCCAGGCTGGCCTCAAAGTCAGAGATCTGCCAGTGTCTGCCTCTCCAGTGCTGGAATTAAAGGCATGTACCAGAAGGCCCAGCTGATGGTTTTTACATGTAAAGTTCTGTATAGGATACCCTTGTACTGACTTATAGAAAAACTACCTTCCATCCTAGATGGTGTATGCATCTTGAATGAGCTGATTTTTTTTCCTCTTATATTATATTATATAATGTATTTTAGAGTTATACTTTTTGTTTCTTCTCTTTTTGTCTTTTCTCTTTCTTCCTTCCTTCTTTTTTTTTTCTTCTTCTTTCTTTAGGGAAGGGGGGGGGATTTCGGATACACTGTGTAGTTTCAAATGAAGGTTAAAGGGTTCTTTGGTCTTTTCATCACAGACTTGGAAGGTCCACTTGTGCTCCTATCATCCTCCAACCCCACTCCACCCCATCACCCCATCACCCCATCACCCCATCACCCCATCACCCCATCACCCCATCACCCCATCACCCCATCACCCCATCACCCCATCCCACCCCATCACCCCATCACCCCATCCCACCCCATCACCCCACTCCACCCCATCCCACCCCATCACCCCATCACCCCATCACCCCATCACCCCATCACCCCATCACCCCATCACCCCATCCCACCCCATCACCCCACTCCACCCCATCCCACCCCATCACCCCATCACCCCATCACCCCATCACCCCATCACCCATCCCACCCCATCACCCCATCACCCCATCACCCCATCCCACCCCATCACCCCACTCTACATGTGTCACCAACATGGGGAGGGGAGCATATGATAGTAAAAAAAGTGAAAAGAAAGAGAAAGCTCCATCACAGACTTGGAAGGTCCGCGTTCCTTACTCTCTTGCTGGTCTGACCTGGTTGAGGCTTCAAGGAAGAGGAACAATGAGGAGCTCAGCGTGTCAGGATGGGTGGTCATTTGCATTCTAGTGACACCCACAGTCAGTGGCACATCCTTGATATCGTCTTGTTTCATTTTTAAACAACCATCGACATTTTACCACTCATTTTAATAGTTCTAAAACTCCCAGAGCAAACCGTTTGCCGTTGAGATGGGCAGAGATGGATGATCTAAAAATTCCTCATGCCTCACTCAAGAGACAGCGTTGCGCTGGGGTCAGTCTGTCTGTGACAGTCACACCAGCTTCCAGACATTGATGTGTGTGATGTATTTAAAGAGACCTTGGTGATGACCCTGGGGGTTGGAACCTGCTCAGGAAGAACCCCGCAGTGACTGGGAACCTTTAGGCCGAGTACCAGCCCCCCAGATCCCAGGCTTCTAGTCAGTTCTTCAGTTTTCCATCTCCAGGGTTGTATATTTGTTGTTTTCCCTATGAGCTGTGTCCAGCTTCTGTGGATCCCCTTGAGGTAGAGTCTCACTCACATTGCAGCCCAGCTGGCCTGGAACTCAGTATGTCATCTCCAACTCCAGCCCATCCTCCCCAGTGCTGGTTACACTGTGCCCTCCCACACCTGATTTAAGGTCATTTGTAATTATTTTTAACTCAAGTTCCCCAACCCCTCTCCTTCTGATTTGGTTTTACTGTTCTAAAGAGTGACAAAGGTCACAGAGTCCCACGAATGCAGGGGAGGGCTAGGGACTTGACACAGTGTAATCTAAGCTCATATCTAAATTCTTAGAATTCAGGTCCTAGCTGAAGTAAGATGTTGTTGCTGTTAAAATATCGCTGGGGGAAAAAAAAAATCTCTGTGCTGAGGATCAAGCTCAAGAGCAGGACTTGTTACAGTTGTTACTAAGGGAGTCTGCAGTGGAGGCCCAGAGACATCCTACAGTTGTTACTAAGGGAGTCTGCAGTAGAGACCCAGAGACTTCCTATCTCAGAGACAGTGTGGCAGCTTCCAAATCTACCACAGGGAGCTTGCCCTTCACAGTGATTTCTTCTGAAAAGGGGACTGGACATTGCGTTCAGAATACATGTGGATCCTCAGGGCTCAACATGGAGGCCAAAGAATCAATCAAATAAATAAATCTAACGACAGACTGCGACCCTAAACAAGCCCGTAAGTTGTCTGTTAAATTGTCAAATTGTCCTGTCTTGTCCTCAGGGTTTCAGATAGTGAGGTTCCCTCCAATCCTGTTCACTTTTAATTAAGTCATTTGCAAATCTAGGGACGAACTCTCAGTACCTTGTAAACAGTTCACAGGGATCCCTTACATCATGGTTTGCACTGTCTGATCTCAAAAGACCCGGAGGAACCTGCCTGTCATACTGCTCGGCTGCCCTGCCTGTCATACTGCTCGGCTGCCCGCTTGGATAGACTTGGAACAGAATGACTGGCTTGTGTTAGTAAGGCTCTCTGTTGCTAATAAACGGAAACCACCCCTGGCCAACTCAGGAGCAGGAAATGCCTTCAAGGACATTTGAGAAACTCAAAGTCGCTGAAAAGAGAACTCACAGTGGGCCCGAGCCAGGCAGAGAAGCTTGACCATGAGGCTCCCAACAGCAGGACCTTCTTGCTGGACAGCATCCTGAACATGGACATAACCCAGCAGTTCCTGTAGTCTCTGTCTCTTGTTAATTTTTTTCTTAAATTATATACCTGGTAGGATTCATTCCTGCTTGGACTAGAAGTGATTTCTTGTGATGGCTAATCTCAGTTGTCAACTAGATATGCCTGAGAGAATGAATTAAAGACTTGCCACCATCAGATTGGCATACAGGCATGACAGTGGGGGCTTTTTTTGGAATTGTAATGGCTGTAAGAATGCCCAGCCCACTGTGGGCAGCACCATCTCTAGACAGGTGGGCTTGACCTTTATACAAATGAAACGGAACCAGGAGCCTGGTGTTTGTTTCAAGTGTCTGCCTTGAGCTCCTGCCCAGATTTCCCTTGGTGATAGAGTTGTAACCTGTAAACTCAAGCAAACCCCTTCCTCTTGAGTTGTTTCTCAAAACAGCAAAAGCGAACTAAAACATTACTCATGTCTAGGAAGGCAAGTTGCAAGGTCCAGATCTGGCCAGCAGAGAAATTCCTGGGCTAAGCTAGGTTTCCTGCTACTTTGGGGGCAGTGTGGTGTGGGCCACAGTGGAGCTTTGCCTGAGTGAAATGCTCCAACCTGTAGGCAAGGAAGGCCATAGTAAAAGTGTAGTGTCCTTTGAAGCAAATTGTGATATGATACACATACTATACAATTCACCATCTTGGCTGCCTTAAGTGTGCAATCTGCTCAGAGGCAGCCAGGACATGGCAGTGTGGGTAATCAGGACTTCTTTGTATCAGACACTCGGTACCATTCAGGCACAAGTCTACATTGTCTCTGAGGTCTTTGTGTCTTCATGAATTTGCCAACTCCAGGCACCCCGTGGAGGTGAATTCTGCAGTGGTCCTTTGTCACACGTCGTTTGCTGAACAGATGTGGGTTACATTGGGCCTGTGAACTTGAAGATAGCCAAGTGACGATAGCAACTTGAAGCAGCAGTGTAATTGTTCCTATGAAACCTTCGACAGCCGCAGGTGATTTGGGAGCCCTCACAGGATCTTTGCGTTTAAAGAATGCAAGAGGTTCTTTAAAAATACCAAGACATGACTACAAAACTTACACGAGGAACAGTAACGCACGTGACTGCTCTTCGGAGTTTGTACGCTGTAGCCGTGGAAAAGAAAAGCTGATGTTTTGCAAGTTCAGTTTTGCTGGTTATAAGCTCAAAGAATGGGTTTGTAAGCACCCCCAAGACGGTATAACTGAGGGCAGACCTATCAGTGGGTGACACGTAATTCTCCCAGGGACAGGTTTTGTTCCTGAGTTTGAACAGAAAGAACTTCCTGAAATCAAACCCAGAGACTAGCTGAAGGATCAATGTGCACTCGACTTTAGAAAAAGGATGTGTTTCACTGTGAAACCTTCATTTTTTAAGATTTAAAAATAAACGGTGCCCGAGAGAGACATTTCGATATCGTGTAAAGAGGACAGATAGGTTTGTTTTGATCTTATGTTAAATTTAATTATTTCCACTGATATGTTCGGCCAGTGTCTAATCACCTGAAATCCCTTAGCACCAAGCTGACTCATGTGCTAGAAGTCTTTGAATGCAACACACAAATGACTTATTACATACATGTAGAAGATGACTTATTACATACATGTAGAAGAGAATGAAAGAAGAAGATCTGGATTATGTACAAACTACAAAACAATTTGAAAACTAAAGCAACACAGTTTAATGTTCTAGTCTTAGTTCACCATCATCCTCTATAATAGGCATTTCAAAATGTCTAGAAATGTGAGTTTGGCTCTCCTGACGTGGTGCCGCACGCCTTTAATCCCAGCACCTGGGAGGCAGAAGCAGGAGCATCTCTGTGAGCTCGAGGCCAGCCTGGTCTACACAGTAAGTTCCAGAACAGCTAGAGCCACATGGAAAGACCCTGTCGCAAATAAACAAAGACAAAAATGTAAGTTTGAGCTGAAAGACAGTAATATCATGAGAGTTTTGTTCCATTTCTGTGATGCTCAAATGGGGTTTAATGATATTGTACCTTGTAAAGACAGCAAGTAAAAAAAAAAAAAAAATCAGCTGCTCAGATCCCCAAGTACAGAGCAGCATCCAAAGGAAGTTAATGATTTAAAAACTGGTTTCTTGTGTTTGGAGAGCATTCAAGGTCAATGCTAATATCAGGGACATGACCACTTAAACATTTACACTGCAGGCTGGTTTTTGGCTTTGGCCGTGTTTTCTAAGAGGGCGATTTCAGGTCTGGTTCTGGGAAACACGTGAAGAAGGCAGTGGAGGGACTTTTGTCGTTCTTAGGATGCTACCCAGTAACTTGGAATGACAGACATAAGAGACATTCATGTGAGTTTAACCAAGAAAGCAGGAATGTCTGTAGGTATGTTCAGGACTAGTGAGGAAGGGCTTTTATTTGCCTCTCTTCTGTTTACTTGTGAGTCGGGACTCAGGCAGCCTCAGCCTCGTTACAGAGGGAGGGAAAAACAAAGCGCTTGCTCTCAGGTCTCAGATCCTCTGAGGCCTTTAAGCATCACCAAGTTGGAAGTGTAGAAAGTATTCTAAGGGTTGTTAGAGGCTCAGAATCAGCAGGGGTTTAGGTCAAGCGCAGTGGAGGAGTTTTGCGTGCAGTAATACTTAGGCCGCAGACACCTGTGAGGTTAGTTCATAGACATAAGCACTTTCTGAAGAACAGAGCATGCCCTGGGTTGGATCCTCAGCACTGGAAAAAAGAAAAGACCAAAAAGGAGAACACCTTCACATCTGTCAGGCGTATCTTCTTCAAGACAGGAGCTATAGCATTTATTTATTTAAAATACCTGCGTGTGTGCACCCACACATGCGTGTTGGTGTGGAGGCTGGAGGCCAACCTCAAGTGTGCTGTTGATCTTGTCTCCCGCATCTGAGGCTTGCCGATTAGGATTTGACAGGCTGCCTGCTTTGAACTTAGGTCCTGATACTTGTCTAACAAGAACCTGGCCGTAGAGTTATGTCTCCAGCCCTGTTCTAAGAGAGTTTAAGGAAGTATCAGCAGCACCATAGAATTTGAAACATTTGTAACAAGATGCCTATTAATATCAGGCCCATCTGGCTATCGCTACAAATTCTCTTCCCTTCTTTCTTACTAGCAGATGACTTTGATTTGTGGGTGTCCAGGACAAAGCCCACATTTCCCCCTCCCTCTGCACCCAACACGCTCCCAGCCCACTGTGGCTACACACTCTTCTTGGGAGGAAGAGGAAGGCCTTTCAGGAAGGCTCAGCGCCTCGCTCTGAACAGGTGTTAGGAACAGGAGCGTGGGAAGAACGCATCTTGGGACTCACAGATGAGGTCACTGTACTGTGTTAGTGAGGCACCAGGCAGTGAAGCCGTTCTGCAGATACCTTCAGCCCAGTCTCGGTCATTCTCCTAAGAAAAGGTGGTGCTGGACCAGAGTGGGTTTTCCATACCAACTATGGGTGGCAAGAGAATGAAACAGTTTGCTTTGGAATAGCCAGGTTTTGCTCTAGAAGAGCTGTGTCATCAGCAGAGAGGAAGGCAGGGGTGACAGAACAGGAAACTGAGGCTCTAACAGGGCAGCAGCTGTAGTAGGGACAGAAGCCACTTGCCACAGAGGCACTGAAAGGACACTTTAGATCTACAAAAAACTTGGGGGAAGACACCTCCACCGCTGTTTCTGAGGCTCTATGACTGACAACTAAACATGCGGATTTGAACAAAATGTTTATTTGATCACATCTAGATAAAATATCACTGGTTCTCAGTTTGACTCTGGGCTCTCTGTGTCCCAGGCTGTAGTGTGCGGTCTTCCGGCAGAACACCTGCTTTTCTTTGCAGCTGCATGGGCATTCAGGGTTTCACAGGGTGTTTCCCCACGGACAGCTCAGTTTCCCTTCTTACCTGCACGGCTGTCATCTGTCTCCCCTGCAGACGGAAGCTGTACGTTGTTTCTGACCTCCAGACTGTGCGAGGACCCTTGATGAGCTGCGGAATCGCACCACAGCTGTGGCTTTCATTTAGACTTTTTTCTTTTTTTCTTTTTGTGTGATATATGGCATGCACTTGTGTGTGTGTGTGTGTGTGTGTGTGTGTGTGTGTGTGTGTATCTGCATGAGGTTTTGTGACATCTGTGTTTATGTCAGGGCCACAGGTAGATGTCAAGTGTGTTTCCTCCGTGGCTCTCAGCTTAGTTTTCTGAGATGGAGTCTCTCCCTATGCCTAGAGCTTTATGATTGGCTAGGCCAGCTGCACAGTGAATTCCAGGCATTCTCCTGTCTCATCTCTCCTGTGCTGGGATTACAGACACTTGCTACTCTGCCTGGTTTTGTGTGTGTGTGTTTCTGGGATCCAAACTCAGGTCTTTATGCTTGCCTGAAGAGCACTTTACCATCTCTCAGTGCTTGATAAAATCTATGAGAGTTATTTCTCCTTTTAGATTTAAACAAAAGGGCAGAGGCTAAGTGTGGCTTGTTCAGGGTTATGTTGCCAAGGCCTTGCACAGCGCCCATAGGATAGAACATTCCCAAGAGATACATTGGTCAATGTTCCTAGGCTGTAGCATATGGTTGAGACTTTAGCCTTAGACAAATCTAGTTTCAAATTGTATCTCCACTTACTCTCACAGTGTGATCCTCAGAAGTTATTAACCCTGACACCTAGATTTCCTTAACTGTAAAATAGGAGTCTAGTCAGTGGTGATCAGCACACATAAAACAGGGTGTATGGATCAGGCCTAGAGCACCAGGCGCCTGGGTATCCATTAGTATGTGTAAGATCACCATGGAGGAAGCATCACAAATCTCTTTGTAGCAGCTGAGCTGAGCTCAGCCTTCAGTGGTTCTGGACAGACCGTCACACCTCGAGCTGCTGTTTGCTTAGCAGGCCGTTCAAAGTCATGCTGCCTTATCGGTTATTTGTTTGGTTTCCATCTTTTTTTCCCTCCCTTGTGCCGCTACTGTACATTTCTAAATCGCCAGTGCTCGTGTTTACCTTTCAGTTCTGGTTTGATGTGTGTTGTCCCCTGACGTACTGCCAACACTGGATGCGTAAGTGTGAACAGTAACTTCACTAGCTGTGAGCACACTGCACCATCACTACCGAATGCTCACACCCCACCCTGAATTTCCCATGGCTAGAGTTTCAATGTCTTTTACTCACTAATACTTACTATTTCTAGAATGTGGTAACAAAAGAAAACATTTTACATTTACCATTTTATCTTTTTACTTATAATTATCCTCTCTCTCTCTCTCTCTCTCTCTCTCTCTCTCTCTCTCTCTCTGTGTGTGTGTGTGGGGGGGGGGGAGACAGAGACAGAGGGAGACAGGGGGGAATATGCATGTTCAGAGATCAGAGGACAACTCTGTGGAATCATTTTTTTGTTTCTACTTTCTTCAGGGATTTGGACTTGACCCCTGGCCACCAGGCTTTCACGACAAGTGCCTTACTCACTGAGCTACCTGGCTGACCCTGTTTTGTTTTATTTACTGAGACAAAACAATGCACTTGCTTGCGGCCTTTAGGATAAAATTATGCAGACCTCTCCATCACTCCCCCCACAACCTCCACCCCATCCCTGTCCTAGTGTCTCTGACCTTTTAGATGGACCAAGAATCAGGAATTCTGACCAAATTTCTACGACTGTTAGGGATGAACAAAACCATTTATGTAAGAAAATTAGCCAGTTTACAAACAAATGTATTTGTTTAGAAAAACGAGCCAAGTTTTAACTAGGAACTGATCAAATTATAATTCTTGTCTTGGAGACACTTGTGGCAGAACCGTCCCCTAATGAATAAAGATTTCAGGGGACCAATCACTGGGCGAGGAGAGGCGGGACTTCCGGGTCAGAGGGGAAGAGAGGAGGCAGGAGAAGGTGACTGCTCTTGGATGGGGAGAGCTTGGAGGACAAGATGTAGCCAACAATAGGCCCCCGTTTTAGTTGGCAGATCTGCCAGGACTCGCTACCGGAGGATTTAACTTAGAATGGCTGACAAATTAGGATACTAGCTGCTGTGCCCAGCGATTGTGTAACCTGTTGATTCTAAACCAAGATTGTGTGGTGCTTTCCTTCATGTGGCGACTCAGCTGGATTCCAGAAAGAAAGACAAAGTGTGGGTTTGTGAGAAGTGCACCCCAGCTAGCTTTGTGAATTTGGATGTGTGGGGCTGGCGTGGCAGCGACCCACCATGGGAACTTACTGAGTCCGGTGGAGAGATATCTGAGCTCCGGGGTAGAGAGTCTGCTGAAATGAGAACAGGCTACGCCTGCCGGTCTACCTGCCAGTGGCAAAATGGTGGCTTTTTTTTTTTTTTTTTTTTTTTTTTTTTTTTTTTTTTAATTTCACCAAACGGACACTAGTGAATGTTGGACAAAGTTATGGGGATTTGTGATGACTATAGGGTGGGTCTTATCCCTGTCTTTTAGCAGCAGCTACCCAACCAGCAAACACCCCTCGGCCTTTGGCTTTCTTTTAGAGATGCCTCAAAGGATCATTTCCCTCTTTTCTGGAAAAGTGGCATATACACATGGACTCAGTGTGGAAGAACTGTGAAAAATATCTTTGGAAATGCTTTGAAGGGGGCTGAGGATGTAGCTAGTCTGTGTGGAGTGCTTGCTGAGCATGTAGAGAGGCCTGGATGTTTGCCTGCTCTGTCTGTGGTGCCAGGGCTGCTGGTAGCGTTCTTCTTTCTCCTCTCCTTCCTCCCAGAATTGATACGAGTGCCTAAAGCCCTAGGAACAGTATGTGATCCCAACTGCGGAGGGTGGCTTGGACAGGTACCGAGGTAGAGGGAAGAGCTTCTGGGGCTACAGATGGGATGAAGAGTGGGAGGAGAGCTTGTCTCCCTCCTTCAGTTAGGGTTCCCGGTGGAAAGGAGGGACTTGGATGCTGAACAAGCAGGCTGTGATAACACCCAGCACATCACGGCCAGCAGGATAGCCCCCAGCCCTCAGAAAGCTGCGTTCTAGGACCTTACGGAATACATGAAGCCTGTAATTATCTGGCTCTTTGAGTGTTCTGCTTCAGGGTGCCAGGTTTCTGCCCCAGACCTGCTTTAGGGGCTACATCCTGATGGGGGATGTGTGGTCTGAGACCTGACTCCTCAGGTGGGAAGTCTCAGTGGTCTGGTCTCTGCTTCATCTTCAGCTGGTGGAGACAGGATTTTCAGGGACTCCGCTGGTGAGGGAACCCAGTGGTTTGCTGTAGGTCAGTGATGTCACCTCACTTTTAAAATGGAAAGACTTTGTGAAACAGTTTTTCTAGAAGAGCATATTGTTGAATAAACGTTCTCCCTCCCTCCCCCCCTCTCTCTCTCCCTCTCCTTCCCTTCCTCCCTCCCCACCTCCGTCTTCTTCTCCCACTTCATCTGCCCCCTCCCGTGTGTGTGTGTGTGTGTGTGTGTGTGTGTGTGTGTGTGTGTGTGTGCTATACAGTAGGGACTGGACACCTTGCCTGTGTCTTTCCTTTCTCTTTAGCTCAGCGTAATATCCAAAGGACATCCAGTCTCCCTCTCACACCAGCCAGAAGCTCTTTCCCTGCTTGTCTACAATCTAAATTCCCAGAGTGTGGCAGTGGGTTGTTCTGTGGTGAGCCGCCAGCAGAAGCCCAAGTGCAGACAGCAACCTTGCTAAGTAGCATTTGTTTTCTCCAACAGACTTGGAACTTTTTAAAAAAATTAAATAACCAGTAGGTTTTTTTTTTGAGAATTTCATACACAAGTGCTATATTTGCATAATTTCTACCCTTCTCTCTCTCTCTCTCCCCTGTCCCTTGTCCCTCCCAAATTCATGACCTCTTCTTTGTTTAATTAGTCTTGGAACTTTGAGACAGTGTCCGGAAGCTGCCACAGGAAGTGTTCCATGTCTCCGTTAGGGTTGTGTTCTCCGGGCTATCTAGGTTTAGACACGTAGCCACAGTGTGATTTTTCTTTTTAGTCTTCCCTGATTCCTGGACTTTGAAGATACAGCTGGGCTAGCTTCTGTTTTGGTTTAGTATTTATTTATTTTATTTTATTTTTAACAATCACTGAAGCTTGAGGCTGCACTTCACTTCCTGCTCTAAAAGAGGACATAAAGGAGCCGCGAATGAGGCTCAGGTGCCCTGGCTGCAGTGTAGTTTGAGAACCGTTACCTGAACCGAGCTATTCAGGTTTGTTGCTAGAGGCTGGAGAGGTAGAGACCGAGAGCTCAGGCTGCCTCTGCAGAGGACCTGGGTGTCCAGCACCCATATGTCAGCTCATAACCACCTGTAATCCCTGTCCCAGGGACCCAGTGTCTTCTTCTGGCATCCTGGCACATGTATGCCCCCCACCTCTCTCCTCCCACCTCTCTCTCTGCAGGCAAAAATCACTGAAAATCAAAATAAGTAAAAAATTTAATTTGTAAATAGCCAATTATTTCTGTTTTCTAAATATGTTCTCGCATCAGTAAATACAACGTTGAATCAAAGACTTAAGGGCTGGAGCGATGGTCCTACAGGACTCCTAAGAGCGTCTGCTACTCTTGACGAGGACCTGGGTTTGGTTCTTACTCGAGTCAGGCAGCTCACAGTGCTTTTGGCTCCAGTTCTAGATGATCCGATGCTCCCTCTGGTCTCCACGGAGATGCAGGCTTATGGTACAGATACAAAGCAGACACAGACAGCTGCATACGAACCTATTTAAAATTAAAAGAGAGAACACCGGGTGGCTGGGAATACTGGCTCATAATTGAAATAACGCAGAAAACTGAGGACGTACTTATCCGTAACTTAGTAACTTACTCTGAAGGGTAGGTACCAGGAGAGAACATAGGCCCTGGTCCGGAAGGAAACTAACAATGAACAAGGACTTGTATTGGTGGCGCTGTCTGAGTCCAGAGTAAGCTTTGGGGTGACACACCTCTCACAGACCTTTCTCAGGAGCAGAGTGAGGCTTTCCTATTCTTCCTGCTAATCCCTATGCCTCCCGCAGGAGATGCCACCAGCTTCCACGGCGGATCTTCAGTGTGCAAGTTACACTGACACAGTTAAAGGCCTGGCTGTCCCCTACTGTGTGTCTTTTCTCAACTGATTTATAGTTATGGATGGCATTAATATTTGCACTTAATTTGGGCTTAATGCCCAACGCTAGAACAACTTAAGTGAGGAAGAGGCCGCAAGTCTGTACCGGTTTAGCAGAGAGGTTGATTGTTGATCAGATAAGTCATCTTAAAAAAGAATACTGTGTAATTTACTTCAAAATACACTGAACTGTAGGCAAATGGTGACCAAGGAGACAGTCAGCCTTTCCCTAGCATTGAGCTCTGTAGTCCAGAACAGAAAGGTCATCCCAGAAACCATATATACAAGAAAATCAGTATCAGCTGCTTATATTTATATATCTGTGTATAGCCACACAAATATACACAAGTGATCATAATAATTAGAGGAGAGGAGGCTATCAATTTGAGAGTGGGGAGACGGTCCTTGGGAGGGACTGGGAGGAGGAAAGGGAAGAGAGAAAGGGCTGTGATTGTATTTAAATTAAAATTAAAAGTCCATAGAAAGTGTGGGGTTTGGGGAGATGGCTCTGTGGTAAAGTGCCTACTCTGCAAGTCTGAGGACTCTTGTTAAAGCTGAAGCAGGCAGGGTCAGCACTGGTCCGAGTGGGTGCATCAGACAGAGACAGAAAGATCCTGGGGCTTGATAGGCATCTGGGCAAAGCTCTAATCAACGAGCTTCAGGCTCAGTGAGAGACCCTCCCTCAAAAACACACTGGTGAAACACTGGAGGAAGGTACATGATTGGCTTCCACATTTGTAGGTATAGGCCAGAGTGAAACACATATGTGTGTATAACACTCACACCTACCCCCAGGAAATGTAAAAGCCAGAGACCAGTAAAATGACGAGAACATTTATTACAAGACTTAGGTACAGAGCACAAATGGTCTCCAGGACGGTGCTTTTCTGCCATTTCTCCAGAGGTTAGAAGGTTGTACTGTCTTGGAGGGAATTCAGAAACTCCTACTGTGCTCGCTAGTTTTATATCAACTTGACACAGCCTTGGTCATTGGAGAGGAGTAAACCTCAACGGAGACAACGCCTCCTAAAGATCGGGCTGTAGGTGATCCTGTAGGACATTTTCTTAATTAGTGATTGATGTGGGAGGGGCCAGCCCGATGTAGGAGGGGCCAGACCATTGTGGGCAGGGTCACCCCTGGGCTGGTCATTCTGGGTTCTATAAGAAAGTAAGCTGAGCACATTATGGGGAGCAAGCCAGTAAGCAGCACCCCTCTGTGGTCTCTGCATCAGCTCCTGCCTCCAGGTTTCTGCCCTGTGTGAGTTCCTGTCCTGACTTCCTTCAGTGATGGACTGTGATGTGGAAATGTAGGCAAACAAACCCTTTCCTCCCCAGGTTGCTTTGGTCATGGTGTTTCATCACAGCAATAATAATCCTGACTGAGATTTGATAACCCCGATCAAATTCAGACTCCTTATAAAGAAGTGAGAAGGCCTGGTGCTTGAATGTATCTGTGAATTAACTGGTAAGATTGAAGATAGTTCTATGTGCCTTAGATTCCTGGATCTTCAGTTTCGGGTGGTTGCTGTATTAGTTGGCACTGAAAGTGAATTTGCCTTTAGCAGCTTAGAAGTAGGAAGAGCAGCAGGAAGAGGCAGGAATCTGTGTTCCGCAGACGCTGCCCTGAGGCTGTACAGCAGCAGGTTCCAAGTCTCTGTAAAGGTTGTTTTGAAAGGAAGGGAAAGTGGTGTTTTCTCATTTTCATTCTTAGCCAGAGGAATCTGTTTGGTATCAGCTCAGAAGTAAAGCACTTTACAGACAGAAAGAACAAGTGTGGAGCAGAGACAGCCTCTCCCTTGGGAGGAAGGAGGAAAAGCAGGGACAAGAGAGTCACTATGGCTCAGAGCAGAGGGATGCCAGTGTAGCCGATCACCTTGTCTTCCTAAAGCTGTCTTTTTCAGATGTGAAGTTCTAAAAAATAATATATACAACCTCAAAGAAGCCCTTAACAGGGCCCTGTGCCCTGCGACACCCAGAGTTAACGCTTTCCTGGTGGCAGCGGCTCTTTAGTTATACTGAATTACAACACGGAGCTGGACTTGGCGATGTGTTGCCTGCAATCTCAGTCCTCGGGAGGTGGAGGCCGGAGAGTCAGAAGTTCAGTGCCAGCCTAGCCGGATCTACACAAGCCCAGGCTCAGCTTCCCTCCCTGCATAAATAAAACTTAAGAGATGCATATGCGTTCATATATATCATATAGGGTATAAAGACTTTCAAATTTAGAGAAAAGATACATAAACCTATAGACAGAAGGTAGCAATGACCTTGCAGCTCACATAATTTCCTTCTAGGTAGACGATGGTGTAGGTCTTTTAGTCCTTCACTTTCTAGAGAGTGTCTGTTAGTCTATCCTTCCCAACCCCCCCCCCCCACACACCCATGTGTACTCTTGAGTTTCTGCTTTATTTTCTCTGTACGCTTTACTACAGGGCTAATATCTGAGACCCTACTCCCCTTATGAAGGGTTAAGGTTTCAAGCTGTTTTACTTTCCCACAGCACTGTGGCCGTGGTGTCTCTGTGCGGTGCTCGGTGACCGGAGGAGCCCTCTCTTTGCTCTTCACTGAGGTCAAATGGTTACATTTGTGTTAGGAACTGAGAGAACTTAAGAGAGGAAAAAACAAAACAAAACAAACAAAAACACCAATCTCAAGACCTCTTACCTCAAGGTATGCCTTTCCCATAACTGTGGCCCCAGAGCCTGGGACATCCCTCAGCTCATAAGCAACATTTGAGCTAAATCTGGGCCAGCACAGAAATGGCTTAGTTTCTAAATTTTAATTTTAGGGATTGTTTGTTTTTTGTTTTGGAGGCAGAGCGCTGTAATGCTAATGTAAGCATGTGCACTGAGATTGTTTGGGGCTCATTATGTTATCCTTGGATTCCTGATCTTCCTGCCTCTACCTCCGACTGGGATTATAGGTCCAACCTACCAAGCTTGAATGCCATTTGATTCCTGCCATGTCAATCAGAGGTGTGTCTTTGGAATGATAGCTTTTTCTTCTTGGTCATATATGTTTACATTTAGTTATTGGAAAATGCTGGAAGCTCTGTGTCTGCAGGATGGGAAGCGGGCTTCTCTGCACATCTCTTTCTTAGAAGCACCCTGGCTTGGGTTGACTCAGAAACAGTCACCTGCTTTAGCTTTAACGAGGCACCTTCTATCCTTTCCAACTGTGCGGACACATAGCTTCCCGAGCTGTACTGACTGTGGGAACGGCTTCGCAGCTGCCAGAGGCTTTTCTGGCTAGGGGACTTCTCTTGCCAACTATTTCTTCTACGAATCTCTCCCTTTTATGTCTGCTCAGCCAGGCAGTGATAGCTGCTTCTCATGTTCTTTGCTCTTTTGAAGAAGGCGGCGTGGCTGGGGAGGAGGGAGGGGTAGGTGCTTAGCTCCAGACCTAGTCATGCCGCACTGTGCTCCGAGAAGTTCACAAGATGGAGAATTTCTGGGTATGCAATGCCTTGTTCTGTCCTGTTTAGATGATTTTGAAGAGCTCCTTTTGTTATCCCAGTCTAGAATGTAATATCAAACATTTGGTTTTCTCAGGAGAATTCGTGTGAATTTCTGTGTCGCTGTCCCCTTGTTACTTCCTCTTTTTCTGTGATGCTTGTCTGTGACATCATTAAGCCCCATTTTATTTTTGCCTTTATGATCCACTGACCTGTCATTTACCAAACTCAGACTCGCAGTCTTGGGGTGCTCCTGTTGACTGAAGGCATGCAGCTAACAGTGCAACAAAGTAACAGCTTGAAGCGAGCTGCAGCTGGACAGCAGGCGGGCAGCTGTGTCAGGATCGTAAGCTCATAAATTCAATGTAAGCCAAGAGAATTAAAGACAAGCAAACAAAACAAAACAGAAAAACCTTAAACATGTGAAGATTTACACTTAAGTCAGGATGTGCAAACCGTGTAGTCTGCTGTATTGAGTTTTTTCAGTTTGTTTCAAAGGAGAATATTTCATCAGCTGTTATGTTTTATATACTTACAGAGACTCATAAATTGCTGTTTTTATAAACTAAGTCATTCAAATTCATTTTACATATATATGACTTGGTGTTCACCTGTTTATTAAAATGCATAAAATAATTTCTGTAAACAGTATCACATGCCTAGTCTGACAACAGTAAGCTTTCCAGCACCCACATACTTCTTTTAAGTTACGTTGTTAGGTTACCATATGTGCTGGCTAGTTTTATGTCTCCAAGGACACAAACTAGTGTCATTGGAAAGGAGGTAACCTCCAGTGAGAAAATGCCTCCATAAGATCGGACTGTAGACAGCCCTGTAGGCGGTTTGTTAACTGGTGAGTGATGTAGAAGGTCCTGCCCACTGTGGGCGGTGCCATCCCTGGGCTGGTGGTCCTGAGTTCTACTGGAAAACAGGCTGAGCAAGACAGAGGCAGCAGCTCCCCTTCATGGCCTCTGCATCAGTTCTAGCCCTAGGTTTCTGCCCTCCTTGATTTCCAGCCTCGATTTCCTTCAATGATGGACAGAGATGTGGAAGTGTAAGCCAAGAAAATCCTTGCTCTCCAAGTTGTTCTTGGTTAGTGTTCCATCACAGTGGACGTAACCCTGACTAGGATACAAAGTATCTGACCTGAGGCATCCCGGTGTGTTTGCTCTGTTCTTCATTCTCTCCCCCACTGTTCTCCCTCCTCCCTCGCTCCAGCTCACTTTCTCTAGTTCCTCCCCCATCTACCTCATTACATTCAGTCCACAGTCCTTTCTATTGCTCACCTTGCTAGGGTGAATGCACAGACAGGAATTCTGTCTGTGGGAACGGCAGGGTGCACACACGCCTAATATTAATTTTTAAAAAAAGTTTTATTTAGTTATTTTATGTGTATGAGTATTTGCATGCATATATGTCTGTGTGCCATATATGTGCCCGTTGTACTTGGAGGCCAGAAGAGGGCATTGGATCCCCTGGAGTGGGAGTTTCATATGGTTGTAAGCTGCCATGTGGATGCCAGGAGTCAAACCCTTGTCCTCTGTAAGAGCCGATATTCTTAATCATGGAGCCGTTTCTCCAGCCCCAGCCTATTAGTATTTTTTTTTTTAAGTATCAGTGGTATCATATGTCCTATAACATATGTTTCATAACACGCAGACTGACATTTCTGCTTCCTTCCACCCCTCCTTTCTTCTTCCTTCTTTTCAAACTCATTTCGATTTCTTTAAGTCTTTAGGGTGAAATGATTAGTTTCTACAATGTTGTATCAGGAGCAGGGCAGCTTCTTAAATTACTCTGGCTTTCTTTAGGCTCTGGGTAGTGAAGATTAGAATCTGCAGAAGCTTGCTGTGATCTGATTAATTGTCTTCCTTCCCCTTTCTCTCTAAAACTGTGCCGCACTGAGACTAGGAGGCAGAGCTTAGAATGAGATTCACAGAGATGGGCCAGTGTCACTTGTATAATTTTTATGTGCCCTAAATAGGACTGAGGTTTTTTTCTTTTGTTTTGTTTTTATCATTGTGTTTTGAATTTTTAGTATGTCTTGGCTCCTTAGAAAATCTGGCCTTTTTTTCCCACAGAGTTTTGTTTAAGTCTGACATTGTGATATGCTCAGGGTTGCTTGAAGCATTTCCAGCTCATGTCAGAAACTCAAGTTGGATTGAGGGTGGTGGCATTAGGCTTTGCTTTCTGGATACAATTCAACTTCCTGTTTCGAAGAAAATGCCATCTAAAGACCTGTAAAAGCCATCTCTGCATGCCTGGCAGCGTGTGTCAACCACGTTTAGTAACTAGCATGCATAACATGCATAGATATGTGGATATAGTTGACATTACAGGGATTATATCTCTACATGAGCATGGTACTGCTTGACCAGCCCTCCCCCATGGAAATCTGATCTCATAGGGGGAAGAAAGCAATCTGATGGTTTAAGAAGTAGATCTTTTGCTAGCAGCCAACCATCAGATTGAGCACAGAGACCCTAATGGAAGAGTTAGAGAAAGGACTGAAGGAGCTGAAGGGGTTTGCAACCCCACAGAAAGAACAACAGTATCAACCAACCAGAGCCCCCCAGAGCTCCCAAGGACTAAAACACCAATCAAAGAGTACACATGGAGGAACCCATGGCTCCAGTCACATATGTAGCAGAGAATGACCTTGTCTGCCATCAATAGGAGAAGCTTTTGGTCCTGTGAAGGCTTGTTTCCCCAGTGTAGGGGAATGCCAGGGTGATGAGTTGGGAGTGGGAGCATTTTCATGGAAACAAGGGGAGGGGGAAGGGGGATAGGAGGGGGGAAAGGGGACATTTGAAATGTAAATACATAAAATATTCAATAAAAAAGTAGCTCCTTAATTGGGCGGTGGTGGTGCATGGTTTAATCCCAGTATTTGGGAGGTAGAGGCAGGTGGATCTCTGAGTTTAAGTACAGCTTGGTCTATAGAGCAAGTTCCAGGATGGCCAGGGCTACCCAAAGAACCCCTGTCTCAAAAAAACCAATAAACAAACAAACAAGTAAATAAATCCCTTTGGTAACTAAATAAACCAGGAACCAACATTTCATATTGGCTGGGTTTTTATCTAAAGCAAATGGAACTGATACATTTGGAAGATTCTAGTTAATACCAGACTGAGAAAGGATGAGAAGGACAGCTGCCACTTGGACACCTCTGGGAGGATAACTGTATGTTCCTGTAGCTCACTAGTTCTCACAGCACTGAGGCAGTCTTGCCAGTCAGGCCCATTGCTCTGCTCCTGAGAGGCTGGCTTGTGTCTCATCTGATCTCCCATCAAGGGGGGTGAGGGGCTTGCTGGGCTGCCTTGAAAATTAAATGTCCTTTATTCATTTATAATCAACAAGAAGCTGGGATGTTTAGCTGCAAGATCCCAGAAAACAAGGGTCCAAGGCGCATATTTAACATATCAAAGCAGACCTGGCCTCCAGGTTCTCCCAGAATTCCTCAATCCCTATCTGGAAGATCCTGCTCCCAATCTTGAACTTTCTAGTCCAGGGGCTGGGCTGGCCTTCCCTTCCCTATATAATCCAAACATTTTGGTCTCCTCTCCTCTCCTCTCCTCTCCTCTCCTCTCCTCTCCTCTCCTCTCCTCTCCTCTCCTCTCCTCTCCTCTCCTGTCCTCTCCTGTCCTCTCCTGTCCTCTCCTGTCCTCTCCTCTCCTGTCCTCTCCTGTCTTCTCCTCTTCTCTCCTCTCTTCTCTTTCTCTCTGCAAGAGTACCCTCCCCCCCTCCTATGTTGAGTGCCCTGGCCTCCTTTCTTGGGGACAACAGAGCTGGATGGGTGTGAGTTACCATATAGGTGCTGGCAATCAAATCCAGGTCTTCTACAAGAGCAGTAAGCTATTTTAACCACTGGGCCATCTCTCCAGCCTTTATGTTTTTATATGTACATATGTAGAGGTATGAGTATATGTACACGTTCTTTTAAATTATTTTTCTTTGGTGATTTCACACATTACTACAAAGTATTTACATTGTATCCAGCCCTAGCCCCTCCCACCTCCTACTACTGCTGTTTCTGTTTTTTCTGCCCAATGTCACTATTCCTCCTTGCCCTCCTATTACCTACCGAGTCAATTAGGGTTGCCCACTACTTGTGCAGGAGTGTAGGGCCATATATTTCAGTGAGGTCAACCTGCTAGGGCTGCATGTCTGAAGATAAATAACTTTGTTTCTCCTCAGCTATCACCTGCTAAATACTCTTCAGTTAACAGCGGGAGGGCCCGAGGCATGTTATTTTAACTATGTATATACAACTTGCAGACTGGTCAGCAGTTACTGTCACAGCATAGAGGCGTCTCCCTCTCCAGGGTTAGATAGCTCAGCTGTGCTTGGTGGTTGTGAAGGCCATGGCGGAGCTAATAAGTTTCCTACCACTTCATGTTTCCCATTCTTTCCAGAACCTAATCTTTTCTATGAATCTCGGACTCTCAAGAAGTTTCTGAGTATTCAAACTGTAAATATTTACCAGATGTCCTTGTGTGGTGTGTGGTTTATGAGTGTGATGATGTTAACAGTACAAACATTCCTCTCCTCCAGGTTGGTGGATGACCGTTGCGTGGTGCACCCAGAGGCAGGGGACCTTGCCAACCCACCCAAGAAGTTCAGAGGTAAGAAAAAAAAAAAAAAAAAGATCGTGTATGTGACCTCAGAGGGCAGACTATTCTGTGTCTTAAGGTAAATAATGTTAAAATTTTACTCAGTAAAAATCATTTCCAATTTCTCCAAAGGTTTTGTTGTTGTTGTTAAATCTGGAGGAATCTATGATGAATTGTCTGATTGGGGTTTGTAAAGTGGCATCTATAGGCTGCCAAGAAACCCTGGTAATTATCTATGAAAGATTCAAGGTAATTTCAAGCCAGTAGGTATAACTAAACACTGATTATTTAGAGAGTTTTGGGGATGTTACATTATAAATGTCATAGTGTTTTACTGTTAATTAAGTGTATGAAAGTCCCATGTTGTGTGAATTTAGAGTCATACACAAATGATGTGTAGTAACTGTTGTCTTAGAGCTTCATAGTCTTCTTGATGGAGAAGCAGCAGGTTAATTATAACTCAGCGGCTGCAAAAGAATTAATGGGGCCTGGAGAACATTCTAGAAAACAAAAGGTAGTAACTACAGCATCAAACAAACATTAAAAGCTAAGATCTGCATATGAAGGAGTGTGTGTGACTTTGATCTTTCTGCGCTGTCACTTCCCTTAATATCTGTCTTGGGTTTCTGTTGCTGTGGTGAACACCAGGACCAAAAGCAACTTGTGGATGAAACAGTTTACTTCATTTTACGGCTCTTAGGTTACAATGTATCACAGAAGGAAGACAGGGCAGGAACCTGGAAGCAGGAACTGATAGAAGCCATGGAATGGTGCTGTGGACTGCTCCCATGGCTTGCTTGCTTTTTAATACAATTCAATCCCTCTTACCCACAATGGCCTGTGCCCTCCAGTGTCAGCAACTAATGAAGATGATTCTCCAGAGACTTACCTCAAGGTGACTCTGATGGGGGTATTTTCTCAATTGTGGCTTTCTCTTCCCAGATGTCAAGTTGACAAAAAACAAACAAAATTCCAGCCTCCCCCCAAATCAAAACCGAAAACCAAACCAAACCAACATCAAAAGAACAAACAACAATAAAAGCCTAACCAGGACTATATAATAATATCTAGAGCCATCCTTTTCCCTGCAAGTTTTTCATTATGTTTATAACAGTGAAATCCCACCATGTGTGCTACATCTCGTTATCCATTTAACCGTCGATGGAGACCTGAGCTGGTTGAGGAGTCCTCTTTCTCTACATCTCCTTTATAAAACATATTTTGTCATGTGTGTGCATGTTCATGTGTGCTCCTGAGCATATGAATATGTGCCACATGTGTGCTGTGCCCACGGAGACCAGAAGTGGGAGGTGACAACAAAAGCTCTTCCCGTGAAGCCATCTCTCTCTAGCTTGTGATTTGAATTTTGTTCTTTGTTACCTTGTACCCATTCTGACTCAGATGAGAAAGAATCTTTAAGTGGTTTTAATGGGCATGTTCCTGACTGGCTAAGGATGTTGAACATAAAAATGTTATTTGTATAATGATGATTTGTGTTTCTTCTTAGGGAAACTATTTCATAAGCCCATTTATTGATTGACAGTTTTGTTTCATTTACTGATGGATTGTTGCAGCTTGTCTTAGTCAAGGTTACTGTTGCTGTGATGAAATGCTGTGACCAAAAGCAAGTTTGGTAGAGGAAATAGCTTAATCAGTGTACACTTCCACATCATTGTTCATCACTGAAGAAGTCAGGGCAGGACCTGAAGACGGGCTGATGCAGGGGCCATGGAGGGTGCTGCTTACTGGCTTAATCCCCATGGCTTATTCAGCCTGCTTTCTTATAGAACCCAGGACCACCAGCCAAGAGTTGGTCCCACCCACAACGTGCTGGGCCCTCTTCCGTCAATCACTAATTAAGATAATACCCTACATGCTTATCTACAGTGAGATCTTCTGGAGGCGTTTTGTCATTTGAGGTTTCCTCTTCTCCAATGACCCTGTCTTGTGTCAGGTTTACATGAGACTAGCCAGCACACAGTTCTTTATATATATTCTTTAATTTGTTTTTTGTCAAGTTAGGTTTCTCTGTACAGTCTTGGCTGTTCTGGAACTGGTTTTGTTGATCAGCTGGCCTTGAACTCACAGAAATTCACCAGCCTTTGCTTCTGCTGGGATTAAATGTGTGTGGCACCACAGCCTGGCATCTATTTTAAGCTTTAGCTTCCTTGTGTAAGGTCTGTCTGGCAAAGATTCTCCTCCACTCCGTTCGTTCTACTGATGGATTTCTTCACCGTGTGAAAACTTTCTGTTTGTAGTCCCAATTCTTCATTCTTACACTGTCTTCTCTGCCGCTGGAGTCCGGTCCAGAAAGTTCACAAGAGAATAATCTCAAAACCAAGACAGCACAGTGTTTGTGTCGGGGAAGAGCATGGCTTTCAGGACCTGACTATTGTTTGGGGGCTCTGTCATCTAAAGTGGGTCACCTGTCAGGAGCCTCCGAGGGCATCTGTCACTGTCCCACGAGAGCTGAGCTGGATAGCAAGAACAATGCCCACTGATGAGCATTTGTAAGCCTTTCAGTGTTCTCTGGGAAAGCACTGCAGACACATTTGTGTTTTATACAAACATAGTCACGTTATAACGAAAGGGCACAACGTGTCTCTGTTAAGTATGACTGGGTCTGATCTTATGTCACCCTCTTCTGGGACAGACGTTTCTTTTCTTTTTGTTTCTCAGTCATTGAACTTTACCCGTAGAAGACTCCTTCTCCTCCCCGGAGTGGCCATCGGATACTGTGGGTTGAGATATCCAAGATCTCTCTGGGATCATGTAGTCATACTCCATTCAAAGGGCATCCCAGGTCTGCTGTGAGTTTCAGCAGCCTGATTCCCTGGTTCTTAGTGGGATTTGCCCTTTCTAAAAGCAGGTTGTGTGAAAGGGCAGGTTACTCCGGAGAACAGGAAGGCTCTGGAGGGTAGCAGATCTGTGCTGGAACTAACAGCCTTTGTGCCCAGAGGCAGATGGGCCCAGATGCATGTTTCATTGTTAATCCAGTGGGCAGGGGTTCAAGGTGTGAATCACTGTCAGAGCAGGAGCCGGGCTTTCCTGTAATCTGACTCTTAGCTTGCTTTCCTTCTAGTTGGCTCTCAGTTCCTACTTCCACTTTAAAACTAAGCCCCTGTCCCTCCACTATCACCAGAGGAATGTGTCCTTTCCAGCTGGAGACCCAAACACCCCTTGTTTGAAAGCCCAACTCTCCGCTGGTAGAATCCAGCACAGACATCTCTGAAACTGACTGGCTCTGTCCTGGTTTTTCCAACGGCCAGGAGCAAACTCTCCCAAAAGCGTCAGCCACGGGCACCTTGTTGTCACAGCACTGTTGGCACTCCTGTCCTCTGCCTGTGTCTGTTTCTCCTGCCCACCCTGCAGCTGCGAAAACCATTGCATGCCGTGGCGTTGACTGTGGGAATCACAGTCTAGCGTGTCCAGACTCCTCTGCCAAGTTTCCAGAACCTGACTTTTCTTCCTTAGCCGTTGGGAAGAGACAATAGGCCATCGTCATGACTCCTTGACCTGAGCACACACTATTCTCGAGTTGATTTGGGCAGTTTTCATTGTCCAACAATTAATTCTTGAGCAATTAAGTTTTCTGGAACCAAAGCTCTAGATTGGCTGAAGTAATGATTTTCCCAACCATGCCTGATCTCGAAGTTTCCCCTGAATGCATCGTGAGATTTCCCCCCCCTTTGGGGGGTGTGTCTAGACAATGCCGTCCCTTCCTTCTAAATTTCCACGGACGAACCAGAGTTCTCCCTGGGGAACCCATGGGTTTATTGGTCTTGTACGCAGAGTATGGGTAAGGTTTACTATAGGAGTGTGGATGACCTTGAGGTGTGCACCGAGTAACAAGGATGTCTCCTCTGTGTCTGTGGAAACCACACACAGAGGACGATGGGAAGGGAGACAGACTGATTTTGTCTCGAGGGAGTTAAAGTTCTTTACCAGTCAGATGCTTCATTTTGCTTATTCTACTTACTTGATTATTTTTATTGTTTTGGGCTAGGGTTTTGTATAGGGCAGGGTGACCTCTAATTTGCTACATAGCTGAGTATGGCCTGGGACATTGATATTTCTTTCTCTGTCCCTGCCTTTCAAGTGCTGAGATTACAGGTGTGTGATACTGTGTTTGGCTTTCTCTGTTTTTGATTTCCTAGTAATTAATATATTTATTCACTTTGCATTCCAGTCACTGGTCCCCTCCATCCCACCCCGGTCCCCACCTCACACAGTCCCTTCCTCCTCCCCCTACCTTCTCCTCTGGGAGGGTGGAGCCCCCCCACATCAAGTAATTGCAGGACTAGACCTAACCTATTCCACTGAGGCTAGACAAGGCAGCCCAGTTAGGGGAGCATATTCCACAGACAGGCAACAGCTTTAGGGACAGTCCCCACTCCAGTTGTTGAGTGACCCACGTGAAGACTGAGTTGCACCACATATGTGCGGGGTACCTAGGTCCAGCCCGTGTATGCTCTTTGGTTGGTTCTGTCTCTGAAAGCCCCCAGGGGTTCAGGTTAGTTGACTCTGTTGATCTTCCTGTGGAGTCCCTGTCCTTGTCCCTCAATCCTGTCCCCAACTCTTCCTGAAGACTCCCCGAGCTCCATCTGATGTTTGGCTGTGGGTCTCCGCATCTGTCTCCATCAGCTGCTGGGTGGAGCCTCTCAGAGGACGGTTGTGCTGGGCTCCTGTCTGCACGTGTGACAGAGCATCATCAACAGTGTCAGGGATGGTTCTGCCCATGGGATGGTCTCAGGTTGGGCCACTCACTGATGGGCCATTCCTTAGTCTCTGCTCCACCTTTGTCCCTGCACTTCTTATTTTGGGTGGAAAGTTTTGTGGGTGGGGTAGGTGTCCGTATCCCTCCCCTGGGGACCCTGCCTGGCTGCAGGAGGTGGCCTCTTGAGGTTCCATATTCTTACCATTACACTTCTCATCTAAGGTCCCTCCCATAGACTCTGGGGAGCCTTCCCCACCCCAGGTCTCTGGCACATTGCAGAGATGCTCACAGCCCCACTTTCTTTGCTTTAGTCTTGAGACTGTGGTAAAGATGTCCTTACAGGAGAACTGTAAAGCTGGCTCAGGGAACCCCGCCCCACACCATTTCCTTACATCCTTGTGTAGCTGCTACATGTCTTGTTGTTGTGATCAAAACCCCGAGAAGAGATGACACAAGGGAGGAAGGGTTCACTCTGGCTCACGGTTAGAGACTCAGGGAAGACCTGATGGCAGGGACAGCCACTCACATCTGGGCAGGTCAGTGAGCAAAGAGAAGGGAATTGTGGGTACTCTGTTGACTGCCACCTTTTCTCATGATACTATTCTGGGGTGAGCCCTGTTCAGGCTGGCCACCCATCTCAGTCAGCCTGTCTGAAACACCCCTCCCGCAGACATTCCCAGATGTGAGACTCAGGTACTTCTAAACACAGGAAGGCAGACGGTGCCGGGGAAGTAGGGTAGCTATTACGTCACAGGCCATTTGTCCACAGTAAGAGGCTGCTCCGTGTGAGGTGCTTGATTCCAGACCTCATTAGGGTTGTGCAGGTTCCCCCCACCCCCAGATCCCACAGTGCCTCTTCTCTTGTTTTCTGAGGGTTGCAACACTTCTTCAGCCTTTATTGTCCCGGATGCTTTGGGAGAGGACAGCCAGAGATTTTATTGACTTATGCATTGGCTCCTTCTGGTGTTTTTGTTATAGTTCACCTACAGGCACATGTCACACAGGTTATGCTCACACCTCCGGGTCTCACAGGTCACAATGTCACCATGATTTACTGCTTGTTTCCTGATGAATAACTTCACATTCGCTGTGTTAAATGAGGAGTTACTTCCGTGTGTTTTATGTTGGTTTTACACTAGTTTCTTTCCTATTTCCCTTTGTGTTTCTCCCTGTTCCGGGAAACCCTCTTGTAAGAACGGAGTCTTATGGAAGTATGTGCTGCAGGTGGAGAAGCTGACGTACGTGAAAGTAAGAGTGGTTTATTTGTCCCTCCGTGACTCCAGGGGGAGGACACGAAGACATGAGGGTGAAACCAAGGAGTTCGTCCCCAAGAGGGCCAGGGAAAGAGATGATGGCCTCTGGCCCAAGGCTGGGCTTTTTGGACTAGAAGAATGTTTCGACCCTTGAGACCCTGCAGTGTTGACTCTTGCCTATTTCATAACCACCGAGTCTATCACAGCCACTCCTGGCAGGCAGTGGACACTTAGAGGTCAAGAGTCATGATGTTTTAGGAGTTTAAAGGAAGAATTTTTCTTTCTTGTAATGTAAAAAGCAGAGGCCTAGGCGTAACCAGTGAGGAAATAGAGCCTCTTCCTTTTCTGGCCACCACAGAAGCAAGTGTGTGTATGTACATTTGTGTGTGTGTGTGTGTGAGAATGTGTGTGTGTGTGTGTGAGTGTGTGTGTGTGAGTGTGTGTGAGAGTGTGTGTGTGAGTATGTGAGTGTGTGTGAGTGTGTGTGAGAGTGTGTGTGTGAGAGTGTGTGTGTGAGTATGTGAGTGTGTGTGAGTGTGTGTGTGAGAGTGTGTGTGAGTGTGTGTGTGTGAGTGTGTGAGTATGTGTGTGTGTGAGAGAGTGTGTATGTTTGTGAGTGTGTTGTGAGAGTGTGTGTATGAGTGTGTGTGAGTGTGCGTGTGCGTGTGTGTGTGTGTGTGTGTGTGTGTGTGTGTGTGTGTGAGTGTGTGTGTAGGCCAGAAGTCAATATTAGGTGTCCCCTGTATCTCTCCTCTATATTTTTTGAGACAGGGTCTCTTGCTGAACCTGGAGACTCTCATTTCAGCTGGCAAAATTCTGTCACCAAGGCTAACTGTCCCTAGTTCCAGATGCACACTGCCATCCCAGCTTTTTACGTGGGAGCCGAGGACTCAAACTCTGGTCCCCGTGCTTGTGTGGCAGGTACTTTACCCACAGAGCCACCTCCTCAGGCCCTGGTGGTCGAACATGCTAGTCTTTTGTAACGTGTGTGTGTCACTCTTGCTGCCTCCACCAGCCAACGCTTGCTCTGTGGAGTTTCTTCATATTTGGATTCATACACTTTTTAATTTTTATTTCGAGACAGTATCTCAGGTTTCCCAGGCTGCCCTCAGACTTGCCATGTGGCAGAGGCTGAACTTGAATCCTACTTCCATGCCCTAAGGAATTATTCATCAGTGCCCACTACACTTAGCATTAGGGCCATGGCTTTTCCTTTCCTTCGTACACACTGACAGACTATTTCAAGTTTGAAATCAAGTAGCTTAATTTACCAGGCATTTGATACTTCTACGCAGTGTCATGCTTCAGGCTCCCTAGAATTATTGCTTTGTCACCAGAGATTGTGGCCATTCAGAATTGGAATTCAGAAACCTGAGACCAGTGAGGTCACGCAGCCGTCCTGAGGTCACTGAGACTAGAAGTGTGCTTAAGACCTGCCGGATCTCGTAGTTTTGTTTGTCTGGAGATTCTACCTCTTGGCCTTCACAGCCGTGAGAAAGCCTGTGAAGCTGTGAGCCTTCCCCTGCCTCAGCTCCTTTTCTTCTGCATTCTCAGTGTGTTTCAACTCTTTTATGTTGCTGCTAACTACAGATTTCTCAGGGGCCAAAATGTGGCCTTGTTTATTTTCTGCCAAGGTCCTTGTTGGTGAGTTTGACACTTGATATTCACCAAGGACTGAACACAGTACAGTTGATTTTATTCTAGAGAGAGGTCATCTTGGTCTTGGAGACCGTATTTACAGCTCAAGGGAATTTCTTCTTTCAACTTTTCAGTGAACCCGAACTCTGATGTAATAATTTGTTGTTCAGAGAACTTTGGAAACTTGTGATGGATTCCAAGCCAACAGCTACACGAATTTATATTAGGACCTTTAAACACCCTTCACTGGGAAATTAACTTGGGCTGTTGATAGCAGCTTTTGTGAAGGTCAACTCAATAACCTCTGTCTATAGCTAATCCCCTACTACTAAACTCCCAGCTGATGGTTGAAATGAGATAGTAAGGAGTTTATTTTCTTCAGTGAGATTTTAGAAAGGGGAGAAGGATATAGATTTCAGTGTCTGTTTCAGTCTCCCGTGGAACTACGCAGGATTGCAGAAGTCTGTATTTTTAAAGCTGGAGAGTTGGCGTAGGCTTAGGATTTTCAAAGCCTACTTTAATAAGGGTTCTTAAACACTTCAACCTCCCTTCTAGCTGGCTGATCGAAGGTAGGGGAGAAAGATGGTTAATAGGATAAGGAGAGTATGAACATGTTTAGAAGTGGTTCTTTGGAGCGATTCTTATCTTTGTTGTCAGGACATCAGCAGTCCAGTCTAAAACATTAAACATAGACGCAGCTGTCCAGACTAATCAGCAAACACCAAACACAAATCCAGAAGAAACCACAAGTAGCTGCTGAACCAGCAGGAGTTCAAGAAAGCGGCAAGAAGCAGCTGAAATACCACAAGAGTTCTTTGCTGCTTTTCTCCCTACGAAGTCACAACAAGAAAAGACCAGGGAAGACCAGTAATGTGTTGCAAGGTGAACCAATGCAAGAGTGTCATTTACTGTCTGTTGGGATATATTTATATGTTTTCCAAACACCAGGCACCCTCTCAAGCATCTGCTCCAGCAAA
Source organism: Micromys minutus (assembly GCF_963924665.1). Lineage (NCBI taxonomy): Eukaryota > Metazoa > Chordata > Mammalia > Rodentia > Muridae > Micromys > Micromys minutus. The sequence continues at coordinate 2,896,320 of NC_137972.1, forward strand.
ACATCCTTTCACAAGACATCAGAGAAACATCACACGTCACAACTGAGTCTCTAAGGAAACCAGAAATTTCCACTTCAAAATGGCTCAGTGCTTAAGGGCACTGGACGGTCCCAGGGCTTACATGGCTCCTCACAACCATCTGCAACTCCAGTTCTCAAGGAGAGTCGGTGTCCTCTTCTGACCTCACAGGCACCAGGCACATAGGTGGTACACAATTACACATGCAGACAAATCCTCCATACACACAAACTAAAGCAAACAAAATAAATAAATCGAAAGCACTTGGTGTTCACTAGGAGGAGACGCCTGTGATTCTGAGTGATAGGGAAAGAAGGGGCTGTATTGGAAGTTCCATGAATTGTAGAAAACCACACTCACAATGAATTGTGCATCTGAAAGAAAACACGAATACTGTATGAGTCTTAGCCAACTTCCGAATTTAATTGTGAGGTTTACTTACCCCTTTTATGAGTAAGAAGTGAGAGGCTACCAGTATTACTCCGTGAGTAAAAAGCCAGTTATCTAGGAGCACACTTCTGCAGAGACATAGAAACCCTGCTCCAGCAAGGCTGAAGGTAAGAATGAACGCCTGCAAGTCATTTTCTGACCTCCACATAAACGCTGTGACATGTACAATGGCACCATAATGCAAGTTTCTGCTCTCTCTCTCTCTCTCTCTCACACACACACACACACACACACACACACACACACACTCACATACACACACACACCAATAAATAAAAAAAATGTGTGGTGTGAGTTCACATGTCATAATCTCCCCTTTCAAACTCTGTGCAAGGTTTTTGGCCTACATTCTTACTAAGTACCAAATACACAATCATTATCTGAGCATTTTAATCGTTAACACTGCAAGTTGGAAACAATGGAGAGTTTTGGGAGCTCGCTTGGCAGCTACGCCCCTTTGTGGAAGACCTGAGTTAGGGTCCCAGCTCCCACATTGGGCAGCTCACACTCTCTTGTAACTCCAGCTCCAGAGAATCTGACAGGCTCTTCTGGCCTCCACAAACTACACAAATCTGTGTAATTACAATATTTTAATTTTTTAACTTTTTTCCTAATTTTTTTTTTTGTGTGTGTAGGCGAGTGTTTGCCTGCATGTGTCCATGTGCCATGTGTGTGCAGTACCTGCAGAGGCCAGAAGAGGGCATATTTTTCTTGGTACAGGTTGTGAGCCACTCACGGTGGGTGCTGGAACTGACTCTGCAGGAGGAACGATTGCTCTGAGATAGTGCTGAACCTTCTCTCCAACTCCAAAGCAAGTCTTTAAAAACTGTGTTAAATACAGAAATTCTCAACATCGAGTGCTTAAAATGGTTTCCATGGGATCTCACATGGCCTAGTGGCATCCCACTGACCATGGTGCCCTCTGTGCTTCAGGATGGGAGTTCTGTGCACATGGGCAAGCGGTTAGTAAGTAAGGTGGTGGGCTGTGGATCTCCCATGCTAGACTGTCTTGGAGACAGTCCACAGAGATCTGGAATGTGTAGTCTGCATAGTGCGCCATGTGATCGAGTTGCTACACTCGATAAGTTGGACATAGACATAGTTCTCTCGAGGAGTTTGTAATCTAATGAGGGAGATAAGAGGTGTATTCAAATACTCATACCTCAAGGTAGGAAGAGATAAGGGCTAAATAAAAAGCTATGTTGAGGTCCTGTGGGTGGATGGAGATTCAACTTCCAGCTCTAAGGGCAGCCGGTGCTTCTTAGGAAGGATTGGGCCTGGGGTGGAGGGGCACCTGGATCTCAGGCCCATGATCCACCTTTTTGTGAAAGTAATTCAGGAGCTATTACTCCTCCATAGCTCAGAGGACAGCCTTTCGGAGTGTGTGCTCCTCTCACTACTGTTAATATCTACCGGTAATGATTGGTGTGCACAGCAGCATCCCGATGTCCCCTTGAACTGCGGTGGGGTCAGCGGGCCTCTGCTGAGTGCACCGGAGGTTAAAGCACCACTTACTGCATATCTGGCCCGGAGGAGGTGATTGAAAATGAACCAACAACTGATTATGGTAAAAGATCTATCAACAATTAATATTTACCTGTACAGTCCTTACTGTATGCCGATTGATTTTCTAATTGCTTTTAGATCATTAAATTATTAACAGTATCTAACCCAGTCAGCCATATTTTAATAAAATTTTATTAGTCGCAGTAACGGAAATCTAAAAGCCACACCTTCAAAACAAACCTTAAACTGTTCCAGTTGTTGTGTGACAGACTTTTCCTGGGGACACACAGCACATATGTCTACTCACCCCAGAAAGTAACGATTGTTTTTAATGTCTTGTTTGGTGAATCAATGAACTTTTTGGTAGGGTTCCTCACAGGAATATGGGTAAAAGGTTACTTATAAGGAGTACGTATAACTCAAAGTTATAAGTGCATCTCCAGAAAACCATTCCCAATGGGTGAGCGTTGGTAGCGTCTTTTCTTCAGTATGGCCGCTCAGAGCCCCCCATCCTCAGTGACTATTCAATCCCCTTTATAACGCTGGAAGGGCCCCAAAGTCCCTTCCAGGTTCTTAGTCTCTCAGATACCTGCAGTTTGGTTTATCTCCTGTGTTTACCTGAGCCAAATGTTTCAATTTGTAGATAATGTTGCAATTCAGAGGAGCAGGCCATACATCACCAATGACTTGTATAAGCCAAAGGTTTATTTATCTTTCTCTTAATAGTTGCTAGGTGATGGCGCTGGGACAAATTTAATTGAACACTCTCCAGAGTCCCTCTGAACTTACCATTCTATAAGCATGCATAAAAATAATCGTTAGAGGGCTGAAGAGATGGCGCAGTAGTTAAAGATGCTGGCTGCTCTTCCAGAACCTGGTTTAGGTTCACAGCACCCACAGGTGACTCACAACCACCTGTAACTCCGGTTCCAGGGGATTCAGCATTTTCTCCTGGCCTCTGGGGGTGGTAGATGCTCACCTGGTACACAGACATGATGTGGGCAACACATCCATTCATATAATTTAATAAGATAATTACATTTTTTAAAGATTTATTTGTGTTTTGCACTTGTGTGTTCATGCTGGTGCTTGCAGAGGACAGAAGATGTTGGGGCCTCTGGAGCTGGGGCCACAGGTGGCATTGAGCTAATCAAGTGCTGGGGACTGAGCCTGGATTTTCTGTAAGAACTGAAAGCGCCGGGCCATCCCTCTTGCCCCATGAAACATTGTATTGGCTCAGTTCTTACATTTTTTAAAAAAAGATTTATTTTTATGAGCTTGAAGTAGCTGTCTTCAGACACACCAGAAGAGAGCATCAGATCCCATTACAGATGGTTGTGAGCCGCCATGTGGTTGCTGAGAATTGAACTCAGGACCTCTGGAAGAGCAGCCAGTGCTCTTAACAGCGGAGCCATCTCTCCAGCCCCAGGTTCTTACGTTCTTACATAAAAGTATGTGCAGTGGGAATGTCACATACCTATTTATTATTATGTTAAATTTTAATTAGTTTTTTGGGTGTTTCATACATGAGTACTGTGTTTACATTGTTTTTAACTCTCTCTCTCTCTTCCTGCTTCAACTTCGTCTATGTCCCCGATCACAAATCCATGATCTCCTTCCTTTGCCTTAATCTTGCTGTACCCCTCCACCACATATTTACCTGCTCAGCATCACTTGGCATTGAAGAACCTATTGGGAACTCGTCCTGAAAAAAATGATTCCCTCCCCCTCTCTGTCTGTCTGTCTTTCTGTCTGTCTGTCTGTCTGTCTGTCTGTCTCTCTCTCTCTCTCTCTCTCCCTCTCTCCAGCCGTTACTTGCTTGTGACTCTTCTTCTAGGGGTGGGGCCTTGTGCCTTCATACATTTGACATGTCAGCTGGAGCTGTCATTACTCTGGTCTTGTTCATCCTACCATAGTGTGCTGTTCTCGGATACCGCTTCCTTGCTGTGTCTAGAAGACACTACGGCATAGCAAATGTTCTGGTCCTCTGATCCTCTGGCTCTGTAACCTTTCTGCTCTTTTGCGGCTTTCTCCAGACTCGAGTGTGTTGGTTGTACCGTGGACACATCAATGAGTTGGCACTAGGTTTGTCATTTGTTCTTTCCAGTTTGAACATGGCGCATCTCTGCGATAGCCTCTGTCTGTTGCAGAAGGAAGCTCCTTTGGCGAGGGATGAGGGCCACACTTAACTGTGAGCTTCAGGGTAAGAATTCAGAACGCAGGGAGAAATTGATTTTAGAAAAAGGCCAGCAGAAGGTTTTCCTCTAGGGTCTGTGACCTCTCTGGCCATTGGCAGGTGGCTAGGTTTAGAGTACCAGACATGAGTTCCCTCTTATTGGGACTGAAGCCAAGCTCCTGGTTACCCTGCTTGTCAGCTAGGTAAGGTCGTTCGATCATTTTCTTTCTTGACGGTTTGCATTAGCAACTTCGGATACCATGGGAGTTAGTTCTCAAGGGGGAGGTTTTTCTGGATCTGTTCAATTTGATTTGCCCAAGTTCTGTGTCGGAAATGGTCTCGTCAGTAATAGGGTCTTCCCTTTAAATTCTGAGAGCAACCCAGGACAATGGCAGTAGCCTGAGTTATTTGTCAAGTCCCTGGGATACTTTGAGCCCTTACAAAGTACTATTTGTAGTGGATGTACTGGACTAGGCTGATGCTCCTACATCTTAAGGTAGTCCTTAACCTTGGGACTCCCCTCCTGAGTACTAAAGAGATTCGAAGTCCTGGTTTGTGCACGAAGGTCCCACACACCTCTTTGAAGCTGCACAATCCTTAATGATTTCCAGTTAGTAAGATAAATTTTAGATGAAATATTGATTTGCAAATTGTGTATTCTAGTGTATTCTAGACTCAAGTCAACTGCCTTCCTCCCCAGGTGTGGACACGGTGACCCGGCGGTTTCAATGTCTCCTCTGATCTGGCGCTTTTGTTTATAGTCTGTGGCTTTCATGGTAAATAGAGCAATTTCAGAAGAAAGCAAACAAGGCTTGCGGGGTGGTGATGTTTGCTTTATAAATGCTTGGAAGTGGCTTGGAAGCTGTCTTCCGAAGAATAAGGTTCCCAGGAACCTCGTAAAGCTGCCTTCAGCCACTGAGATCCAGTCTGAGCTGGGTGTGCGGTGTGGGAGGTGGTTAGACTTCTGCTTGGCGAGGCCCGAGAGGTTAAACACTGGAAGAAGATAAGCCGAGCTGCAGAATGTCCTGTCCAGGAATCACAGATGGGCTTTCATCTGGGAAGGAGGTGTTGTGTTTAGTGACAAGGCTGTGCCCCTTCTGCTCTCAATAAGCTTCCTGGTTCAGAAACTGGAACCCTGATTGTATCTGCATAATTAAATGCTCAGATGTGGGAAATTTGTGGTAGAGCAGTAAAGAGAATTGGTTGGGTGTTTAAGTTCTGAAATATGGCTATAAACAGAGCAAATCCAGTCCTTCAAAAATCACATTAAAAAAAAAAACAACAAATAAAACCTGCCTCATGACTGTTTGGGGTAGAAAAAGCATGATTAAACAGCAATAAACTAGAGATGATGCTTTCCATATAAAACAGTCACAAGAAGGTCTTTAATGTCTATTTGTGGGCTTTATCTTCATGTCTGTGATTATGCACAGTGTGTGTGTTTGTGTGTGCGTGTATGTGTGTGTGTCTTCCTCAGTATGTTTGCATGTGTGCAGCTATCTGGTGCATGTACCATGGGTTTTATGGCTACCACTCGTCACCTTATATTTAAATAATTTAAATTTAATTTTACTTATTATTTCTTTGTGTGTCAGAGGACAGCCTTGTGATGTTGCTTCTCTCCTTCATCTCTGTGGCTTCCAGGGATCTAACTTAGGTTATCAGTTTCATGTCTTAGGGCAGCAACCCCTTTACTTGAACTTGGACCTTGACTTTCAGTTAGACTAAATTGACCTGTGAGCCTCAGGAATCATCCTGTTTCCTAGACCTCAGACTATAAGTGTGTGCTGACATGCCTGGCTTTCTATTGTTCTTCCAAAGGTCATGAATTCAATTCCTAGCAACCACATGGTGGCTCACAACCATCTGTTGTAATTGAATGCGATGCCCTCTTCTGGTGTGCCAGTGACAGGATGCTCATATACATTAAATAAATAAATCTTAAACAAAGTGTGGGTGCTGAGAATCTGAACTCACGCTCTTAGGCTGGCAAGAGTAGAGTTTTACTAGACAAACCATCACCTAACTCCCAACTTCCATTCATAGTCACTGTTTTGTCTCTGTGTATTTGTCTGGCATTATAGACATTAAAGGAAAATCTCTACATGACTATTGGCTGGTGGGTCCTGATCCAGTGAGCCAGTGAGCCAGTGATCCAGTAATCCAGTGAGCTGGTGAGCCGGTGAGCCAGTGAGCCAATGATCCAGTGAGTCAGTGAGCCAGTGAGTCAGTGATCCAGTGAGCCAGTGAGTCAGTGATCCAGTGATCCAGTGAGTCAGTGAGCCAGTGATCCAGTGATCCAGTGAGTCAGTGAGCCAGTGATCCAGTAATCCAGTGAGCTGGTGAGCCGGTGAGCCAGTGAGTCAATGATCCAGTGATCCAGTGATCCAGTGATCCAGTGAGCCAGTGAGCCAGTGATCCAGTGATCCAGTGAGCCAGTGATCCAGTGATCCAGTGAGTCAGTGAGCCAGTGATCCAGTGATCCAGTGAGCCAGTGAGTCAGTGAGCCAGTGAGCCAGTGATCCAGTGAGCCAGTGAGTCAGTGAGTCAGTGAGCCAGTGAGCCAGTGAGCCAGTAATTCAGTGAGTCAGTGAGTCAGTGAGCCAGTGAGCCAGTGAGCCAGTGAGTCAGTGAGCCGGTGAGCCGGTGAGCTTCCTGTTTTGCCCTAACGCGGAGGATGGGCTGCAGGGCTTGGAGGGTTTTTCCTGATATCCCATGTGTCCCTTCTTTGTCCTTCTCAGTAAGTTTATCAAACAGCCTGGTATCCAAGAAGTCTAGAAATGCTGGATCCACTGATGAAGACATTGGTACTTGGAAAGTAGTCACATTTGTGGGGAAGATGTTAGCAACCGAAAGAGTTTCTTGCATACGTGCTGTATGCAGGATGTGCTGGCTCAGTGAACAGGAGTTGTAGGCTGAGAACCTAGTCTGGGCACCTCTGTGGCTCCTCTGGGTCTTTTGTGAGGAGAGTATGCAACATCCAATTATTTTTGTAATAACTCTAAGGCATTATTGGCATTTTTTTAAATCTTATTTTCTTGCTCATACAGTGTCTTCAGAAACAACATGACATCTCTTTGCCTGGTGGTTGTAATTCCAGTAGCCTCTTCATTTAGGATGGGGGGCACTTTTGGGGAGCATAAACGATCCTCAGAAAAAAATGATCCTTTGGACTCTGGTGTGGGGTTCAGTCTTCATTCTTCTCACTGATGCAAGTTTAGTTTGCCTCAGGTAATGAAGTTTCAGACAGAGGACTGAAGGCAGTTACAACCCCTCTTAAGTCACCTAAATGCACACTGTTGAAGCCCCTCCCCCCTCTGTGCTTAGGTAGAGAAGTCAAGGAGGATTGGGGATCAAGGTAAGAGAAAGGCTGGAGTCCATAGTTCCAATATGGCCGCCCCAGCTCAGTGCGGCACAACAAGTGGGGGTTCACTATGTGAGTTAATTTACCGCCTGAAATGTTAGATTCTCTGCGCTGTTTGCTTTCTTTGCTTTAGCCCTGGCTGGGACTCACTGATGATTGTTTGCAGTGAAGGTTCCACACTGCTCTGCCCAGAGCTACCATCTCCCTGTCTCCCACAGTTCCCCTGTCACCCCCTCATTGCTCTTCAGTCCTTGAAGGAGTGTGTTCACCTGAGCTTGAGGGCAGCGGTCCACATTCTCAGCCTTTCATTTGTCTAGATTTGCCTGTTGTTTGTGAGACCAGTTTCAATTTTCTTAGGTAAGATACAATTTGACAATAGAGCCCAGTGCAGCATTTAAATAGCAGCTGCTTGCTGAGGGAGGGCAACAGTTACACATGGCTCTTTGCCTTCCTTTGAAAGGAGCCTTTCTGTGAGGAAATGCCCCGCCTGGCCACCCTGTCTAATTTACATGGAAAAAGAGAAGCTCAGGACTCCTTTGAATTTGGTTTCCAGTGCATAAATTAGATCCTGGCCAGACAACTGTGAAGGGGCAACTTTGGCATTTCCCAGATGGGACATTTTTGCCACCTTAGTTATGTAATAGATATGGCCCAGTTACACCTCCACGTGGCCAAAAGTGGATTCCTCCCCACCATCTCCAGCATTCATTGAGCACTGGTGACGCACATCGATAGACACTGGGTTAGCTGGAGGCAGGTGGCCCTGCTCTTGTAAATCACCAGGCCGCCAGGAGAATCCAACCTTGCCTCTGGACCTCAGTCCTGGAGGAGACCCCTGCCAATCTGTACTCTTCACAGAGGCAATGTGAACGGATGCTTGAAAGACTGTTCAAGCTTTGCTGTACTTCTCTTGGCAGAGACTAGAAATGGGAACCAGGTTATTCTAAGCTGTGTTCATCCCTGTGGGGCTTGCTTCTTCCTTTCTGCTGGTACATCTCTCCTGTGCAGCCTCCTCCTCTTGGTCCTTTCCCACCGGGATCATCTCTGTGTTGCCCGAGTTTATTCAATCCTGAGCCCTGTAGGTTTAGGGGCACATCTAGGGAGCCTGGTTAATCAGGGTGTTTTCAGTGACCAGAGTCAACCCTACCTCACTGCCTCATTCTCTAAATCATCTACCTCAGCGTTACTCTAAGCACTCTCTGGGGCCACCCTCCCACTGTTTGGCATGGGGACACTGACTGCAGTTCCCATAACACATGCTGCTTTTTGAAGTAGCATCTTTCGGATACTGTGGATGGTTCGGAAATGTTTACCTCTGGCGGCCTGGGCAGTTTCACAGGTGTTCTTTATGAGGCCATTTGATGCTACTGATGTGCATGTCCTATTTTAATACGGTCTCTGGGTCAAGAGAATGGTGAACCATTTCTGTAGGTTGCCTCAGGCCCCTGACAGGACAGAAAAAGCTAATTGTAATTGCACTAAGGAGGACATTAACAAAAAGCCTTGGCTAGTTCAGGTGCCCAGTTCCAGAAGGGGGCCAGAGCTCATGGAGGGATGGCCGAGCTCGTTGCTGCTGGTGAAATGACTTCAGAAGATGTGCTGGGTCAGATGCTCTGTCCTGCTGAAGTGCCCGCTTCCAGGGTCTGATCTGTGAAGACTTGAGCCTTCCTTCCTTCTCTCCTTTTCTCCCTCCTCCCATCCTCCTCCTCTCCTTCTCTGTCTCTTTTAACTATGTAGACCAGGCTGGTTCTGAACTCACGGATATGTGCCTGCCCCATCCTCATGAATACCTATGACATCATAGTGCTTGCATGTACAAAGTCTGAAGGCAGAAAGATTAGAAGAGGGAGATGGAATGAGGAAGGTGGGAAGGGAGCAGGAGGAGGGGCTACTACAGAGGACAGGGGAAGATGGGGGACAAGGAGGGAGCCAGCCCACAGGACAAGGAGGCTGCAGAGGGGAACTCACTGCAGGTTTTTAATGTGAGTGCTTTTTTTAAAGCATATTTTAGTTGACATTGTTCTCGCTAGGACTGCAGGGAGCAGAAGCAATTATTCCGAATCCACTCAGAGCTGTGTTTGAACTTGTAGACCGTCTTAGCAGCCACCCATCCGCTCTGGCTTTCACATCTTCCACATTCCACAGAGGTTGTTTTTGTAAGGACTCTGAGTAAGAAAATAAGAATGTTCTCACAACACCAGGTGCTTCTGGTGAGTTTTATCAGATAGGCAGGGGAAGAGCAACAGTTGGGCGAAACACACATGTCCCTGGATTCAAAGACTTACGTGAAGCTAAGAGAACCAACTAAGGTTATCAAACTGAGAGGGCTCAGCCCAGAAAACAAAGGGGCTCAAGCTTTGTGAGGGCTTTATTAACAAAGAGGCCGTTAAAATGATGATGAGTTTTCAGTCTTTTTATTTTTTATTTTTGAGACAGGGTCTCCTATGTTATTTTGGCTGACTTGGAGCTTTCTATGAAGATTAACATGCAGAGATCTGTCTGCCTCTGCCGCCCTAGTGCTGGGGTTAAAGTGTGCACCACCACACTCAGCCTGTGAGATTTGAGATGCTTAATATGAAAAATGTAAAAGGCTGGAGTGTTAAATTCCATGCGTTCATTTTGTGCATGTGCTCACACATGCCACAGCACACATGTGGAGGTCAGAGGACAAGTGAATAGAGTTGGCTCTCTTCTTCCACCGTGTGGGAATTGCACTTGGATCCTCATGTGTGGCAGCAAATGTCTTTACCCACTGAGCCACCTCCACAGTTTCTGACTGTTAAAGGAGTTTGGGGCAATCCGCCAGGGACTCCTTCATACTGCAGTGAGCTGTTGTTCTATTCCTTAGTAAAACCCTGCTTGCCCTCTCTACAAAAGGAACCGTTTACCCATGGGAGTGAGTTATTACCACCACACAGGCATAGAATCCTCAGCTGGACACACAGCCCTGTAACTTTGTGAGGGATTCTCCATGTGGTTCTGATAATTTTATGCCTAGGTTTTGGATATTTGAAACTTTAGGTATGAGGTCATGTTTTTTGGCATTCAAGCTTGGCTGATCTGAATTGATGCAAGTTTGTTGTGAAAACACGGAGAAGGGATGGGAGATGGAAGCTAGTTTTGGTCACACTACCCAGGCTTGCTGCCTGCAGTACTGTGTTTGAGGAGTTTGGGGCTGGTCCTATGGATTCCGCAGCAACTATTAAATCATCCTTACAGACATGGTTATCTGCTACTTCGAACTTGGAACACAGTCCTTTTCTGACTTTTTGAGTTGATGTACTATCACAAAACAGCGAGTGTTAACTTTTTACAGGGGGCAGGGGATCAAGAAAGACCTATGGGTATTTCTTTCCACCAGATGGGCACCAAAGAGACAATCTCACCCAAGCCCACCATGGTCAACCGATGAGTTCAGGAGGTTTACTCGTGGGAGTATGGTGAGGAGTTGGGTGACCTCACAAACAGCTACACCACCACAAAGTCTTTGTCCGTGGCTGCATCTGCATAGCCTCCGTCCGCCCTGAGGTGAGCCTTCTACCCTCTGGTACAGTGTTTCTCAATCTGTGGGTCATGATCTCCTGGGGGATGAATGGCCCTTTTACATGAGTCGCCTACGGTTAATATCTGCATATCCGATATTTGCATTATGACTCATAACGATAGCAAAATTACAGTTATGAAGTAGCAACAAAAACAGTTTTATGGTTGGGGGCCGAGGGGGGGTCACCACAGCTTGAAGAACTGTGTTAAAGAGTCAAATCATTAGGGGGGTTGAGAACCACTGCTCTAGCCCCAGCCAACATCACATGCAGCAGAGTTAATTCAGCAACAGATGTCAGGGCAGCAGGGAGTGCCTGTTATCTCAGGCGAGGCCCTGGGGGACCTTCCAGTCCCATCCACGAGGAAACACCAGCAATCAACAAGTACGGTCTTGTAGGTCATCACGCTGGCTGTGACGGCTAAGGCTGTAATTCTCAGACAATGCACACCACAGCCGGAGCATAGTGGGTGATGTGTTTATAAAAAGATGAAGAAAAGATATGTCCCAGGCTTTGGCACACATGTTATGAAAAAGATAAAGAGACTGGAGAGTGGGGACATGCTCTATGGAGGTGTGGGGGAAGGAAGTACCTCTGGTGGGCCCATGTTGGGCATCCCTTACCCCTGAAGGACTAGCCACAGGATGGTACATTATAAAATGGAGTTTATTCAGAGCATGGGGAGGGAAATTAAGATGGTAGTGGGGGCAGAGAGAGAGAGAGAGAGAGAGAGAGAGAGAGAGAGAGAGAGAGAGAGGAGTGGAGAAGAGGAGGCTGGTCATGAGCACATGGAGAAGGGGGGGAAGGGAATGGGGAGAGAAGGGACAGGAAAGCAAGAGTAAGAGATGCAAGAGTGAGGAAGGGCAAGCAGCCCCTTTACAGTGTCCGGTAAGTGTGCGGTGGAGTTTAGACAGAATACTAACAATAAGCATTTATGTTCTGCACATGCATATGCTGAACTGTATACATTTATAACATATGCAAAAAATTAAGAATAGAGAAGTAAACATTGTATAAAATTTCCTTCTAGAACTTTCTTTCACAGTCCTCTAGAATGCGCACACTGCACACACTGTTTTTTTCAGAGCCCTGCGTCATGGTGTGTGGTGTCATTGTGACTCAGCTGTTTTTGCCGTTTGGGTGATGTTAGCAGGCTGCATGGTTGTGGGCAGATACCCTCAATTAGCTCACTTCCAAAGTGAGGGTAATTATATGTGTTTTGTAGACATGCTTTGGAGACCAAAGTCAGAGAGATGTTTAAAGTTCTTAGTAGAATGTCTGGACCATTGGTTGGTCCTCCTTCCATTTATGAGTTGCTCTCTATTCCTCTCAGCCTCTCTTCTGTTCACTTATGACGGTGGTTATCAGCCTCCCTACTGCTGTGATACAGTTCCTCATGTTGCGGTGACCCCAGCCATAAATGTTGCTACTTCATGACCTCAATTTTGCTACTGTTATGAATCACAATGTAAGCATCTGATACTCAGGATATCTGACACGTGACCCCTGTGAAAGGGCCATTCAGCCCTCAGAGGGTTTGAGACCCTCTGACCTATGGGGTCCACCTCTGCTCTGCGGCAGGACTTTGTTTGCTGCGCCAGTTCGGCCGGCCTTCTTCAGAACTCTCAGAGCATCTACTTAAGTTTGTTGGTTCCTGACTTTCACCTGTGATATATGTTGTCAAGGATCCAGTTTTGGAAGTAAAAGTCTTGACTATCCTTCAAGACCATCAGGTAGCCTGGGCCCATGTAGGAAGGTGGGTACCGCACGTGATAGCTTCCTCCTTGGCATTGCGTGCCCCAGAGCTGACCCTGTACAACTGATGCATTAATCAGACATATTGACTATAAGAAAATGATGGGAAAGTACAGCTGGTGATGAGGCCTAGAGAGATGTCTGGTTTAAGAGGCAGCCATTTTTTTTTTTAGATGAGGCCAGGGCAGTTGGTTCCTGTAACCAGGTTAGCTGTCTATTCAGAGGGTAAGAGTGAAAGTCAAAGATGTATTGACATTGAACTTGGTGATCTAAGTCTGAAGCCCAGCCTCATGATGAATTTTTTCCTGCGTTGAGAAAATCTTCTCTTGATTTGGGCAGTGCTGCTGTGTGCAAGGTCAAACCACTGTTAGCAGCAGTTGTTAGAAATAGGTCTTGTTCTATACGAGGCTCTAGTCTGGTTCTCAACCTTTCTAATGCTGTAGCCCTTTAAGACCATTCCTCCTGTGGAGGTGACTCCCAACCATAACATTATTTCCATTGCTACCTCAAAACTGTAATGTTGCTCCTGTTATGAACTGTAATGTAAATATTTTTGGAAACAGAGGGTTGCCAAAGGTATTGTGACCCACAGACTGGGAAACACTGCTCTAGAGAGAGGGATCGCTTCTTGTTCTCTTAATGGCTTGCACAACAGTCTTCTGCTTGTCTGGTGAGCTTTCTCCATATTTTTCATCCTATTGCACACAAGTCAATATTGAAGATTCCTGAGGCAGTTGGGGGGGACATTGTGAGTGTGAATCATGACATCATCCTGGGGCAGATAATTAAAACACTCTTTTCGTTATGCAGTCATAGAAAACACAGGCTATAGTTAAAAATAGAGCTATGTTCATTAACATATTCTATTGTTTGTGCAAGATGTGTGTGGGTCACACGAATGCCACTGTGTGCATAAGGTGGGAGGCACATGAGTGCGACTGTGTACTTATGTGAGATGATTTTCTCCTCCCACATGTGGGTTCTGGGGTTCAAACTCAAGCTCAGGCTCACGCCGCAAGCCCCTTTACACCACTTCACTGGCTCATGCTTTGTTTTTGTTTCCTTTTAAATTAATTTTAATTAGCACACAACATGGTTGAGTGATACAGGCCTGTGCCGAGTGCCCGGCAGGTGTTTGGTTTTAATCCAACTTTATAACATTAGCCAGAATTGTTAACATTGGAAAAAAAAATCTCCACAAACTAACTTATGTTAGTCCTAGAATTATTTTTGTGTTTTTGGGATAGCAGGACTTGGATTTCTAAAGTGAACGTAGTAGTATTGGCTGTGCTGCGCATATTGAGAGGGTCTAACCCAGCGCAGGCAGAGACGGTCCCCTCTTGAGATTCGGGAGCAGATCCAGCCTGCACTTGAGCTCAGTGGTAGAGCACCAAAGCATGCAGGGTTCTGGGTTCAGTTCCCAGCACCAAGGGGACAAGAAAGACTAGCAGAGGGCAGCTGGGCCGCCATGTCTCAGAAGAAAAGCAGTGATTGAAACCCATTAGTTTGGTTTGACAGCCACAACTGACGTGACACCATTCGTTTATAGCCAGCCAGCACCGCCAGGCATCTTACGGTGAGGACAAAGCAGCGGCTTTTCCCCAAGGGCCTCATGGGTGACAATCCTGAGTGACTGTGACCTTGGATTACAATCATTTCAAACTTTCTCACTTGAGCAAGTTAAAGTCAATGCTAACGAGCCGTAAGCTGGCTTAATGCCGCTTCCTTTTGGGCTGCATCTCCACACTGCAGGGTAAATTGTACACTATAGACATTCAATAGGGAGGCTGGGGAGCTGGCTCAGGGGGTACGTGCTATGAGAGTGAGGACTGGACCCCACCCCTAGATCCCATGTCAAAAAGCTCGAGCGTGGTGCACACTTGTAACTCTGTTGCTAGGGAAGCGGAGTCGGGCCACTTCTGGAGCTCCGTGGTCTGCTTGTCTAGCTGAATCTGCAAAGCCTAGGCCAGTGTCTCAAAAATCAAAGTGTATCATGGTCAAAGAGTGACAGCTGAGGTTGGCCTCCACATGCCTGTACACGCATGTGCATCTGCACACGTGCAAATTTAATGAGCAGTCAGCCTGTATACTGCTGGATAGAAGCTTTACCAGTCATACATATACACATGTACACGTATGCACACATACACATGTAAACATGTGCACACATATACATATGTGCACATATACATATATATATATGCATGAATATGTTTCTTTGTAATAGTTTTAGAAGCTCAAAGTTTAGTAGCAAGTGTTTGTGGGAGGAGTAGTTTTGAAGATGGAAGGGCCTGTGTTGGTAGAAGGTTGGTAGGACAGTTCTTATGATGGAGTGGCCTGATGGAAACCCATTGGAAGGAATGAGTCATGGGTTTGAGAATGTTGAGAGGAGAGGGGATGAAGGAATAGTGTGAAGGAGATGTCCTGACGTGGGCACTCAACAAAAGGGTGCGACTTAGAATTGCATTCAGTAGGAAATATTAACTCAGTGTTGGAAGAAACTCGCCCAGGAGTCTAGGAGTCAGACTGGAGGAGATGAGAGATGGGCTGGGCTGAGACCTCGTCCCACGAGCCATCAGCATCCAGCGACAGGTAGGAAGTGGGAAACGGAGTCTAAAGATAAAGCACAGACCTTCTTGGAACCTGGTGAGAGTTTACAGCTTTGGTGTGCACTGTGTGAAGAAGGAAGAATGGTGGTCAGCTCTGATTATACCAAGTTACTGACACTCCTAACGTCTACGACACAATCTTTGATGGGGCTCTTTGACATTGAGACCTGGTTGGAATGGATTAACTACTTTTGAAAATGAATAATCTATCTCATCAGTGAAGAACAGCAGGGCACACCTGGTGATGGAGATCGAAGCCTTCCGTGGTTATGGAATGTGCGGAGCAATATACCATCTGGGCTGGCAGCAGAGCAAATGATGCTACTGAAAGTAAGAAGAGGAGGAGGAAAGAGAGAAGGAAGAGGAGGAGGAAGAGGGATGGAAAGGGTAGGGTAAAGGAAGAGTGAAGAAGCAAGCAGGACATTTTAATCAATTACTTCTCTTTTGTAATGTTAACGCCTGCTTTTGTGTATAACTGAACCTCAGATACAATAATATGTCCTTGCATGGTGCTTACCTGGTTCAAAGACTGACCATTCCTCAGATAGTTTGGCCCTAAATTGCTAATTGCTGCTTTGATTTACCTGGATATTTAGTAAGGTGCGCTTCTGTGAGTCCCCAGAAGACGGTCTTGAGGCATCTTTTGCTTATTATGATCATTATTTTTATGTAACCACTCGGAGAATTAGAGACAAATTAATTAGGAAGCCAAACAAAATAACGCTCTCTAACACACACACACACACACACACACACACACACACACACACACACACACACACTTGCCCACACATACAACCTTGAGCTTTCTGGAGAGAAGGCAGATTTATGCAGCAAGGCATAATTTTGCAACATTTAGATTGAGGTCATCACATGGATACCCCCTTTCTCTCATGTGCATTTGACTGGAGAGCATAACTCAGTTGTGAATGACCCCCATGTGAGGTCTGCCAAGTCATGTCTGTGTGTTATTGGCATGCTAGGGATGACACCCCTGGCCGGGTGACCTCCCACAGACAAGGATCCTCAGGAGTCATCAGTACTGTTTCCACAGAGGCATCCGTTATGCCAGGATCCAGAGCAATGCAAGAAGCAGTTTCCAGCTTCCAGTTCGGTCATCAGGGTGGTCCCCGCTCATTTCCCGTGCACAGGAACAGGTTCTACCTGAGCTCTGCCGAGAGCACCGCTTCTCTGTACAAGTGGGGCTCAGGGAGAAAATGAGCTCATTCTGCAGACTGCTCATTTGCATGCACAGTGCAGGGAGGCTTCAGAGAAGCAGCTCTTAGAGCCATGGTAGAGCATCCTGTGCGTGCGTGTGTGTGTGTGTGTGTGTGTGTGTGTGTGTATACACACTTGCACATACACACAAGAACATGAGTGCATAATGTGTGCATATGTGTGTGCATAATGTGCTTACATGTGCATAGTGTATGTTCACAGCATGCTGGCACATATGTGTTTATAGAGGGTGTGCAATGCATATGCATGTAGCGTGTGTGTGTGTGTGTGTGTGTGTGTGTGTGTGGTGAGAATATTGCATTTTGAGCTTTTTACCCACTTGGTGTTCCTTGTCTAGGTTCTGTGGGGTTACTCAGAAGATTTATGTGCAGTTTATATGCACACAATCTAGTTGGGGAGTTAAGAATCAATGTAGAAAATACAGACCAACAGAATGGTTTATATTTGTAGGTGAATAATGTATCCTCGGAGAAGAAGGGGACTCCCGTGTGGTCACGTAGTCAGGAAGCCTCTTCAAAGAGTAGAACATGGCAGTTATTTAACATCTGCATTCTTTGTATTGAATAACTGGATTCAAATTTAGGTTATGAGTAAGGGGCTCTGTAGAGCTGTGGATGCTTTCTGTTGATTGTTTGGGGGGGGGTCTTTTGCTCCATCCATCTCTTTTTTCCTCCTTTTAAAATGACTTATTTTTGTGTAGTCATTCTTATTCTTTATCTCCTTCTCCCTCCCTTCCTCCATCCCTCTCTCTCCCTGCTTCCCTCTCTCTCCCTGCTTCCCTCCCTCCCCTTCCCTCTCGGCCTCTCTGTCTCTCTTTCTGTCTGTCACTCTGTCTCAATCTTTCTTTCTCTTTCCCTCCCTCTCCCTTTCTGTCTCCTTTCTTCTCCCTCACCCTCATCCTCACCCTCTCCCAACTTTTTAAAGACAGCATCTTACTCTATCTCAGGCTGGTTTTGAACTCACTATGTAGTGCAGGCTGGACTCAAACTCATGACAATTCTTTGCCTTGGCTTGCCAAGTGCTAGGGTCACAGGTGTATTACTGGGTGGGTATGGTCTCTGGATGCAGGTTCTGGGGTCACAGGTGTGTCACCAGGTGGGCATGGTCTCTGGATGCAGGTGCTGGGGTTACAGGTGTGTCACCAGGTGGGCATGGGCTCTGGATGCAGGTGCTGGGGTCACAGGTGTGTCATCAGGTGGGATGGGCTCTGGATGCAGGTGCTGGGGTCACAGGTGTGTCACCAGGTGGGCATGGGCTCTGGACACAGCATGTGCTTTCCCTGTCATCTTTTCAGATCCCCAACCTTCACATTCTTCAGTTTTACTTTCCTTCAGTTTGATTCCCCTATAGACTTCTGTAACTGAGGAATTTGTGCTTTGGGAAGGTGTTAAACAGTCTTTCCAATAGTGGACGTCAGCTCCTTGCTAGCAGTTCTAACACACCTCCTGCAAGGTTTGCAGTTTAGATGCTAGAAAACAAATCCTGTAGCTTCTACCAGGTTATCAACCCCAGGAGTCATGGTTCAGATAAACTTTCCCGTCTGAGGTGGGGCAGCTTCCATCTTCTGTCTGGACTCCGTCACACAGGAGGGGAGTGTGACATCTACCGTTAGGAGCATTGAGGATCGGCTGAGCTGGCTCTTGCTTTGGGAGGTCACATCTGCTTTCTGTCTGTGTGTTCAGGATAAAAGAGAAGCTTGAGAGCTTCCATGGTTTCATCCAGCAGCAGAGCGCAGCAGCCTGCAGTTTCTCATCCTCATGATCTGAAGACAAAGGCGCTGCTAACTTCTGGGCAGGAAAAGCCTTAGTGAGCTGCAGAAAATATACACTGCTTCTTCCTGGGCATCTCTCTATTGCAAAGCTGTTCACCTAACTTAAACTTAATTAATTAATTAGTGTGTGTGTGTGGGGCCTATATACATACTATAGCGCTAGTGTTGAAGTCGGGACAATTTTTATGAAAATTCTTCTCCACCATGTGGATCTGGGATATCAAACTCAGGTTGTCACACATGGTGGCCCCCTTACCCACTGAGGCATCTCACTGTTCTAGTTGGCCTAAATTTTAACAATACACTTGTGATGATCTATAAATGAGTACTTATGCATAGATTCATTTTCCTATGTATTTCCCAACTTGTTTTGTCCATTGTATTCTTGTCTTTTTTTTTTTTTTTTTTTTTTTTTTTGGAGACAGGTTTTCATGTACTCCAGGTTAGCTCTAAATTCACTGTGTAGCTGAGGCTGGCCCGGAGTTTCTGAACCTCCTGGCTTTGCCTCCTGTATGCTAGAATTGCAGGTGTGTAAGTTCAAGCCGACTTACATTTTTCGTTGACAAGCTTGTAAACACACTTTAAAAAGCCATTTAAATGTCGAGGAAATCAACTGCACACAAAAGAGAGTGGATCTTTCGGGAGAATCAAGGCATTGCTGTTGCCTCACAGAGCAGCGTCCAGTTTGCACTGTGTTCTCGGAGAGGCACTGCCATCTTAGCACATGCCAAGGCTTTTAATCTTGGCTCATCTGTGGCTCCTGTCTCTTAAATGTCAATCAAAATGGACAAATCCTCATAGGTTTTTAAAACGTCTGCTGTGAATCTGTGACTGGCGCCTCTCTCTAGGGCAAACAAAGCCCCTGGTATATCTTGACTGCCCTTTGTTTACACAGTGGGTGAAATGAGTGTTAGAGCAGAAGTTGGGGGCACTCGACCTCTGCCTCCCTCCAGTGTCTCCCTCTCACTCCACACTCAGGGTCTCCACTAACGATGTCTCATTATTATTAAAATTAAATTTTAATTTTGAATTGACAGTTTTAACTATTAGTTCAAGATAGCATAGCGTCACTGGAAAGGAATCTTAGTTTTGAAGGGTTGTTCAGATCAGGTTGGCCTGTGGCATATCTGTAGGGGGTTGTCCTGATTGTTAATAGATACAAGAGGACCTAGTCCACTGTGGGCGGCTCCATTCCCCGGGCAGAAGGTCCTGGGCTGTGTAAGGAAGCCAGCTAAGCATCATTTCTTCATGGTTTCTGCTTTAAGACGCTGCTTGAATTCCTTCTCTGACATCTCTAATGATGGGCCGTAACCTGTGAGCTAAAATAAGCCCTTCCCTTTCCTAAATTGTTTTTGGTAGTGGTATTTGTCAAAAACAGAGAGGAGCTAAGAATACAAAGTGTTCCAGGCTGTTCTTCTCTCCAAATAAAGCTAAATGGTGGCTCCACTTCAGATTTACTTCATGTTGTGTTTAGGAAACTTTACTTCAAGAGGCTTAGCCAGATCTACCTGCTGCACCCCAGGGAGTGTCTTATCAGCCAATCATCAAATACTTTGGAAAACTACCCTGGACAGGGAAGTGTCTGGATCCTGTGAGGCATCTCAATGCCACAGTGTTCCCTGCCCGCTTACCAGGCAACCATAAACAAAACAACCAGAGGAGAGCCATGGCCTCAAAGCATGTCTTCTACCCTGAACATTTATGAGAAGCCACTGACCCGGAGAGAGCAGACACCCAAAGGCCAGGTACGAATACAACCCATTAAAAACTTTAAAAAAAAAGTTAAACAGTAATTTATTTACCATTCAATCATTTTAAGTGTTTGCTTCAGGAGATATGGATAGCTACACGGTGGAGCAGTGAGCACCTCAGCCGCTCTTCCGCCATGAGGGACACTCCTCCCTTCCATGGTCCATCCTTGTGCCCGCCCCAGTTCCAGACAATCACTGTTTGAGGGTTTGTGCTGTACGTGTGTCTGGCTTCTTTCCTGACCATGGCAATCTTTGAAGGCCACTCCAGGTTCTTGTGTATGTGATGATTTTCTCGTATTCTGTATGGAAATACCAGTATATTTGATATTTTAAATTTGGGCCATTTCTTTCTTCTTTCTCTTCTTCTGGCTATCATAACTAAGCTAACACTTGCACACCGACCGACCTCTGTTGGATGTGCTTCTCTTGGGTCAACACTTTGAATGGGATTACTGTTTCATGGAAGTGAAAGCTAGCCTTTAAAGAGACAGACTACCAAGATGGTTCCCAAGGAGCACAGGGTAATGGTGTTGTTAATGCCATCCGCGTACCGGATCCAACTGGTTCATGGCTTGTGTTAATTTTAGCCTTTGTGGTTTCAGTAACATTGTCTACTCATCAGGATATTACTTGCCTCTTTCTCTCTCCCTCCTTCTTTCCATCTCCCCTCTCCTCTCATATGCGTGTGTGTGTGTGTGTGTGTGTGTGTGTGTATGCCACAGCATGTGTGTGGAGGTCAGAAGACAACTTGGGGGAGTTGTTTTCCCTTTCTACCAAGTGGCTCAGGGATCTAACTGAGGTCACCAGGTTTGGAGGCAAGGGCCTTTACCGAACAGCCACGTTGCCAGCCCCGAGCTTGTTTTTCCCGATGTTTGTTTTTATTATTTTAATTATTTGTGGTGTGCGTGTCTGCGTGTGGGGCTGTGCGTGTACGTGCAGACGTCCTCAAAGGCCAGAGTGTTGGGTGTTGTGGAGCTGGTGTTACAGGTGGTTGATTGCCGCCTGACACAGGTCTGGGGACTGAACGAGGCTCCTCTGGAAGAGCAGCAAATGCTTTAACCCACGGTGCCCCCTCTCCATGTCCACTGAGTACCTTTTAAAGTGCTTTTTGGCTTCTATACCTTTCGAAGAATGAAGGCCCAAATCTTAATGGATTTTGTATTTTACTGAATTGGAATAGCACTGCGTATATTATTCATAGGTACAAAACACCTATGGAATATGTACTTTAACTAAGTTTTGTCAAAAAAAATCCAGCTTCTTTATGTTTTAAATTTGAAATATGAACAACATACCCTTGTTCAAGCAACATGATAATGCATGCTTCAGAACAGTTTAGGATCATGGAAGGGGGAGAAGAGACATAAAGAGAAAATTTAGA
The DNA here is from genome assembly GCF_963924665.1 of Micromys minutus. NCBI lineage: Eukaryota > Metazoa > Chordata > Mammalia > Rodentia > Muridae > Micromys > Micromys minutus. The sequence goes on from NC_137972.1 coordinate 2,917,882, forward strand.
GGCAAAAAAGAGAAATTCAGGGGACCAAGTGATCTAATATTTCAGGGGAAAGAACCTAGTTAGGAAAAATGGAAGCCAAGAGATATGGGCAGAGGGAAACCTGAGAAAAGGAGGAGGAGAAAAATAACAAATTTAAACCTGGGGCTTGGGTATCAGAAGGTGTGAGGTAAAGTTTCCCATGGTCCCTTGCTCTCCCGTACAGTGTTCATGGCATGTGCTGCTCCCCTCAGCTGCTCTCCTCTCCTCAGCTGCTCTCTCCTCCTCAGCTACTCTTCTCCCTCAGCTGCTCTCCTCTTCTCAACTGCTGTTTTTCCCTCAGCTGTCTCCTCTCCTCAGCTGCTCTCCTCTCCTCAGCTGTCTCCTCTCCTCAGCTGCTCTCCTCTCCTCAGCTGCTTTCCTTCTCTCAGTCACCTGCTCTCTTCTCAGCTACTTTCCTCTCCTCACCCTCTCTCTTATCTTCAGCTGTTCTCTCCTCACCTGCCCACTCCTCAGCTTCTCTTTCTCCTCAGCTGCTCTTTTCTCAGCTTCCCACTCCTCAGGACTAGCCTGATTAGCAGAAGTCCCCCCTTCCCACCCACATATCATTGCTGTTCCCCTCCAACATACAGGCTGCATTCCTTTTGTCTTTAGCACACAAGGGCACACTGGAGTGGGTTTGAATCTTGGCTATACCACGGTGGCTGGGGCAGGCTCCGATCTTTAAAATGACAGCAGCTGTGATGTCCGCTAAAACATCTCCACAGATTGAAGAATCAATGCTGAGCTTTTTATTGGGCTTAGCACGAGCTGTCACAGAAGCTGTTGGGGGAGGGCAGTCTGACTAACCCTTCCATCTCACAAGCATCAGAGACCACGACACAAACACAACTGTATTTGCTCATCTGCAAGGTGAGGCTGGAACTAATAGTAATGAGTTCCTACTTTACCCGAGCTGTGAGCATTTTAACCTCCTGGCGCCTACTCGGTGGCGGAAAAAGCTTCCTGGTTCCGGAACCATAGCTCAAGGCAAATGGGTTTGGTAAATACAGCGGGGGAGGGTGAGCTGTGTTCTCACATCAGCCCCTCTGAACACCAGAAGGAAGGATTTAGAACTCCGCTGACACGGGCTCCCTTCTGCCCGGTCCCTTCCGGTCCTTACCTCGGCACAATGAGTAAAGGTTTATGTGTCCGTGAGTGATTCACGGCTTTTGTTTTTTTTCCAGTTGTTGGCAGGGTTCCCTGACACTGAACTAGTTTTGCTTTGATTCTGGATCAATGTGTGGAAATCTATCCTCCCTCCCTCTCTCCCTCTCTCTCTCTCTCTCTCTCTCCTCTCTCTCTCTCTCTCTCTCTCTCTCTCTCTCTCTCTCGCTCTCTCTCTCTCTCCCTCTCTCTCTCTCTCTCTCTCTCTCTCTCTCTCTCTCTCTCTCTGCTTTAAACCAGTAGCTGCTCATTTCTGTGAAACATGTTTATGCACCACTCCCCATCTTCTCTCTGTAACGCAACATTTTCTAGCTTTTACTGCATTTCTCCAGATACTTGTGTCCCATGGTGTCCTGTGTCCTGATATCTGTAGCCCCAGTACAAGCCCCTTTGTCAGGAAGCCACTTAGAACGTGGCTCCTACAATGGTATCTTCTGTGAGGTCCCATTCATTCCAGCTCCAAATGGTGGTCTCAGCTTTTCAGCACGTCTGTGTACCATTCACAGCAACGTGTCTGTGAATTGTATTTGGGACGATCATATATGTGTCATTCACACTAGGCCACTGGGGCAGGGGCGTGGCTTACCACCAGGCACAGGCAGCTGGGAGCAGAGCAGTGATATCGCAGGCTTAAGCTAGTGACGTCTTGGATATATAGGGATGTATGCTCGCTATATGAGTTTTTCTGTTGTTGAGATAATATATAAAGAAAAGAGGCCTATTTAGCTTCCACTCTCTGGGGCGTAAGAGCGTAGGTCCAACACACACTGGTCATGCTGAGGATTCCTTCTGAGGAGAGAATAGAGTGAGGAAGGAGGTCAGAGAGTGCGGAGAGCATCCTCCTGTTCTGTACCAACCGTGAGAACCCAGCAAACTTCCACCAGAACTGCCTTAGTTCCCCCGAGTGAGCATCTGGGTGACCTAATTGTCACCCACTAAACTCCACCCCTTGAAGGTCTTACCACCTGTGAGCGCAGCCAAGGACCCTAGATAAGCCAGATCCAACCACAGAGTCACCCTATTTATGTCAGCTTTGCATTTTAAATACTAGTCATTTCTATTCACTCCTCTGTGCCCTCAGAGTTGTGCTTGGGTGGTTGGAGTTTTTTTTCTGGTGGTGGCTGAACTTCAGTCTCAACACACTTCGCCTTCAGGGAAGCAGGCTTCGGGGGGAAATGAGAACAGATTCTCAACTACTTCTACTGTTGGGCTCTAAAATGTGTGAGAAGAAGAAGGATGGGCGTCTGACGAGGCTGTCTCAGGAAGCTGCATGGCATTCCCTTTGCAAAACACTTCCGAGCATCTTCACATTGCAGACAGTGGTGCTGGGTTCGGGCTCACACGCAGAGCTGGCTGAGGAAGGCAGCAGCGGAAGGCGTTGCAGGCGCTGCTGTAGGGAAGATCGGGCCGAATACAGGGAGACATCTTAAAGCTCTGTCAATCTTTACCTTTTTATGTGTCTGAGCGTCTGCACGTATGTATGTTCCATGTGTGTACAGAGCCGCAGAGTGGCAGAAGGCTGGGAGCTGCCGTGTGGGCTCCAGGAACTGATCTGCTGTCAGTTCCTCTGAAGGCTTCACAGCGACATAGAAGAAAGTGCATTTTGTGCTGTAACCCAGTGTGCTGCCTCCGTCTCCTCTTTCCTCTGTCCTGCTCCTGTCCCATCCGGCCAAGTCTTCTCTCTCCTATCCAAGGGCTCCAGTCACATTTCCTAGGCAGCTGTGAGGTGGTTGTCCATGGTCCTGGCCTGCACACAGCTGCTCTGTGATGGTGCTAACCAGCGGGACGCCGAGAATCTGCAGTGGTGGCCATGGGTGGGATCCAGGATCATCTCCCTGAGGGCACCGTTGGAGCACACTGGTTTCAGGGAGGGGCTCCTGGAGGACGGAGCGGTGAACTGAGCTTTGGGGTGATAAGCAGGATTCAGCTGCGGCTCTGAAATCTCTGAATCTCTGTCTCAGCTGCTACTTGGCAGAAGCTACTCCACAACAGGCGTTTGAAATGAGCATTTAGACCAGAGGCTCTCATTCCTGTGCTGGTTTATGTATCTCAGTTCTTGAGCCGTCCACCTAGAAAACCATCCTGAGCAGAGCTCTCAGGCGCTCGCTTCCCTCTGTCCTGGCTACAGACGCGCGGTGGGTATTTTCTAGTGTGGTTTCTGGGGAAGGGTCTTTGTAGGAGATTTCATCATTAATAGTAATAGAAGCTGGGGAAAGTTAGATCATCTTTGTGTTTTAACTTAAGTCACTATACAAAGATCTAAATTTTAAGGTTTTTTTTTTTTAAAGCAGGGTCAATTATAATCATTCTCTATAAAATTATTAAAATAGCTTTGGAAATAGATGGCCATGGGTTAAGCACTAAAACTAATTTTGAGACTCTAAGGTTAACCTGTAAAATGTTCTGAGTTTGTGTTTCTACGATTATAAACCTGGTTCATGCTGGGGTTATTAGCCCAGCAGGTGCAAGGTTATGGTTCAATTTTCATATAGCCAGAAAGCAATAATAAACTCCAGGAGAGAGGCTAATATCCATGTGTGCATATATACATATATACACTCGTACATACACACACATACGCATACATACATACATACATACATATACATGTACATATTCCCTGGTGTGTGTAGGTTGGTATAGAAATAAACATTTCTGTTTGACTTTTGTCATAGAAGATTAATATATGTATACATATGAGTATCATGTTATAAGTATATCTTTTTATATGTATCTAGTTTATATGTATATGTGTATATAAATTCAGTTACCTTTCTTCTCTTTTGGCTCTTATATTTGTTTAATGAAATTTAGAAATGCGTATTTGATTCCTGAAGTGAATTCATTCATTAAAATTTAATCATTAGTGAGAATGTGACACATCTAGATAAACTAATAGAAAAAAATATTCATTTTTTTTTTTTTTTTTTTTTTTTTTGGATAGTAAATGCCACTGAAATGGTCTATTGAACGCTGGACCCCAAACATTAACCAGAATGTAAATCATCCATAAAGTGATTAAATTGTTTCTCTTTCTGATACAAATGAAGCTTTGTTTCTGAGTATTTACTCATTAACATTTAAATCAGGAAACAAATCTCAAGAAGGGTAAGATTTTGTAACATTCTCATGGATGTATTTGCACTTATTCTATTAAATATACATTAATAAAATTCCCCTGAAAAACCATTCATCAGTTTCTTTTGATGTAACATAACTATTGTGCATTGTGTGTGTGTGTGTGTGTGTGTGTGTGTGTGTGTGTGTGTGTGTGTGATTATATCATGTAGTATTTATCTGAGAGTTGTTTGTGTTTCATGGCTTCAGTAGGATGGGTGAGAAGCCATTTCTTCTTGTCTGGCCAGTGTTTTTCCACTGTCTGTGCTTGCTGGCCACATTCAAATCTTGCTGTTTAATTGAACAATCACCTCTATTGTGGTGACAAGAGACCCGAATCTCGACATGATGATGAGGTACAGGTTGAAGTGCAGAACTCAGAAGGACTCTGTTTGGGGACGCAGGGCTTGTGGTAAAATCCAGGTCCGACTGGTTCTGAGTGACCCTGGGATACACAGGTGGAATTAAGAACAACATTCAGCATCAGCATGAAAAACATATGATTGCTTCGATCCATGCCTACGAAATTGGGTTTGGAGGCTCGTGGTTCAAATTCCAGACCGGTTTCTTGGTCACTCTGTGGATATAGGAGCACTGTTCTCATCTCTGTAACCCTGGCTAACTCTCAAGGGTGAAGAGGAAATGACTATCGTTGCCAGTAATGTTCTTCCCTGTTTACACTCGTTTGCTGATAGCCAGCCCCTCGAGGGATCGGACGCGGCAGGAACGTCTTTACCCTCAAGGTCAATGGTTATGGTTTGGCTCTCGAATGGCGCCCAAGACCATGTTTCCCAAGCTCTCTTGTGAAGTAGAGAAATCGACTGTGGAGCCTAGCAGAAGCTAATACTTGGTCTACCATGAGGGGCAGTTGGTGCTCCAGCCCCTTCTTGCCTTCTCTTTGCTTGCTGTCTGTGAGGAGGTAGGTGGTTCCCCTCACACAGCCCCGCTGTGATTTACTGTGGCACCACAGATCCAAGTGCTGCACAACTTGCAGTTATCATTAACTTGGCTACCTCAGGCATTTTGTCGCAGTGACAGAAAGACACCTAGAATACACCATCATTTGCCCGGGGGACTTACAATTCCTGTGTGTGGTTGAACTTGTGCCATGAGTTCTAATCTAGAGTCTTATCAGCAAAGATCTTGACGGCTCACGCTCTGAGTTTCGGCTCCTTTATCTCAGAGAACATAAGGTTGGATTTTATCTGAGTTTCCTTGGAGGTTTAACAGTTTAGTGTTACACAGCCCAGAGCTATGGAAGACAGATTCTCTTCCCTTCAATGACAAGCAGATGACTGTCTGGAGGGAAGTGGTTTCTGTGTTCATGTATGCTGGCCCACACTGCGTGATGACCTTTAGTGTTTGTTAACATGGGCCATGCACTTCTCCTGGCCTTTGTAACCTCTCTAGACAAGGCCAAGGTAGAAGTTTGGTTTGATATTTCAATGCTTGAACATCCTCTCCCTCTCTCTCTCCCTCTCCCTCTCCCTCTCCCTCTCCCTCTCCCTCTCCCTCTCCCTCTCTCTCCCTCTCCGTCTCCTTCTCCCTCTCCCTCTCTCTCCCTCTCCTTCTCCCTCTCCCTCTCCCTCTCTCTCTCTCTCATGCATGCACAAAACTTCTCAACAGTAAGAGTTTGATGCAGACGACACAATTTCCAAATGAGTTTCTTAGTCTGAAGCACATGCCGATCCGCAGTTACTGCGTACTGTCCCCACAGTCAAGCCTGCGGTTAATTGCTGCTGTGTTCTGGCCCTTGTTTTCCTGTCTGCTACTTATGGGAGTGTTCCAACAACCTTGTCTGTCACTGGGAAAGACCACCGAACTCAAACTGCATCCCCTTGTGAAGAGGAGAAGAGCTTTCCCAGAGCCTCACCCTTGAGTCTGTCCACATGCAGGGAGTGAAGTCTCTGGCAGCTACACCTTCTAGTCAGCATGAGCTCACTCTGCAAGTCAGCGTGGAAGAGCATTAGGCAGATGTCTGACTTGCTGAACAGCGGCTCTCGGATGATTTAATGCGTTCTGCTCCACTTACGTCTTAAGGCTTCCTTCAAAAGGAGGAGACATGAGAAAACATGACTTCTCTCTCTTCACTCTTGGCCAAGACATAGTGAGGTTTACACATTGGCCTTGACCAGAGTGCTGAAGGTGGTTTCTGGGAGACAGAGACAGCCCAGGGGCAAATATTTTAGGGGTACAAAGAAAAACACTTCAAACTTGAGTAGGTGGCTGCCCGAGTGGAGGAATGGGTTATGGTGCTGTTAGGTTTGCAGGGCCTCAAGTCGGGTGTGGGGAGGAGGTGGAGAATCACCCAGTGTGGAGTTTCTGCTACACACCATTGGGAGGTTTCAAGGGTCTTCCCTGCACAAGTGTTTGGAATAAGTTTGAAGCGACTACTCCGGTTTCACTTCCTTCCAAGGCAATTAGAAAAGAGGTCCTGATGTTGGCGAACCCCTTGGGTCTTGCTGGGTGCCTAGCGCGTCCAGAGATGCTGGGTCCCTGCAGAGTGTTGGCTTCTGAGGTGAATGTTAAACTTATAAAAATAATTAAAACTCAAATCACTTCTTTTTATTTGCGCTTCTCATGATCGTCCTATGAAGCAAACTTTTCTTTTCCCTTTGTTTTAAAACTCAAGAAAATGAAGAGGCCATTGTCGAGTTATAAAGCAGATCAGGGCGGGGGGATCTGACTGGAGAGCCCCTTTCAAGTAGAGAGAATAAACAGGTGTAGAGAGCTAACTTCAGTTTAGTTTTGGGTTTTGAGACAGGGTCTCACACGATAGCCCAGGCTAGGCTGGAAGCCACAGCAATCCTTCTGCCTCAGTCTCCCAGGTACTTGGATTATAGGTGTGAGCCATCAGCTTTTTAGAGTGCTAACTGTACCAGCAGGGTAGGCAAGGTCTGGGCAAGCCTGAGGCAGCTGAATTCTGCAAGCAGAAAAATGCGGGCTGGCGTGAGGGGCTGGCGTGAGGGGTCGTTACGGAGTCCCATTGTTCCTGTAGTAACAATGGAACGTGTTTCCTTGGTTCAATGCTGTCCTGTTTTATACACAACACACTAAGTTTCCCACTGAAAGGGGGAACGTGTTGTTCATGGCACACTCTTGGGGTGTGTTCAGGTTGAACCTAAGATCGCTGCTTGCTGCTTGCTGAGGGCTTCGTCACCTCTGAGAGAAGAAGGCAACATTAATCACACTGCCTCAAATTTCAACTTCACAGAGGAAGCTCACAGTTTCTCTTCTTGCTGGTCTCAGCAGCCCTGTGACTTAGTCGTGGCCAGCGTTAGTAACACTTTCATTAGGCAGTAAACTTAGAATTGGACAAAACATCTGAGCAGCCCACGATTACGGTGTGTATTCTGACATCCTCCGAAGGAGGCAGAGGGGGAAAACTCATCAAGGGCAAGCTCCATTCCCCCTAGATTTTCTGAAGAAGTTGTCTGACGGATGGTTTGTCAGTCGGAACTGTCTTGCTGTCCTAATTCTTACACTTCGTTTACTGACTTAGAAAATGAAACGTTACCTATGGAAGATTCCCAAGGCCCCTGCCATGAAAGAGGTTTTGCAATAGGAGGCTTTGCCCGTCAGGCAGGATAGGTGGAAACTTGTTCATCTGGCTCACTTCACTCCTCCCTTCCCATCTGCAGCCCACAGCCTCAAGGCTACTAGGCACTGGTCCCGTCCATTCTAGCACAGGGCCTTTACCGCATCTCGCCGTGTTGGTTGTAGGCTTTTGTGCTCATCTTCCAGCAAGCCTCCCCTGCACCCATCACCCTTTGAGTCCTGTCAAAGCTTGAAGCTCACTGAGGCCTTAGCATTTCCCACGGGCTGTGTTGGTGCACATGAGCCCAGGGCCTCTCCCTGTAGGTCTGGACCTCAGCCACACACTTGGTTTGCACATCCTGTCAAGGTGCTGGCCTTGCACAGCTGTGACCTCTGCCTCAGTGACCTTGCACCCCTTTCTGTGTTTCCTCCTTGAAAAGCCTTTTCTTACATCTGCCACATGCATCTGCCGCATGCGTCTTTATTCAACAGCTCCAGAGCCCACCATGGGAAACTTCACAGCAGGCTTCCTAAGGGTGGGACCTGAGTTGTAGCTCAGGCTGGACTCCTGTGGGGAGTTACAGTAAACAAGGTTGGATGTTTGGTGTTTCCTAACCACTTCAGCCACGTACTTCGGCCTCCGTGCTGTATGTGCAAAGATGCCATTTCAAGTGGTGTTGGGGTGTTCAGGTATTTACAAAAACGTATTTTCTGGGTCAGAAGTCCCCTTCCCGGTGAACCATGATAGGAATCTGTAGCAAGTGAGAGACCTGTTCTTTCTCTTTTTGCAAGAGATTTAATCGACCAGGGTGGGCCGTGGATCGGGGCTCTGCTCCGCCAGAGCATTGACTTGTGGCTTTGTTTTACCAAGACAGTGCAGTCTGGTCACTGCCTCATGTTTGCCGAAAGAGTCTATGACACTAAGTCACAGACGATCTGTCAGGGTTGTGCTTCATGACTCTGTGTAACCCTCTTTGTAGTCACTAGCACGTGGGAAATAATTTCCGATCCGTGTAGGGATACACTGCCAAAGACAACATGTCTCAGCTGTAGCCTTTGGTGTTGACCAGCATGTGCCAGGTGCTTCTGTGTCACGTGGAAGCTGCGATGGTCGTCCAGCCTACGTTGGCAGTTTGAAGGTGTCTATTTTCTGTTCCGTATAAACTCTCATTTTTGAGCTGAGTTTTCTATCTTAGTGGCGCCATAGCTTAGTGCTTGCTTAGCCTGTTCAAGGCTCTAGGTTCAACCCTTAGCACTGAGAAACCAAATAAACATTTATTGATATTAATATGTATTTATTCAATGTATGAGTGCTCTGCTGCATATACACCTGCCTGCCTGAAGGGGGCGCCAGCTGCCCCAGAGATAGTTGTGAGCCACCATGTACACACACACACACACACACACACACACACACACACACACACACTAACAAAGATAAAACAGAGCATAGAAAACATGTCACTGTAGAAGCCGTAGCATGTCACAGTGTGTCCCTCTGACCACACATCTTCAATTGCGAATGTCCATTGCAATGAGTCATTGGTCTGGTTCAAGGTCTCTGGCTTCTGTGACATCATCAATATTATTAGATCCTCACCGGGACTCCTATCGTGTTGTTGTCCAGTATCATGGGGATCCTTCAGTTTTGGATCAGCAGGACTGGCTCTTTCACGTGCCACGGATAATACAGATTTTGCCGTGGGCCAACTCAGAGCCCTGGATCTGGGCTGGGAGGTGGCTGAGCTGGTCGGCCCACTGGTTCTCCCTGATTCGCACCACCAGGGGGAGCTCTACAGCACTGCTCTGGCTAAGCCACCCAATGCCACCATCACTGGGAGGCAGGGTCAGCTTTCCTGCTGCCCTCAAGGCCCGCTCACCTGTACCCACGCCTCCAGGGTCCTCTTCACTAGGCTGCTCAATCAAGGCACGCGGCCCATTCTCCAAGTGCTGCAACCTGTGAGGGGCTGGGCTAGTTCTGCACAGACCCTGGACATACATGTGGTGCTATGTGGCTGCACAAACCAGGGACGTCCCCATGGTCTCCAGTGGTAATACGTACCTCCAACCCCTGCCACTACGTAGCCACGGACCGGACAAGGCCCTCAGAGCAGCTGCACAAGCAAGCACAGAACCAGGGCCTCAGGCGATGGGGTTGGGGGCGTGGCTACTCCCAAGGGGCTATTCCTCTCCTGCGGAAACTGCTGCCCACCACACACTTGCATATTGTAATGGCTCCCGCTGCAGACTGGGTGACCTACTCTGTGTTGTGTGGCCTCAAGAGGGCTTCTAGGTGTCCACAGCCCGCCCATGAGACATGGCAGTGGGTGGGTCTGTGGAGATTTTTCCCTCCCTCCCCAAGGAGTTCACTGGGCCTCTCTCCCTGCCCACACCCCATGGCTTGGCAGTGGGAGGGTCTCTGGACGGCTTCCTCCTCCTGTGCGACTGTTGCATGTTGGCAGACAGGGCTCCGTGTCTTCGGGCCTGCCTGGAGTGCAGTGGAGACCATCTTTCCCTGCCTGTGTGTGGGATGGTGGCCAGCAGGTCTCTGGGTGTGTCCTGATTTTACTTTTAGCCTCCACTGCTATCAGTATAGCCCTGGGACACTGTGATGACCTCCTTGTCACCGACCTCAGCACAGCAGCCAGAGGTCCCAGCCCAATGTGAGTGAAGGCGAATTAGTATTTTTAAAGAAATTATTATTATCTGTATGTATTTGTAATGTGTGTGTGTGTGTGTGTGTGTGTGTGCGCGCGTGTGTGTGCTCGAGAGAGGGAGCAGTACCTGTGGAAGCCAGGAGGGGGCATCAGATCTCCTAGAACAGGCTGTCAATCACCAGTCCAGCGTTGAGTGCTGGGAACCAAACTCTGGTCCTCCGGAAGAGCAGGAGGTGCTTCTAACCACCGAGCCACCCCTTTAGCTTCATATTAGTATTTTTAAAGTTAGAAATTGCGAGTTAGTTTCTGTAACATGAAAATAGGGCAATTGATAGAATGTGTGGGGTAAAGGGGCTCTCTGTGAGAGATTCCTGTAAGTTCCAGTGAGATTCCTGGAACTTACAAGGTGGAAGGAGAGAACCAACCCCCACAAGTTGTCCTCTGACCTCCACAGTCTCCCCACAAATAAGTAATAGATAAAATAAATAGATTCTGTGCATATATCTGAAGTGCATCATATTTCCTGTTCTTTTTTAATTTTTAGAAAATTGAGTCATATTCCTTGTCCTTGAAGAGACAGCATGACCACAGCAGTCCTTAGAAAACAAGCTTTGAGCTGGGGCTTGCTCACAGCTGCAGACGCTTAGCCCAGCATCCTCATGGTGGAGGGCTGCACATTTGTATGTGCACGTCTGGTGTCCAAGAGGCTCAGAGGAGGGTAGTGGATCCCCAAGGTTGGGTTACAGTTGATCATTACCCATCATGCAGTTGCTGGGAATTGAACCAGGATCCTCTGCAAGAGCAACGAGTGCTCTTAACCACTGAGCCATTTCTCCAGCCATGTTTTAAGGTATTGAGTGTGTATGTGTCTGTGTATGTGAGAGTGTATGAGTGTATCTGTGTATGTGAGTATGTGTGAGTATATGTGTAAGAGAGTGTGTGAGTGTGTTTGTGTGTGAGAGTGTATGTGGGTGTGAATGTGTGAGAGTGTATGCATATGTATGTGACTGTGTGTGAGTGTGTGTAAGAAAAATGGAGACAATGTTTGGGTCTGGTTTCATTTATTGCTCTGTTATTTGTGATGTCAGAGTTAACTACAGTGTCATTGCTTCCTGGCTGGGACCCTGGCTTGTGAATGGAGGAAGGGTCTAAGAAGCCATTCCCGTCCTCTTCCTGCCTGTGGCTGAGTTTTGTCACTGCAGCAGGAAGGGCATCTCATAACCCGTGACATCAGCAGCAGATGCTAAGCCTGCTGAGCTGGGTCTTCCTGTTCAGAGAGATCTGAGCTGTGCTCACCTGCATCTGAGGGGTCACCACACTCACCTGCATCTGAGGGGTCACCACACTCACCTGCATCTGAGGGGTCACCACACTCACCTGCATCTGAGGGGTCACCACACTCACCTGCATCTGAGGGGTCACCACCACACTCACCTGCATCTGAGGAGTCACCACCACACTCACCTGCATCTGAGGGGTCACCACACTCACCTGCATCTGAGGGGTCACCACACTCACCTGCATCTGAGGGGTCACCACACTCCCCTGCTTCTGAGGGGTCACCACACTCACCTGCTTCTGAGGAGTCACCACACTCACCTGCATCTGAGGGGTCACCACACTCACCTGCTTCTGAGGGGTCACCACACTCACCTGCATCTGAGGGGTCACCACACTCCCCGGTGGTTATGATCTCCAGGCTGCATAGTTAGGCCTTTGGTATTGGGACTAGTTTCTGCTTTTGTTTTGTTTGATGTTTTTGTTTTTTTCTCCTATTACACCAACTTTCAAATTTCCACCCTGTGTTCGGCCCAGGTATTTGGAGGCTGGAGGGGCAGGATGGCTGCCATGGTTGTGTGGTTGTTGTTTCTTGCAACAAATATACTGAACATGGAGAAGAAATCACAGTATAGGCGCAGATAAGGCATCTTTTTCATTTGCTTTGTTTTGAGTCAGAGTATTCCAGTCTGGCCTTGAGCTCACCATCCCCCTGCCTCAGCCTCCCGAGTGTTGGATGGCCACATTAAGCTTCACCGTTCTCATTCCAAGATCAAATGCCTCCTGATAATTAAGAAACAACTCACTGACAAGGCATGGCAACTTTGCCAAGATCCTAGTACTGACAGGGCAAAGCCAGAGGATCAGGAAATCGAGGCCATCCTTGTCTACACAGTAAGAAGGAGGTTAGCCTGGGCTACGTGAGACCCTGTCTCAGAAGTCCAAAGCTAGCTAAGAGTTGCCTTCTATCGCACTGCATTGCTTCCCTCGGGGATTACACTAGCTAGAGGGTCCCACAGAGCGCTGGTGAAGAGGGGCCTATGGAAAGTAAGTAGGGGTCTGCAGAGGGCGCTGTGGAGCGGTAAGAGTTTCTCAGGGAATGACTTCCGCACGGCCTCCCAGATGCTGAGGTGCCAATGCTCCAAACCAGCCTTACAAAGGGTCTAGAGGGCGCCGGGAGCCTTAGTTACCCGTTTCTCCTGTCTGTTGTTTCCTCAGATTGCCTGTTCAAGGTGTGCCCCATGAACCGGTACTCTGCCCAGAAGCAGTACTGGAAAGCCAAGCAGGCCAAGCAGGGGAACCACACAGAGGCTGCCCTGCTGAAGAAGCTCCAGGTAAGCGCGGCCATCATCCTCCCGTGGGCGGGAGAGCTGCCCAGGGTCAGAAGGCAGGGCGTGGTACAGGGCAGGACGTGGTGCAGGGCAGGACCCTCAGATGCAGGCCTGACTTGTGGGCAGCACACCCCACTGTTATTTTTTAAGGTGTGCCTAAGCTTCTCACCAAACTGAAAATGAATTAAAAATCCCTGACTATGAAATCTGATCATGTTTTATTCCACTTGTTTTTTCCTAATAGACCGTGGAGAAAATAAAGGATTTTTGTTGTTGGTTTGTCTGGGTATGAATTTGTCTTCCATCACTTAAATGCCAGGCACGCTCAGAGTTGAGAGCTATACTTTGAGGTTTTAATTTACTCTCTTTTCTAATAGTTTCAGGTTATACATTAAAAAAATTCTAGAACCTTCTTAACTGAAACTAGCAGTGTAGAAACAAACAGCCCAAGACAGGTTTGGCTGTGCTCAGTAGAGACAGCAAGGTTGTGGTACACAGGACATCCGGAGGTTGGGTGCTCTCAGTAACTGAAAACTTTCTTGCTGTGCGTGGTGGTGCCTGTCTTTAATCCCAGCACTTGGCAGGCAGAGGCAGGAGGATCTCTGAGTTCAAGACTAGCCTGGTCTACAAAGTGAGTTTCAGGATAGCCTGGGCTACATGGAGAAACCCTGCCTCGAGCCCGCCTTTCCCCACAGAAGTTGCTACCGTATCCTTTGCCCCTTGTCCCGTCCTGCTTTCCAAATGCAGCCAGTCTGACTTCCCCTTGTTACGAAGAATACCTTTCTCAGTGCACAGTCATCCTTTCCGCTTGCTGTGTCTCCCCACTGAACACTCGGTGGCCCTCTTTCAGCATGCCGCGGAGCTGGAACAGAAACAGAACGAGTCAGAGAACAGGAAACTTTTGGGAGAAATCGTGAAATACAGCAACGTTATACAAGTAAGTCTCCATCTCTTATCAAGGAGGAACTTATTTTATGGGTGACTTGGTTGATTCACCCGCATGGCAGTGTGTCGGCATCTGAGGTGCCATGCTTGTCCTTTGGTGGGGATGGTAATGAGTATGACATTTTCAGAAGACAGCCATTGTACCAGGTATGTATTCAATATGTCTTGCACCAGGTTCCCAAGATCAGAACATGGGGGTCCATTCAGTGACCTCTGGGTTGGTGCCACACCGAAGACAAGGCTTTTTAAGGCCCCTGGGAAACAGTTCTTTAGACGGTTGGGCTGCTGCTTAGACGTTGGTGATATCTCTTTCCCTGGGTGGACGGGAAGGCTTTCAAGTTGTTCGTCGAACAGGTGACCCTTCAACTGGTTTTAGTCTTCACAAACCCCAATTCTTCTTCTCCACCGCCTTCCTTTCTCCTGCTTCGTTTGGATCTTTTTGGCTTTTATTTTATTTTATCTTATTTTAATTTGCTAGTAAGAACCCCACCCTGTTCCAAAAAAGAATGTGAGACCTTTTCCAAGAAACACAGCACCCTGGGAGATAAAGCCCCAGTCACTGAGGAGGCTCTTGGGTAACTGGATGAGGTGAAGTCAGGGGTGAGGATTGTTTAGAAACCCTGCTTGGAAAGTTTGGTAAATCCCTAGCGCAGAGCATTTCTGCTGCAGTTTGGCCACCGGGAGTGAGCCTGTTACTGCCCTGTTAGGGGAGGTCTGCAGTCCAGCTCCCATTTGGAGTCTAGAAACACAGCCATTCCCAGAAGTGAGACCAGGAAAGTGTTTCTCTCGTGTGCTCATAAAGACGATGCTGTTTCGAAATGGTAAACAGCAGCCTCTCAGGTTCCTAACGGTAATCACAACAATGAGGTACTTTATAAGGCTGCTTTAAAGAACTGTCCTGGACCAATGGCAGTGTGCCAGAGGGCAGGGCGAAGCTGTTCCCCCACAGGGCGGGATGGCTCTCAGACTCTTGAATGTGTGATCTCATCTATCGATAGAGTGGCTTTCAGCTTGTTGGAGCTGCGTACCCTCAAGTTGTCTTCCTGAGAGTGTCTCTTCACACAAGTTTGGTGACTCACTTGAGTTCCTTTTCTAGTACTTCACGTACAAATGTCTGTCTTCTCAGTTAAGGGTTGAGCCTTTGACATGGACCATGTAGGCAGATACTCAGGCTTGAGTGTGTGTGTGTGTGTGTGTGTGTACATATATGAGTGTGCATTAGTGAGTGTGGGAATTGTATTTCTGTGTGAGTGTGTATATGTGTGAGTGCTAGTGTATGTGAGCATGCATGAGTGTGACTGTACATGAGTGTGTGTTTGTGTGGGTGTGTGCATAAGTGTTTAGTGTTTATGTGTGTGAGTGTGCATGAGTATATGAATGTGAGAGAGTGAGTATATTGAGTGTGTGAGATGTGCATGAGTATATGAATGTGAGAGAGTGAGTATATTGAGTGTGTGAGATGTGCAAGTATGAGTGTGTGAGTTGTGTTTGTGCAAGCATAAGTGTGTGAGTATATTGTGAGCATGCATGTACATGAGTGTGAGTGTGTGTTTGTGTGGATGTGTGTGAGTATGCATGAGTATGTGACTATGAGAGTGTAAGCGTATGAGTGTGTGTGTGTGTGTGTGTGTACATGAGTGTCTGTGTGTGTAAGCCTCGAGCTGCCCTACCTTGTTTTGGAGGACAAGATTTCTCAGAGGCCTGGAACTAGTGGACTCAGCCAGGCTGGCTGCCGGGAGCCCAGGGACCTGCCTCCCCTGTGCCGTGACAACACGTTTGTGTCACCTCATCCTCCTTCCTCCTTCTTATTTTGACTTTTTAATGTGGGGACTGAACTCAGGCTTGTAAAGGCAGCATGTGATCAGTTGAGCCATTTCCCAGACCCATGGGATTTCGTACCTTTATTGGTACATTAAGACCAAGGGTAGTTATTACTTTGAGATTTTCGAAAAGATTTTTTTTTTTCTCAATTAAAGATTTGCCTTTTACTCTGAAATTGCTTCAGCCTCATCTTGTGCTTACGAAAATGACCACTGTCTTTTGAAGGATCCTGGAAGTAGGCAGGAAGTCTATTTCTTCTTCATGTTTCTGTTCCGGGGAAGACTGTCCACAGATGTGTGACGTGAGAGGCGAGGCTGGTGCTTCTGTGTGATCTGAGAGGTGGGGGGGTCAGTGCCTCCCGCTGACTCTGTGGGTGCCACCGAGCAGGAGTTAATGTGCAGAAGTGCTTAGACACAGGCAGGTGTGCACATTCTCAGTTCCCTTCAGCGGTTTCTGCTTTCATAGTTGTTCAAGTGTTGGTAATGGGTGGGAGATGGGGGACTCTCTGGGTTGTTTTGGAAAGCCTGGCTTTAGTCTGTTATTTCTCGGTAGGAAAAGATGTCTTCAGCATCCCCTGGTGCCCCCTCTTCACACAGTCAGCATCACCCTTGGAGCAGAACTCAGGGTAGAGGCAGGAGCAGCTGGGGAAGCTGGTGCTTGGGAGCCGTAGAACAGGCGGCCTGTTTAGTGTCTACCATGAGCGGTGGTGTGGAGATTTATGAGGAAAACTACCGTAGACTGTGAACACAGGCACTAATGTGTGTCTTCCCCTGCAGCTACTGCATATAAAAAGCAACAAGTACCTGACGGTGAACAAGAGGCTGCCTGCTTTACTGGAGAAGAATGCCATGCGTGTATCGCTGGATGCCGCAGGGAACGAAGGGTCCTGGTTCTACATTCATCCCTTCTGGAAGCTGAGAAGCGAGGGTGATAATGTACGTGTGTGTGTGTGTGTGTGTGTGTGTGTGAGTGCGAGCAAAGCCAAGAGGGAAACAAGCCTCTCGTAATGTTCTTAGAGAACCCAAGGAGTACATACAGAGGTGGGAAACGTAGTCTTCAGCCAGTTAACTCTAAATGATTTAAGGTAGCATATAAAATAATGGGTTACATTACAGCATTTTCACACACATGTGTCACTATACTTTCTAACACATTTCGTGCTGGCATTTTTTTTTTTTTTAAAAAAACTAGGCTAAATGCATTTGGTTACAGTTTACACCCTGCTCAGAAACCACAGGTCAGATGTCAGCTGGAGTTAGTCATCTCCAGCCAGAGTGTGTGAAGCTTTCTCATAGAGTCAGGCTGTTCTGCTTAGTCAGGACTGAAGGTGCTTCCAAGGAAGGTGACCACCATGCCTCCCAGCCTTCTGAACGAACAAGGGAACAATGGGAGTCACAGCCAACTTCTGAGTGTTGTCACGGTGTGCAGCATTTGAGGGGAGGGGCTGAGGCTTCTCTCATTGTCAACTGCAAAGTGGGTTGTCTCAGACTTCCCAGCGCTGGGACCCTTTTACACAGCACCTTACGTTGTGGTGACCCCAGCCATAGATTATTCTTCTTGTTACTTAGTCACTATACTTCTGCGACTTTATGAATAGTAATGTAAAAGTCTGTGTTTTCCAATGGTTCCAAAGGGGCCACGCCCCACAGGTTGAGGACCACTGGCTTAGGTCTTTTCTGCTATTTTGTGTGTGTGTGTGTGTGTGTGTGTGTGGTTGAAGTAATTCCATAGGAACAATAGTTTCATCTTATGTATTAAGATCTATCTCACTATATTCCTGCCTGACCTGGCATTTGGTAGATGGTTTAGGCTGACATCCGACTTGCATTAATCCCCCTGCCTCAGTACTAGCTTACAGGCCACTGGGATTACAGGTGTGCACCACCACATCTGTCTAAAAGTCTGATATTTTTATATATATATATATATATATATATATATATATATATATATATATATATATATATATTTTTTTTTTTTTTTTTTTTTTTGATAGTCCTTAGCCTTTGGAAGATGTTCAGTAAGGGCCGGTTCATAATGTAAAACCCCTTACAAAGGCCACATGAACAATACTCACCGCATGGAAACGTGAACGTGAATTCTGACCGGTGTGGGAATAAAATTCCCTGTCAGAGCTCCAGAGTTGACCCTTTGGTTACATCGTTAGTGTGTGTGGAGGTATTTTTGTATGTTTGAAATGTCTTCTTTTTTCTAGAGAGCCTCTTTTTCCAGTGAATTTTAAAGTGTAAATTCAATTCCATGGGACAGGAGCGCCATGGTTTAATTGGGTTGATACGTTTTCTGGTGATGTCTTTCTTAGGTAAGGCTTGCTGCGCATGGCATGCAGGAATGTGTCTGATCCTTGCGACTGCAGTGCCCCTCCCCCACCTACTGCTGACATGACCAGTGCAGAGACAGTGCTGCTTCTTTTCTCTCAGTGGTAGTTAATTACAATCAACTCTCAATAACTCAAGGGCTAAAATGCAGTTTGTGAACTGCCACCATCTAGGGGACCTTTCCTTCTCATGCCTACCCAACCCTGCAACCCCCACGTTGCCATCTCTAGGTGGCCAAGAAAACTGAAGAGCAAACCAAAGGAATCCTAAGCTCAAAAAAGGAAGGGATATGAGCATGCTGGGATGGGCTTTGAGGTTAGCTGTGGCGCCCTTTCTCTTCCTCTGCCTGCTTGGAATGATGGTATCAGTAGAGAGTTGAATGTAACCAACTAAGTTAGACAACTAGTTTCAGTAGAAAATCAGAACAAAGCCTTTCACTGAAGCCCCATTTTTGTGGCCACCCACAATGCGATAAGTTGTTATCTGGTTTCACTCTGTGTACCTCAGGTGCAAGTGTAACCCTAACCCTAACCCTAACCCTAACCCTAACCCTAACCCTAACCCTAACCCGAACCCGAACCCGAACCCGAACCCTAACCCGACCCCTAACCCGAACCCGAACCCTAACCCTAACCCTAACCCTAACCCTAAACCTAACCCTAACCCTAACCCTAACCCTAACCCTAACCCTTCCACATTGCTGCTTGCTGAAACAGTCACAGTTTGCTCACCTCCCAGTAGCTCGTGTGATGAAGGTTGCTGAGGAAGGCTGGCATGCCCTCAGCCCTGTGTCAGCTGCACATGGACTGCATCACGTCCCTCCCTTTCTTTGCTAGGGATGGGCAGCATTTTGAAACATCCACCTACTGTAGTTTGTTGAATGCAGTTTCAAATACTGTCCCTCTGAGTGCGGTTTAATCAGGACTGGGTTTCTGCAGAAGACGAAATCTCCCTGTTTAGAGGGATTTTTTTTTTTAAAAGAAAAAGTAGTTTGCTATTTAGCAATGAGAGAAGCAGTGAATTAGATTGTGCACAGTCAGCTAGCAGACCTACGAGCCCAACTGAGGAAGATGCAGATAGCAGCTGGAGTCCAGGCTGTTGGTTGCATTAAGTGCATGATGCTGCACTCTGTAGGAATACACGGTTCGGGAAAGCTGGCCACAGGCTCCCTCACAGTCAGCTATAGACAAAGTCCTTGGCTGCTGCTAAGTTACCAGAAGCATGAGGACTGTCCTGAGTGGAAACAAGATTTTCACTTAGCATCTTCGTGTTTGCGTAGTTACTTTTTCTCTTTCAACCTTGGCCTAAGTAGACGAGGGTCCTTTATGAGGTAGGATTGTCTTTTAAGTCCGTACAAAGTCCTAGAGCCTAGGGAGGGATTCTGTCTGGCCAGGGGACTTCACTGTTTTACAAAGCTATGTGCCTGACATTTTTCTCAGAGGTGGAACTGGGGTGCTGGGATTGTGACCTTCATTGTGAGGTTCTTCTTACTGTCCCAGGTGCCACTTCAAAGAAGGGCAGCCAGCTCCAGGGGGCATCATTGCCAGCGAAACCGCAGCTTGAATGCGGCATAGGCGTTACATGGGCCCAACAGGTGCTTCGGGGAGTCCATTTCTTTGTTAAGATATGCTGGAGTGGCAAGGTGGCTGATCGTAAGATGTGAAGTAAAATTCCCTCGTTCTCCAGTTATGTGCCAGACAGACAGCACCTCGCCCTATCAGCACGTCAGGCCCAAAACCTCACTCCTCTGAGAATACTTCCAATATATCTAGTAATGTGAATTCCCCGAGATTGTAGGCTATTTCTTAGACACATATGTCTTCTTCCTAGCCCCTCTTAAATGTTCTCTAAAACAAATATCTACTTATCTTGATTTTCTGTACACAAGTGCCTACCTGTATTTGTGTTTGGAAGATCGGGCAAGGACCAGAGACCGGAGACAAGTCCTGCAAGCAGTACTAGGTGCTTGTCTCACAGACCCAAGGGCAGCCTTCCTGTGTTTGATTAGTGAACCCCGAGGTTCTCCAGGTAGTTCGGGCCTCACCACTCCTCAGCATTATCTACTTAGGGTCACAGGACACTGAAAGTATGTGCTTTGGTTTAAGGTACATGGAGGTGCCCCGAGTCCTGATGGTTTTCTTAGTTACAGATCAAAGGAATCTACAGCTGTTCTAATACGAGCTGGTGAGAAACACGCAAAGGGAAGGTGTTTGTATTTCACTTCAGGGTGGGGAAGCCCCCAGGTGGGACTAGAGACGGCACAACAGCGGCTTCTAAAGACATTCATGTACATGTCTCTGTAGATCACATCGTTACTGACATTAAGAAAAGGGAACTTTAATGGCTTCAAACTGAGTTAGATGCAAGTAATCAGACACTGCCATTATTGTCAACACACTTCCATATTCAGTGCTTTCCGCTGGAACCCTGAGAATTCTCATTTTAAAAGAACCTCAGACTCCCACAGTTCTGGTTTTGGACATTACAAATTTGGGCAGGAGCCCAAAGGCTCCTGCCAGACAAAGCATACATCTTTATAAGGCCCTACCCTGTATTTCCTGGATCCGGATGACAGGATGCACCATAATTCTGAGATTGGGGGATGGTCAGTTAACCAGACTTGCCTCTTAGTGGGGAAGGAACACTCGAGTGAGGTTGTTCTCTGCTGCCCTGTCAAAATTCTAAAGAGAGTCTTGGCAGCCACCTTCAATATGTCTGCTGCAAGGTCTTGTGGGAGGAAAATAACCCAGTTATGGCTTTTGAGGAATCCAGCTGACGTGGGGACTGCTGAGGAATGGGTCTGGGCCACCTTCATGGACAGGTTTGGCAGGGCCCCAGAAGACACCTGTATGCATGAGCACGCGTCTCAGGGGAAAGAGTCAAGCTGTAGAAGATGACAGCCCCGGAGGCAGGTTGCTGGTGAGGCTTGCTGGGGGGTTTTTAGCCCCACGGAGCATCAGAGTGTGTTTCTGATTCCTAGATTGTCGTAGGAGATAAAGTCGTTCTGATGCCTGTGAATGCTGGGCAGCCCCTGCATGCCAGCAACGTGGAGCTCCTGGACAACCCGGGCTGCAAGGAGGTGAATCCAGTTGGGAAAGGAGGGAGGACGGTCACTCATCTTCTCTAGAGGGAGGGATGGAGGAAGAGTGGGGAAAGAGGGAAAGACAGAAAGGACAGGGAGAGAAGGAAGAACACACGGAGGGGGAGGGATAGAAGGAGGGAGGGGGATCATGTTATTTATAGATTCTCTCAAGTATCATCTTAGGGGTGTTAGCATCCTGAGGGCATCTGTAGGTACTGGCTGTTAGTCCAATGGTCCTTTGAAGATGCTTTTAGTGAGGCCGACACTTTGTTCGTATGTCTTTTAACACTCTTTCCCATTAACAGGTGAATGCTGTTAATTGTAGCACTAGCTGGAAAATCACTTTATTCATGAAGTTCAGCTCCTACAGAGAGGACGTATTAAAAGGGGTAAGCACGCTCTCTACACAGTTGCTCCTCCTCACATTTCACGGAGCATCAGCCCCCGGTATTCTGAAATGTGCACACAGTCATTCAAGGGAAGTTGCCGGCCCAGAGTACTGGAGCCAGAAGGGACTGCCGGGTCTCCTGTCTGCTGGTCCCTGTGGCTGTTGGAAGGTCAGCGTTTCTTCTCCTGTCTCTCCAGGGTGACGTTGTGAGACTCTTTCATGCAGAACAAGAGAAGTTTCTGACCTGTGATGACTATGAGAAAAAACAGCACATTTTCCTTCGGACGACTTTGCGCCAATCAGCCACCTCGGCCACGAGTTCTAAAGCACTCTGGGAAATAGAGGTGTGTACTGGGGGGGGGGTACTTTTACTAAATATTTAGATATAAAGATATAGATACACTAGGCTGTTTGTTTTTGCTGTTACGGACAACATTGATGGCACGTCCCTGACTTGGAATGATTTTTGTGAACTAACATTTATTTATGGCTGTGACCAACTTGAGAGGAGTACGCCACAATGGAGCCGTTTATACAACAGAAGAAATAAATCAAGGGGTTGAAAAGAGAAAATGTTCCATTGTGAATTCGCCATTGTTGATTAGACTGGAAGCCGTGTGCCTCTGTGGTACCGCCTGAGCCATGGCAGAAACAGATCTCATTGCCACAGAGAACAGAACATACTTTTTCTCTCAATGCCACTGAAATCAAGAGACTCATAGTTAAGAATGTTATTCTCTGGCTGAGACAAGAGGACAGTTACAGGTTTGAAACCAGCCAGGTCTCTAAAGCGAGCTCTAGGTTAGCCAGAGATTCGGGTTAAGACTGGCAGAGAAAGAGAATATTTATGTTTCACTAATTAAACATGGAAGTATGCTATAAGATGTGGCTTTTTATTTAAAGAACTATTCAAAAAATGGAGGAGATAAGACATAAGCAGTTCCCGTGAACAAGCCAGTTCTGAGATCTAACGGACACTGTAGCCCACAGCAGCAACTGTAACAGTTCAAACATACCACCTCCTTCTTCCCTCCCTCTTCCTCCTTCTCTTTCTTCTACCCTCCCTCCTCTCTCTCCCTCCCTCTCCCTTCCTTCTCTCTTCCTCCTTCCCTCCCTCCTCCCATATTTCCCTTCCTCTTCTTTCTTATCCTCCCTCCCTCCCTCCTCCCTCTTCTCTCCTTCCCTCCTCTCTCCCTCCCTCCTCTCTCCTTCCCTCCCCCCCTTTCACACAGCTGTCACTCTGTATCTCACACTGGCCTCAAACTTGAAGTGACCCTCCAGTTTCAGCCTCATGTAGAAATAAATTACAGCTGGCTTTCACTCCTTGCATGGAAGGTATATGTTTTGCAATAATTTCCATATGACCTAACAAAATTAACAGGTTTGGGGATTAAAAAACCAAATGAGATACTTACACTGTAGCAGAAGAACTAAAATAAATGCCATCCCATTTCACATTTAATGACTAATGTTTTCATCTGTTCTACTCTACTTTCTGTTGCTGTGATAAACACCAGGATAAAAAGCAACTTGGGAGGGAGGAGAAGGTTGGTTTGGCTTACAGTTCCAGGTCAGAGTTCATTCCTGAGGGAAGGTAGGGCTGGAACTCTCACAGGAATTTGAAGCAGAAGCCGTGGAGCCGTGCTGCTTGCTGGCTCACTGGGGCCTATGCTCAGCCTGCTTTCATAAATAGCCCGTGTTCCTGCGGAGGGAATGGTGCTGCCCATGGTGGGCCGGACCCTCCTATGTCAGTGAGAAATCCAGAGGATCCCCACAGACATACCTGTAGGCCAATCTGATGTAGGCAGTTCCTGAACTGAGAACACTCTTCCCAGGCGAGTTCTGGGTGTGCCAAGTTGACAGTAAAGGGTAGGCATCCATTTTTAGCATTTTTAGCAAACTTACTTGCACCCTGTCTTAGAGAGGAATAGCACAAGGTGGTCAGAGGGTGTGTTGCTTAGGTACAGGCAGAAGAGAGCCAAGGTAGTTGTGAGACCTTCAAGGTAGGGAGCAGGGGAGGCTGCAGCAGAGCTAGCTAATTTGCTCTTCACAAAAATGCAAGGAAACAGCTGTGACTGAAGCAGAGAGTAACGGGAAAATCAGACCCAGAGGTGGGCCCTCATGCAACTCCCAGGAGGGGCTTCATGGGGCCTGTGGGTGCCTGGCTTTGATGCTGGAATTTGCTCAGACCTTCCCAAGTCTGTGGCCTAATAATGACACAGATTAGGCAGAGTCTTATTTTGTAGCCCAGGCTGGCCCGGGACTCACTGCAGCACAAAGCGACCTTGGAAGTTTGGGCAGTTCTTCTGTCTCATCATTCCAAGCACTGGGGTTTCACTTGTGAGCCAAACTCCCTGACAGGTACTTTGTATTAAGACAGCATCTATGGGTGTGAAGAATGGGCACCCGCAGTGAGGAGCGGTACCACGTTTCTTGCTCGCCGATGGGAAATTTTGTTTTTCTTCCACATTGTTCTGTATGATGGGTTGGGCTGACAGCAGGGTACTCGGCGGCTTGGACACTTGCTGGCTGGGGTGTAGAACCATTTGGTCACTGAGACTCTCCTTCTCTTCAGGTGGTTCACCATGATCCGTGCCGCGGAGGTGCAGGGCAGTGGAACAGCCTGTTCAGGTTTAAGCATCTTGCAACTGGGAACTACTTAGCTGCAGAGGTGAGGCTCGGGCACTGCACTCTCTCTCTCTCTGTCTCTCTCTCCCTCTCTCTGTCTCTGTCTCTGTCTCTGTCTCTGTCTCTCTCTCTCTCTCTCTCTCTCTCTCTCTCTCTCTCTCCCTCTCTCCCTCTCTCTAAAATAACGAACAAGGAAACCCCTTTCTGCTAAATCCATTGCATTGTCAGGGCCAGTTTATATAGCTCGTTTTTTGCCTATGAGGTTCTAGGCTGGTGGTTTTGTTATTTTTCCTGTTGTTTCGGTAAAACACTCAGGCAGAAGCAGCTCAGGTGAGAAAGGAGTTCTTTCGGCTCCTGGCTGAAAGGTACGGCCCGTCATGATGAAGTCAGGGCAGCAGGAGCTCGAAGTAGCCGGTCAGTGGTCAGTGGTAGGAGGTAGAGACTTAGATGCTGGTGCTCAGCTGGTCTCTCCTTCTAGTGCAGTCCAAGGTCCGCTGAGGGGATGATGACGTCTTTAGTGGCCAAGTCTTTCTGCTTCAGCCTTCTGTGCACCCAGAGACCCTTCTCTCAGCTGATTCTAGGGCTCACTGAATTGTCCCCTGCAATTCACCGTCACAGTTAGACCATGGATTACAAGGTTTTTGTTTGTATGTGTAATGTGTATGTTTGTGTGTGTTCCTGTGTGTTTGGAGGATGGGTGTGCATGTGGGTGTGTTGTGTGCGGTGTTCATCGGTCAGCCTCATGTCCACCAAGGATTCCATCCACCTTGGGTTTTGAGACTGGGTCTCTCACTTTTACTCTGCTAAATTAGGCCAGGCTGGTTGGCTAGGGACCCACATCCTTACCTTTCTAGCCCCGGGGCTATAGACCTCAGGCTGGGTGTGCAACCACCCAGGCTTTTCCCCGTGTGGGTTCTGAGGATCAGACTCAGGCCCTTGCCTCTGAAAGGGGACACTTCTTTGGCAGAGCTCTCCATCTCCGGCACGTGAGCTATTTTTCAGATGAAAACATTGGGCAAGACTTAAAAACCCAAACCACTACCACAGGGCTGGGAATAGCTCAGTGGCCGAGAACCTGATTAACATGTGCAACAAGCCCTGGTCCTGATTCCACCCTCCGCATGGCAAGCGAGCTGAGCAGCCCGCCGGAATGGGGCAGCAGCGAGCTGAGCAGCCCGCCGGAATGGGGCAGCAGCGAGCTGACCAGCCCGCCGGAATGGGGCAGTTGGTTTGCTTATGCATGAGGGCTGGTTTAGAATGTTCTGCGTGGTCTCACTCTTCCCGTGTCTGTGTGTGATAGACATGGTTGTTCCCTTTGGTATTGTTCACCTCAGGTGGATTCTTTATCCATCCCACCATAGGCAGCAGCTGACTTCTATGGCTCACACTGGAGAGGGAGGGCACTCTTCCTCATGTGAATTCAGCTTGCTTCAAACAAGGAAGCTGGTGGGGTCCTACAGCATGGATATGTTTGGGTTTGGAAGGTTATTCCGGAAGACTGAAGGGGAGTCCACAGGAACGGAAGTGAGGCTCGGGACTTGTCTGGGAACCGTAAAGGGTGGGTGGGACTTGTCTGGGAACGGTAAAGGGTGGGTGTTATCTCTGTAGCTGAGGAATGCCATAGAATTTGCTTTTGAAGAAGAGCTTTTGGAGCTGATCTGTCAGGTGTGGTAGCTATGAGCTATCTGCTGGCTACTAACTTCAAGCGAACGTTGTTGAGGTGAAATAGTATTTAAAAGTTGGCATGACAGACAGACAGACAGAGTGGGCAGAATCACAAATGCCAGGAGTCAGGGCAGAGATTCACGGGGCTCAGGGTGGGGGTTGGGGGGCACTATTGCACAGGTCGGGGTGCGGCCATGAGTGGCTTCAGGTAGAATTAGTTCTGGGGATCCCAGCTGTAGGGAGAGCAGACCGAGTTCCCCTAGCGTGCCCTTCCCAGTGAGAAGAAATCGGTGAAAAGGGAACCCAAGGGTCCAGTTGATGATTTGTATCACACGTGTGTAGAAATGAAGCGTGGAAGGAGGCACCAGCAGGGCACTTGGACACACCAGGGCCATGATCTCTGTTTTAACAAACACGTTTTAGATGTTCCTGGTCAAAACAGATGACAATCCCGAGCTGCTTTTGAGTTTGTGGTTGTTTACAGCGGAAACAGAGCCTAGGGAAGTGCAGAGAAAAGACTATGACTCCCTTTGCTTTGCCTATGGCCGCCTGCCCACTAGATGCTACACAGACATTTAACCTTTCTCTGGACCTGAGCTTCCTTGTGTGTGGTCAAGGTGATCATGTATGTTACATGGGTTGTGCTAGGAGTGAAGAAGACGGGGGCATGCGGCAGTGTGTGCAGTGCGCAGATTCTAGGAAATGCGGTTTAATTTCCCTCTCGTAAGAGGAAGGAGCAGAGGAGAACAGCTCCGTCCTCACCGGCATCAGGCTCTTGCAGCCAGCGATCGGCTGTCACGGTGTAGTTTATGTTTTTCCATCTGTCTGTGCATTGTGTGTACGTCTGTCAGTGACTGCCCTGTTCTTCATAACACACCCTACCCAGCTCCCCAGTGTGGATAGTGTCTCACACTGAATTTGTACTCACTAGATATGGGTGGCTGAATGGACAGGCACTAAGACAGCTGCTAACACCATAGTTTCTGATCACGGAGGAGGGTCTAGTGTCAGGGCGGTTGTATTATTTGTGAGTACAGCTCCCAAACACAGCACATCAAACCAGCATTTAGCTATGGAGTTATTCAGATAAACGAGATGGGCTCATGGTGGGTGGAGAATCAGAGGGGCCACAGTCCACGCAAGCAGAGGGCCAGAAAAGCATGGTTGAAATGTAGAAACAAGCATTTAATTGCAGAACAGATAGTTCAGATGTTTGGACTTTAATTGGTTACAGACATGTCACCTGACTTTTTATAGTGTCACTTCCATGGGACGCATGTGTTAGGCAGCCGAGGTGAAGGTGGCAGATTTGGGCTGCACAGCTGTGCAGATGTTGTGACTTGAAGACCTTAAGTTGAGGATCATGCCTGTGGGAGAGAAAACAACTTCATCTTAGGAACAGCTAACACAGCCTTGGAACCAGTCCTATCCTCTGGGGAGGGTAACACTCGGCCCGTCTGCCACCCACCCACTGCTCCAGACATTTCCACACCGTGGAGCTCAACCGCTAAAGCAACAGCTTGGCAGTTCTTTCCAAAGCAAGACAAAGCAAAGAATGTAAAATAATTTTATTTGTTAATGATTTCATTGTAGCTAGATCAAGCTTCCACCAGATGGCACTAAACCCTTAGTTCTAACTTCAATACTCTTAGATACAGATAATTAAAAACTTACCATTAAAAAGCTGGAAGAGGACACAGTCTTGGCGTCCTGTTCCCTGAGAGTGGGGAGGCAGGGGGTCAGGATTGTACCCAGCAGCAGCCATAAAGTGTGAGGCCCACAAGACCTATAGGAGACACTTTCTTAAAAAACAGGAACCAAACACCGATCAAAACAAAAATCCCAAGGCAAAACAAAGATAAGGAGAAGAAACAGAAAAGCAGCTAGGGAAATGGCTCAGCGGGCAGATTACTTAAGCAGGTGAAGACGGTCCCTGGGACCTGCAGTGTGGCTGGTGCGTTTCACTCATGTTGCCAAGAGGTCTGGTGCCCTCTTCTGGTCTTCACAAGTACTGCACCCGCACCCACAGGAAAGGAAAAGAAAGCCAGATTGTGAGCGAGCACATATCACAGGCTTCTGTGATTTCAGTCTGTCTTTCTGCTGTGTCAATGAAAGGCTGCTGGCATCCTGCGTCTGACTCGGGACAGCTAGGGTGACTCTGGTGACGACCTGCTTTTCTCTTCTGCACATTGCACTTGCTTTAACTGTGTTTTGATGAAGGAAGGCCACCTTACATTGAGATGAGACAATGGCTACACTGCCAGGGACCACCTCTCATCCACTTCCACCACTCTGTGGTCCCCGAATTTATCCTGCTGTCTCCCTGTCTCATAAATGCAGTAAATACTCTTAAAACTAGGGTCATTTCCCCACAGTGATTTCCTCCCCTGGGTATAGGCATTAAAACTTGAGAATCAAAATAAGCGTATCATCAAAACACGGCAGTTTCTATACTTAGGTGCTGCCGAATATAAACATATAAGATTGATTTTTCATATCATTCAATTAATAGCCTCCTTTATGTGGCATGATCTTCCTGTTAGCTTAAAAGCCTCTGAGGTCCAGGGTGACCTTCCTTTCAACATAAAAGCCTACCCGTGGTGTGTTTCTGTTTTGGCTCACACCTTTCTGCTTCCTGGGGGCAGGAGAGCAGAGGCTGCACTCACCCCTCAGACCTGCACTTTCTCACTCCGACATCACATGATTCCGGGCGACATTCCCCATCAGTAGCCCCCTCCTCATCAGCGAAGAATTAAGGATGAAGAGCACTTCTCAGAAGCAGGATTGTGAACTCTCAAAAGCACGTTTTAAGAAGCATCTCACAAGAGACTCTGTAAACAAGTCCCGCGTCTCTTTCCTGGGGTGGTCTTTCTCCCTCGTCCGCTGGATAAAATTCAGCCCACCCTTTGATGGTTACCTTGAACACCGGGAATAATTCTTGTTTTTTTTAATTTTATGTATGTGACTATACTGTTCTGTATGTATGTTGCTGTCCTCAGACACACCAGAAGAGGGCGTCAGATCTCAGTACTGATGGCTGTGAGCCACCATGTGGCTGCTGGGAACTGAACTCAGGACCCCTGGAAGAGCACTCACTGCTCTTAAGCACTGAGCCATCTCTCCAGCCCCCGGTAATAATTCTTGAATAATTTAGCCCATCACAGATTACTCCATTCCCTCTTTAACCTATATTATTTACAAATTATTCATTCCTCTTATCTCTGATCAGATTCTGCTTTTGGTATAGCTGACCATATTTATGTCTTATTTTCCTTCTGAGGTCATAGGGTTGGTGGCCAGGGAGTCTTGGCTGAAATACTGCAGGCCAGACTTTTCTTCTTAAAGATGCTCTGTTAGTGTTTATGACAAGAGATCTGTCTCCACCATGCAGGATTTATAATTCAGTTTTTTAGCACAGTGAAATATTCTCCTTTAAAATCCTAAAATACCCAGGAACTTCCCTAGGACATCTGTCTCTTCCTTCTTTCTCGATACTCTTTTGTATGTATCGTTCACTAACTACTTTGATAACCATGGCTGTCACTATATTTGGGGAAGGGACAAAGTAGTAGAATTTGAGGTGTGCATATTTTATTGTTAACAGTTAATGTCTGTGAACGAAAGCGGCTGTGAGTTGATTTGGGTGTTTTTTTTCCTCTTTAGTAGTGACTTCTCTCACAGCTGTGACACCATGCCACCAACAATGGAGAAGGAAAGGGTTTATTTTGCTCACAGTTGCAGGCTATGGCCCATTTGGTGGGGAAGCATGATGGCAGGACCCCAAGGCAGTCACCTCGAGGAGCAGAGCCAGGATGCTGGTGCCCTTCTCACTTTGTCTTTTTATTCAGACTGGAGCTCTAAAGTCCATGGGATGTTGTCACTCCATTCAGGACTGTCTTCCCTCCACAGTAAACCTCTCTGCTAACGCTCTCATAGACTGGCTCAGAGGTGTGTCTCCACAGCCAGGCCCGCAGTGAAGGCTGGTGCCATCTTTTCCCCTCCTTTTAAGCATTAGTTTGTGCTTTGCTCACTGACAGAGATGGAGGTGACTGACAAGCAGCCAAAGGCAGGATTGTGTGACCCCCACCCATGCAGACCTATGACTGTCATGGGTCTTCATGGGCTTGGGGTTCAGTCTCACCATAGTCTTAGGGCTCCGTCACAAAGTTTTTCCCCTTCTATTTGTAGATAAGGACTCCAGTTCAATGGGACTAGAAGATTTTTCCCAAGGCCCAAAGCTTTAAAAGGCCGTACAGAACTGGGTGATCTCGGAAGGGTGAAGTTTGCAGACTGATTTTTAGAGTGTAACATGGTCTGCGGTGGGCTGTGGACCACACCTCCAAGGCCAGAAGTTGAACTGTATTGGGCTTAGCTGGGCCGTTTCTGTGTGCATCCTGCTTATGCGTGTCTGGGCTTGGGTTTGCTGTTATCTGGAACTAAGTATTCTAATTCAGCCGGAATGCAAATGTGACCCTTTGATATAGCTTTAGATACAGTTTGGCTAACTTTGTACTGGTTACATTTCTGTTACTATATAAGATACTCTAACAAAAGCAACTGCAGGAAGGAAGGAAGGAAGGAAGGAAGGAAGGAAGGAAGGAAGGAAGGATGGAAGGATGGAAGGAAGTAAGAGTTGTTTTTTTTTTTTTTTTTTTTTTTTTCTGGTTCACCTGTTTCTGGCTATGTTCCATCATGGCAAGGATGTCACAGTGGTGGGGGCTTGTTGTGGCCGGCCACATGGCATCCACAGTCAAAACTGCTCAATTCTTACATTTAGCTGGCCCAGGACCAAGCCCCAGACATGGCGTTTCTTATGTTAATGGGCTCTTCTCCTCTCAGTTAACATAAGCTACACTGGTGAGGTCAGAGGCTAAACTAACCTGGGAAATCTCTCACAGGTGTCCCCAAAGATTTGCGAGTTCAGATTCTGCCAAGGCGAGATTCACTATACAGAGCCTCATAGATGTTATATAAGTATATAGATACAATATATTTATATAATATATGTAAATGGATGAATAAATGTAGACATATGTCTGTGATGGGACACATGTGTAGTGCATAAGGAATATGTATAATCGTAATATAAAGAGTATAAGAAACAAACATGAGCACCAAGCCAAAGCCCACGTGACCATGCACATCATCACAGATGTAAGCTCCTCCCTCCCTCAGCCCAGCTCTTCTTCCATCTTCAGATAAGTGAGCTCTAAGCGAAGCCACACAGGTGGGTGAATTATAATTTTGTTCTGTATTTTTATTTTTTCAGTATAGTACTTTATTTCTTTCTAAATCCTCAGTTGCAGGGCAGCTGCATTTGTCCTGAGGTCCTGTTGACTCTTCTTCGTAGCTGAGTGCTGTCTTTACGTTCTCATGATTCTGGTGGGCACACCACCTGTGGCTCCTTCTCCTCTCCCTGTGTCTTGTAGCATTTCTTAGGAAACCCCCTGCCTCCAGCTGCCCCTCCGCTTTGTGCCCTGATACATTCTGAGCTTTGCATCATCTCTGATCATGAATCTATTGACCAAGACAGATCTCTGCTTGACCAACCACACTTTGTCTGAGAGAGAGACCATTCCTGTCAGCTTTTGTATGGTACATTCTTTGGGTCTGAGATCCAGGTCAAAAGTGGGGCCACTGAAGGAATCTTCTTTGTGTGTGTGGTATTTAAGCATGTTCATAAATGTGTGTGTGTGTGTGTGTGTGTGTGTGAGAGAGAGAGAGAGAGAGAGAGAGGTCGTTCAACTTTCAGCGAGCATCTTCTTCCACTGAGCCATCTTACCGGTCCAGCTCAGCACAATCTTACTGGCACTTTTAATTTAAAACTAATTTTGCTTTGTTTTTCAGCTTAACCCTGACTATCGAGATGCTCAAAATGAAGGGAAAGCTGTGGTGAGTAGACTTTCTGTCAGTATGCCCCAAATGTTTTACATTCTATTCTATATGAATAGGTCAAAGACATTTTACTAACAGCCTTGAAGACTAGGACCCCAAGACAGAGTCTCTCAATTGAAGCAATGGTTGGAGTATGTGGGCTCAGATGCTATTCCCCTCCCTGACAGCAGGGGGCGCTAGGGGCATTCCTGCCTCTTCAAGACTGGTTATTGCAAGCATTGAGGCTTCTGGGTAATAGGCTATGGTGGGTTTAGGTTCAGTTTCCAGAAGTACATGGAAGTACTATCCAAGGGAGGGACAGTGAAATGATGCTTGAGTGTTTGCTGCTCAGCTGGAGGGTCCAAACTCTGTCCCCAAGAATTGTCTTTTGACTGACATGTGGGTGTGGCATCTGCCCCCACCTTCATGCACATATACACATGATAACTAAATGTAGTACAAAGTTATAAAGGTGGCTCATGACACAGGGTTGACAGTGTTTACATGTGAGGCTGTAGGTTTAGTCCTTGGTACTGGGGGAGAAGTTGCTTCTTCTAGGAGGGCACCCATCAAACCTTCCCACTGTGTAGCTAAATTACGGCTCTGCTTCCTGCGTGGACGTGGACGCCATGCAGCTGGCTGTGTGGGCAGAGCAGAGTCGGGAGACACAATGTAGCTTCACAGAGCAATAGGAAACAGGATTCGGTGCTAAGCAGTAGACTCAGGATGACGCCACTAATAAAGCCTTATTTGTCTGGGCGGCTCTCCCCCTCGTTCCTCGCCTCCACCAAAGCTCAGAAGAGCACACCTGCACTGGAGAGCTCATCCCCAGCCTCAGTGCAACCACACGCAGGGCAGGCAGTGTGCATTCTGGACTGCGCTGGTCTCCAGTGAGAGACGGCCAGCAGCAGCCGTTTGGTTTAATGAGCCTGTTTCCAGAACCCCAAGTCTGAGTGTAAAGGAATCTGAGACCATGAAGATGTAGTGCACACAGTGTGGCGGTGTAGTGCACACAGTGTGGCTTCTTGTTCCATAGTCTGTTTGCCACATGGTAGTAATGACACTTCTGTCTAAAGAGCAGGGAGGGGCTGTTAGAGTAGATCTGCAGCCTGTGAGGAGATCAATTTCTCAAAACAGCGCCGGCTTCTCTCATAGAGTTCCAGTAACACTGACGGTGATGATGCCGATTTTCCCCTTAATTTCCCCGAGTTGGTGACTTAATGACCTGCTAACATATTTTTTTTTTCTGTAACTCAGAAACCTTTCTCAAAACGTTCGTTGCCTTTCATTTTTGAAGTCTCCGAGGTTAACGCATGGTGTTGCAGAAATGAGGCGGTGTGTGCCGGGGCTCCCATTAAGACCAAATTGCTGTGTTCAGTTTACAAAGGGGTCCATTATTCCAGCCTTACCAGTGTACAGCTTCCCTGTGCAGCCGGTAAACACTGGCACTGTGCCGAGCCCAGCTGGGAACGGTGGCCATTATTTCTTCTCGAAGGTCCGCGTCTTTTTAGGTGCCCTACAGAGGGTATTAAAAACATTCACTGTAATGTCATTCATATTAGCAAACATCGCCGCATTTATGTGGCACAGGATTTGATTATTTTGGAGATGGTCCCATTTCTGGGGTTCTGTTTCTGAGGCTGGGGTCTCACACCCTCTGCAATATTACATAGTGGACCAGATAATTCTTTGTGCTGGTGGTAAGGGGTCCTCTGTATGAGTAGTGGGGTGCCCTCCGGATGGCAGGGTGACAGCAGCCTGCTGATCTCATCTACCTGGGTGTCAGCAGCTTCACCCCACCCCAGCTCTCAGTTGTGACAGCCAACCATGTGTCCAGAAATTGTCAGATGCCCTCTGAGCATCAATATCCTCCTGTGCGGCCAAGCACGGACCTGCCTGTGTTTACACACATGGAACTGTTGTAGAAAAAGGAGACTGTTGAGAAAGGACTTACAGATTCTGTTCTGTGGGGTTTGGGTTTCGCTCCAGGCTCACTGGCAGTAAGTGTAGGCCTAGAAAGCAGAAAGGATCTGTCAGGAAGCTCTGGGGCGGAGGTTTAGAGACAGAGAACATCACTGCAGCTTTTCCAGGCAGTCTGGGATGTGTGGCTTCCCCAAGCAGAGTTGGAGCTTGGGCTGAGGAGGGAGGGGGGACATGCCCCAGATGCAGCCTGTACCTCAGCTCCAAAAGACAGACGGGGCTTCTCCCAGCACGTCTCAGGTTCCAACAGGATAGGGAATGCGATGTTCGGTCTAAGCTCAGTGACTCACCATGAATCAACACCAAGGTATTCTGGGGTGCCCTGAAGTCACCTCCCAGGAGTGGGGTGGCTGGAGCAGGGGCAGAGTCATCAGCCTCTCTTTGGCTTTGCATGAGGGCAGGTACCCCCACCCCTGCTGTATAGCCCTGGAGATCTGGGGCTGGAAAACAGCTCAGTCAGCCCAGTGCTTGCGCTGAGCGTGAGGGCTGGGGTTCAACCCCAGCACCACGTAAAATAGCTATGATGATGCTGCCTGTCACCCCAGGATTGTGGGGAGACAAGCGGGTCCTTGGGGATTGCTGGCCAGCCAGCCTAGCCTACTTGTCAAGATCTAGCAGATCTGTCTAGTGAGAGACTTTGTCTCAAAAAATGAGGTTCAAGATTGACCTCTGGTACACACACACACACACACACACACACACACACACACATACACTCACAAACATACACACATTCATACACATAAACTCACACACATACACTCATATACATACACAATATACATATATACATATACATATATACATATATATACACATATATACATACATATATACACACATATACACACACACATGTACATACACATACACACATACAGGCACACTCATACACATACCCTGCACCTACATGTGAAAACATGTATACACACTCATACACACATTCATACACACTCACATTTACACATATGCACATATACTAACACACACTCACATACACACTCGCATACATATACTCCTGCACCCAAACATACACACAGGCACACTCATACACACACCCTGCACCTACATGTGAGAATATGTACACACACTCATGCACACATTCATACACACTCACACTTACACATACATACATACACTAACACACACTCACATACACACTCACATACACACTCCCCTGCACCCACACATGAGATCATGCACATACACTCCCATGTACACACGCACACCCACACAGACACATATGAAACATGCCTGTTTGGTAAGCAGCCAGCACGTGCTTGTAGCAACAAGGTGGCGTTCCGAGACCCGAGCGCCCAGGGTGGGCGTGTGTTAGAGAGAGCTTGCTGGTGTGGAGTTAGGCTCCTGTTTAAGCTTCCTTGGTTCTTCTTCCATTTTTATCCTGACAGGCAAAGTGTGATGCTTCCGAAATTCTCTGCAGGGAGCTAGAGTTCCCGTGTACCTCCGTTTCCCCCTTAAACACCGAGGTTTTATAAGCAGAGTCCCCAGCGCTCATGAGTTTGAACAGATTTTTCTTTATGCTGTGAAGATGCTGGATTGCCTTTCCAGTTTAGTGCAGCTTCATTCATTACTATGTGCATAACTAAAGTGTTCTGGCGACCCTGGCAGTCTGGACAGGCCAGGCTTGACAACCTGATACACCAATCAGAGAGAAGACCGAGAGGGAAGAGCGGGGGGGGGGGGGGACATTTTCAGTGTGGCCCCAGTGGGAGGAGGAGCATGTGGAAGAGGCCAGTGAGCTCAGCTGTCTTCAGGGTCCTGACAGGAGCTGTGGGTCTAAACAGGAAGACTGGGCTGTGACTGTGGGGCGTGGTCATGGCTCAGTCTGGCCACCACTTGGTCAGACCAGGCTCCACAGTAGGTCTGAAGAAGTTACTGTTGAGTAGAACAATCGGTTCCCACAAAGTGGTCACTTTTGCTGTACTCACCCCACTGTGGGGGCCGTGCGTCCTTTGGGGGGTTTCTCTTGGAATCCAAGGTGACTGCAAGCTCAGGAGAATGATATCTCTGTGCCTTTAGTCTCTGAGGGCATTGAGACAGTGAGGAATACAGACACTCTCTGAGTGTGCAGTGCCTCGGTGCAGGGTCAAGCAGGCTTCTGAGCCGAAGCGAAGGAGACAGACATGGAAGGTGTGAGAGAGGCCAAGCTTCCGTCCTGCCCTTTGCCAGCCTGTGGCTCAAGAGTGGAGTCTGCTTAGAAAAACAGTTTCCAGGTGCCTGGTATAATGCTCACAACACATTATTCATATTTAATTGCCTAAGAAATTCCAAGGGACGGTCTTAAAGGTTTACTTCCAAACTGTTTATGAAATAGTTTGTTAAATAAACTAGCCAGAGCATGGGAGAGTCAAAGAAGTAAGCTTCTGACAAGGCCAACAGGTCAGATGCTCCCCCACACACAGTTGGGAAATTATTTATGGACAGAAAATTTCTGTGCATTAGGACTATTTTCAAGGGCCAGTTGGAAGGATGGAGAAGCAGAAGAACACAGCCCACGTGTTCTATGTAGTTACAATAAAGCCACAAGTCTTGAATACTATTAATAATCTGCCGTGGCTTGTTGTAATTGACCCTAAATAGTGACTTAAAAAAATACATATTTTGAAAAGAGTCATTGCAGTGTCTAGATCTGACATCTTCTTGTCATTCTGGAAGATCATCTGGTTATCATTTCAAAAGTGGGGTGAGGAGAGGGTTGAACCCCAGTATATGCTCACAGAGGACTGAGGTACAGGCCACACTGTCAAGTTGGTCCATCCAAATAGCTGCATCCCTTTAGCATATTTTTCCCAAAGCTGCTCAGCAAAATCTGGGTTATACTAAGTGGAGGGAGCGCTCAGTCAGCAAACTACACAATGTATCTCTTTCAGTGATACAGGACTTTTCTAGGAACACAGCAACTTTCTTTAGCCCTCTGCACCAGACTGTTGCAGTCTTGATCTCCTTTAGTGTAACCATGAGGATCTCCTTTCCTGGAGCTCAGTGCTTTGTGATTATAGCTTCTCCTGTCTACCAAAGTCACCTACGTCATGCTGGCCTTTGAACGTGTTGTCTGTGTTGAACACTTGATCGCCAGTGTCGCAGTGGTGTGGAGCTCCCGGGGAGGACATGGGCATGAGGAGTCTGTGATGGGGAGACCTCACTCCCGGATTCCTTGGCTAGTGGGTTAGCGTGGCTTGTTGCAGAAGCGGCGTCACTGCGGTTTGGTGTCTCTGGCTCACGGGAGGCAGTCTCCATGTCATGGTGCAGCACTAAGGCCCTCAGCAGCTGACACCTCATGTGCTTAGCCTCCTGCTTCCAGACTCAAACCTAAGAAATAACCTGGCCTGCGGGGCTTGGTTGCAACAGCAGCAAGTGGGCTCAGAGATTGTTGGCTCTCACCGCCTGGGTGTTCACAAAGACCATTTAGGAGCTGGTTCTTCAGGGATGTACTCTTACCCTCTTGGTCACCTCCTCCGTCACCTCCTCCAAAGAGCGGGACAGCACTCCCTATCTGTGATTCTCTTGGCAGCGATAGATTTGCAGAATCCCCAAGTTCTGATAACAGCTTGTTGCCACTGTAAACTCCCCAGACTGAGTGTGCTCAATTCTCTTAAAGTTCTCATGTCCCCAAGGATGTGACTAAAAGCAAACTTCCTATACCTACCCACCCCTGACCCCTTTCCCCAAGACAGGGTTTCTCTGTGTAACTCTGCTGTCCTGGAATTCATCCTGGAGGTGAGGCTACCGGGCTGGCCTTGAACCCACAGAGATCCCCCTGCCTCTGCCTCTCACGTGTTAGGACCCCCTCTGACTTAGTCGCCTCCACCACCTTCTTCACCCACCGTAATCAGTGCTGCCTTTGAGATCAGCACTCATGGCAGCCTCTGTCTTTGAGAAGGGGCTCCGTCTGGGAGTGTCTGTCTGCTCCTGCCCTTCATTGCAGCGTTTGGCAAGCTGAAGCAGGGGGATTGCTGTGAGTCTGAGGCCACCCGAGGCTTAGGGAGACCCTGCCTAAAAAGAAGAAAGGGAGGAGAAAGGGGGAAAGTTTGTAGTTACACACAGTCTTCCATTGGTTCTGTACAAGTGGGTCACCTGACCCCCCCCCAGCCTTCCTGCCTCTGTTACTGGGTCACCTGACCCCCCCCCAGCCTTCCTGCCTCTGTTACTGGCCTCAGTGCTGTGGTTCCCAGTCTGTAGCCTCCAGAGAAGGCTGCTGCTCTGCCGTGCACAGTGACTGAAACTGGACGTTCTTTTTGTGGGCCAACGAGTCTCTGTCTCTGTCTGTCTGTCTGTCTGTCTGCCTGCCTGCCTGCCTCTGGCTGTTTACACGAATGGCGTTTTGACTAGTGCTGACCCACCCTGGGGTACAGATCTCTGTGAGAGGTGGAGTTGTATCTGTGCACTTGAACGTGACCCTGCCTCTTTCTCGCATCCTCCTGACCACAGGAAGAATCCCTAGGCCACGTGCTTTCATGATACCTTACATCCCACCCACAGGGTACAAGGGTTCTCTTTCTCTGCACCTTTGGCCATTTATCTCTGGACTTTGGCCATGATGCTCCTAGCAGGTGGGAGGCTGTCTGCTATGCTGTGGTTTAGGTTTACATGACCCCCATAACTAGTGGGGTTGAGCGTGTTTTCATAGATTCATTGGTCATTTGGATGTCTTCTTGAGTCCATGGCTTTTAGAGAGTTCTAGTGACTGACTTCAGTGTGGAGGGTCAGATCATTATGCTGTAAATAGGTATATAGCCACCAGAGAAAGAGCTGTGATTGTTGTGCTTAACGGCATACTCAGGTCAGACCACTGCTCCTGGGAACAAGGGTTGTATGACTGCTTATAATCATTGCAAGGGCCCGAGCCCAATCTTCCGAAGGATGATTCAGAATAGACATTCCGGTAACCCGGTGAAGGGGTGGGGTCCGGGTTAGCTGCAGCAGTTACGACTAAATCCGAGGATGCTGAATAACCTTGGACCTCTTCCGCAGAGAGACGGGGAGCTTCAAACCTCAAAGAAAAAACGCCAGTCAGGGGAGAAGATCATGTACACTCTGGTCTCAGTCCCGCACGGAAATGACATCGCGTCCCTTTTTGAACTCGATGCCACAACTCTGCAGAGAGCTGACTGCCTGGTTCCGAGGTAAAAAGAAATATGAAATAAGAGAGAAATGAATGAGTAAAAAGTTAGGCTGAGCAGGTGCTCCTTTGAATAGCTTCCCTGACAGGTAGGGTATGAAGAGTGGTATTGATAGAAGTTTCCAGAAGAGACTGTGAGTAAAGATGCTCACAGAACATTCTGACTCACTCTCTCAGGTGAACACTAATGCAGCTTATTTTATTCGAATAAATAATTAAAATGTCCAGGACCAAAGACGTTCTGAAAAATTTATTAGAATCATTCATTCGCTCGTGTGGCCTTTGGTTACAACAATGAAAAGAAATCTAATAGCATTTTAAATCTAAACTTTGCTGCCTTCGATGTCGGATTCCCACTTGGCTCATTTACTAGTTCGTTTTGTTGCTGGCCCAGCTAAAACATACCTGTTGGCCGTCAGTTACAAGGCAAGCCTGGCCCCAGGCGTGCAAAGGAGAAACAGGGTCACCGGGCCAATGGACATGTGAGCTGAGTTTGACTTCGAACTCATGGGTCACAACCAGTGCCCTAAGCCAGATCTGGTGTCTCTGCTCATTAAGCCAATTAAACGAGCCAAATCGAAGTGAAAAGCAGATAAGGAGATTTATTCAGTGCAGCCACCCTGGGAATCGGGGAGGCAAGCACCTCTCCAGAGCACCGTCTCCACGAGGCCTGTAAAAAGGTAATGAAGTGCTTAAGAGAAAAACCTTTGAGGGCTTAGGCTAGGCCAGGGGGTGCAGAAATGGCCTCTCTAAGGAAAGGCTGCATGAACTGAGTGGTTTCCCCTTGGAGAGGAATGTTCTAGGCAGCAGAAATAAGAGGTGGAATAAGCTTGAGAAATTCTAGGTGGCTTATGGCTTTCAATGAGGCCATCGCAGTGGCTGGCACCTGAGGGGGGGAGGGGCACGGGGAGAGTCAGCCAGGGTTCCATGTAGAGAGGTTATTGGATTCTTTAGTGTGAATGTGAGCATTTTTGTTAAACGTTTTGTTTGTTCATTTCCTAGACGCAGTGAGTCTTGCCAGTGTTGTTAGGCTAAGTGGGGTGATCTGATTTGGCTGTGCTGGCACAGGTGTTGCAGATGGCGGTGGTTAGGTTGAAAAACCACACAAAACTGCAGGCACGCTTCTTCAGTGTCGCGCAGGTCTGTGATTACCTTGCTCACCAGGGGTGCTGCTGACCGGTGGCCCGGGCGGAGCCCCTCTCTCCTGCCTATGCCCTCCAGTGTAGCCTGTCAAGAGATGCCCTGTGCCTTTTTGGGGAATCTCGATCATGACTCTAACTCATTTTAGAGCCAAGTCAGCAAAAATGGGGTCTATCTAGATTCATTGTGGGAGAATCTGTTTAACGGAGTGGCAAGAAGCCACAATCGGGTGCATAGATAAGGTTATTAAGTCTCGATGTGCAAGAGTGTTAGCTACTGCTGTTCAGAGTGGTTGAAGGTCTTTTCTGGTTTGCGAAGGATCTATGTTAACGTGAGTTTACTGTAATTCACTGTGTTATAGCTAACAAAAACTCTTAACACTCTTACATCCTCATCTGAAATCCTCGAATGCTTAGTGCCTGTCAAACCTCCTGTCAAATTCTTCATAACCATTTTCCGGCTCTGTCATGGGTAACCCTCCGAGGTCAGAGGTCAGAAGCTGAGTTACAGCAGGCCTTCTCAGACTGGCTGAGAAAGATCTGAGAAGTG
Organism: Micromys minutus; assembly: GCF_963924665.1. NCBI lineage: Eukaryota > Metazoa > Chordata > Mammalia > Rodentia > Muridae > Micromys > Micromys minutus. The sequence continues at coordinate 2,958,532 of NC_137972.1, forward strand.
GGTGGGTCTGGGTCCTTCTGAGAGCAGTGGAGTCAGACTTGGGGTAACATGTGGACACAGCATCTTTTAAAAGCATTATCCAGTGGATTCCAGTATAGTGTGCAGTGTTTCTCAAACTTTACACTCCTATGGTACGATCTTTTCCTGGAGGGATGTGAACTTCCCCAGACTGTATGTCGTTGGGAAATGTAGGAACAAATGGCAGGAGTCTGTGTTGAGGGTGTCATTACCCTCCCTACTGTCATGAGCGAACACCAGCAGGTCCAGTCCTAGTGGTCACTCAGGCCTGTCTGATGAAGACTGTAATGGCCCTTAAGCTCAGAGAACATCAACGCTATAGTCAGCTGGGTAGACTGTTAGCCCAGGTTGTACCGAATCAGCCATGGGGATCTGATACAGATACTTTGTGACTCCTTGGGCTGCAGTGGGCCCCAGAGGGTCCTTTCCTAGCAAAGCCCCAAAGCCTTTGCATCAAAGGCTTAGAGCAGGGCTCCCAGTCTTTCCAGTGCTGATGGCTACTTTTCTCTAAGCACTGGTTTAACTGGTGTGTGCTGCAACCGGGGCTCCAGGAGACAGTGACTCAGCCGGACATTGTTTTCATGTGCACATGAGGCAGGGTGTGTTCCTGGAGCACGGGACGTGAAATCTTCCGTGAACTGCTGTCCCACAGCAGTGCCCTTAAACTGTAGACCGCCAGACTGCCGGCACATCTCCGTGACGTAGTCCCTAAATCCTGGCAGGCTGCGCTAACACTCTGGGTTATCATCTCTTCAGCTTGCAACCCAGAGGTACTGGTTGACTCAAAGGGTACACCCAGGCTGAAAGCCTTTCTGATCTGAAAACTCTAACCTGACATGACCCAAGAAGTTTTGGGAACCAGTATTAACACTGCAGTGGAAATCCTGCTCCTGACTGTGTGATGGACAGCAGTTAAGATATTGTATAAAATCACCGTTGGCGAGATGGCTAAGGCACATGAATGTCATGTCTAGACTTGGGTCTCATCTCTAGATTGTTCATGATACACCTGCTCCGAAATGTTTAAAAAGTATCTGAATTTCAACCACTCTGGTTCCAAGCTGTCTTTGTTGGTTTTCCTATTGCAGTGAGAGGACGCCATGTGAAAGAAAGCGTTTAGTTTGGGGATTCGTGGTTCCAGAAGGTTGGAGTCCATGGCCATCATGGCGGGGGAGCATGGCAGCAGGCAGGCATGGTGCAGTAGCAGTTGCTGAGAGCTTTCATGCTGGGAGGGAGGGGGAGGGGGAGGAGAGACTGGAGAGGGGAGATGGTGGGGGGGAGAGGAAGGAAGTGGGAGAGGGAAGAGGGAGTATTCTAACTGCATTGGGGCAAGACTTTTGGGACCTCAAAGTCAATCTCTAAGATACATCTCCTCCAACAAGGCCACAGCTCATAATCTCTCCCAAACAATTGCACCAACTGGGGACTAAGCATTCAAACATACGAGCCCATGGACACTACATATCATTTAAACAACCACACAAGCATTTTGAAGGAGGGGAAATCACCCGTGTTGAAAAGTGTAAGGACAAAATACTGCCCACTGTGTAGTGCATGGTGCATGTGCACTTTCCAGGCCTCAGGACCCAGTGGAGAAGACAGCCGCAGTAGGCGGCATCATCCCCTACTTAGAGGATTCTGGGTGCTAAAGCAGAGGCATTTCTGGCTATTTGGACAAGGGTTAGGTGCTTGCCATGGTAGGTATTTGACACTCACTGTGTGTTTTACCTGCTTTTATGAACCAGAAGAACATGATAATGGTTGAGTTTCCCTGAGGCATTTGATATCAGGTCCTCTCTGGTCCTAAAATGTTGTACTTTAGAGTGGATGACGTATTGTGCTTTAGCTTTAGGTTGAACAGCATGCAGTAGGTCTTTTCTCTTATGGGCACTGTGCGCTCTTGTTGAAGAAGTATTGGGACTGAGATATGAGGAAGGGGACACCATGTAATGAGGTGACATGCTCCTCAGCAGCTCTGCCGTGGTGCACATAGATGATTCTTACACTTGATTCCAGAAGCCGTCAGATGCAGAAACATCGCTCACGCAGAGAGTGAGTCCTAGCTGAGCCCCTGGTTGAAATACACCTACCGTCAGAACACAGGTGTGTGTGTGTGTGTGTGTGTGTGTGTGTGTGTGGTAAAGACACCTTATGTAGTGCCCATTGCCGATTCTTCAGACCGTAACTCACACCCCAAGAAGCTTATCTACCATAAGTCTTTTCTTTAAGAAAAAAAGTTTTCAATAGAGTATTTAACAAAAGCAAAATAAATAAATACATAAGTGAATGAATGAGAGAATAATCTAATCAATCAATCAATCAATCAATCATCGATCAATATGTCCGAAATGTGAAAACAGCCAAAGTAAAAAAACCAAAACGAAAACCAAACCAAACCAATAACAACAACAACAACAATAACAAAAAACACCCCTAAAGTTAGTCTTAGGAGTTAAGAAAGCAATATATAAACAAAAAATTATCAAAATAAATAGATGCATACTATAACAAATAGAGAAACAAAAACCACCAAATAGTTGTAATGATAGAAATATCTTTATAGCAGAAACTCCGTTAAATTTTTTGAGGCCAGAGAGTCAGTGGTTAAGACGATGGCTGGCTACCTCTCAGTTACAGGAGCTGAGGTCTGTTCCCACCCACACAGGGTGGGTCAAGGCCCCCTGTAACTTCAGCTGCAGGCCTGCTGCCCTCTTCTGGCTGCCGTAGGCACTGCACTCACCGGCGTTCACAGATTTAAATTTAGGCTGGCAGACACAGTGATGGCTTCTTGATGGTGTTTTCCTGTCTGCACCACCAGGCTTCGTTCTAATTCATCTCTCTTCTCTGTAACCCTGACAACCATCTTCTTCTCTACTCACGTTATTATCTGACTTAGGAACTGGGGTCAGTGTTTGAACATTAAACACGGAGATTGGCAATAAAAGTAGAGAAATCGGGGAAGCCCCACTAAGCCAGACACAGAAGGATGCGGTGTATGGCATGAAGTATGGGCTGGAGGTCCAAGCGTCTTTCTGCTCAGCCTCATCTTGGGAATGTGCCGGTCCAGCTGCTTAGAACTATTTACTTATTTAGCTGCCCTGAGTTATGCCTTCAATGGCCACAGCAGCTCCATGATTTGAGGCTATAAATGCCTTTCAGTTAGTAGTCTGGGAAACAGAATAAACTAGTGTTCATGAACCATGCTCCATGGTGTTTGAATACGAACCAGGGAGGTCTTAGGATCTGCATTTTCAAAAGGTTTCTGGCGAGGCTGATGGCTTAGGAAGTGAAGCTATGTGCTCCAAAGAAGCCCAGTCCAGGACTGTTTCTTCTTCCAGATCGATCCTGAGGCAGTTGCTAGTCTAAGACACTTTAGTGTCCACAGTTGAGTATGTCAATACTTAAAGGGTTTCAGTTAACAATTATTATTTTCTGCGTGTGCAGGACAGAGCACAGCCTTGTGGACTTGGTCCTTGCCTTCCATCTTCATGTGCATTCTGCAGATTGGACTCAGGTCCCCATCGTTGGGTAGCAAGCCCCTGTGCTCTCTGAGCCGTCTCACCAGACCTACATATTTTTATATCCTTTGCTTTTAGGAACTCCTACGTACGGTTAAGGCATTTATGCACCAACACCTGGGTCACAAGCACCAGCATCCCCATAGACACAGAGGAAGAGAGGCCGGTCATGTTGAAAGTAAGTGTGGCTGGGAATTCCGAGGACTTGGGGAGACTGCAAGTTCATCAGGTCTCTGAATGGAGGGGTGCAGCAACGGGGCTGAGGGTCAGAAAGGAAGGATGCAGATATCAGAAAGGCAGAAGAGGATTCCAGGAGCATCTTCTCTACTTGGAAGTATTTGAGGCAGAGGGAGGGCATGTGAAAGAGACACCTGTCCAGTGCAGGAAATGGGTGTGGGGAGCCACCTTGTCCCTGGAGCCTTTCCTTAAGGATGAGTTCAGGAGTGAGCATTCCTCTGTCTCATCTGTCCCCACCCAATGTGTCTTGGTACCGAGGAGAGTGGTCTCCAGATCTTGCTTTAATGGAAACACATTGCAGATTGGGACCTGCCAGACAAAGGAAGACAAAGAAGCCTTTGCCATTGTGTGTGTCCCGCTGTCTGAGGTCCGAGACTTGGACTTTGCCAACGATGCCAACAAAGTGCTGGCCACCACGGTGAAGAAGCTGGAGAGTGGCAGCATCACTCAGAACGAGAGGAGGTGAGAGCCTTTTGAATGCGACTCCGAGTCACGAGGCGTTAACTGTTGATCTGAGTTTGGGGGTGAAGGCCTGTGGTCTCAGCACCCAGGAGGCAGAAGCTGGAGGACCAGGAGTTCAAGGTCATCCTCTGCTACATAGCAAGCTCAGAGCCAGCCTGGGCTACACAAGACCTTGTCCCTAAAAACTAGTAAAAACAAAAACCATGTACAGCCCAGCCAGGGATGGTAAAGTTAGAGAAACAGACGCTGTGGCCACTGGTTCATTCCTCAGCTGGACATTTTTGAACATTTGTCCAAAAGAAGCCCAGGACACAAGGGCAAAAATGTCCAGCCTTGTTCTAATCAACCCCAAACTATAGGCCATTCATGTTTGTCATAGTTGAAGAATCACATTGTACTATGCTCTTACAGTGGAGTACCATACAGCCAGGAACATGGATGAACTATACATACGTGTGATGGCATGGGTGAACCTCACAAGCTCTGAATTGGGTAGGGAAGAAACAGGATGGATATGTCCGTCATAAAGATCTGAGTGTTTGTCACTAAATGCATAAGTTCTAGATATATTGTATCATATGCCTTAGACACATGCCATAGAAAACATTGTTAAACATTGTTGCTACGTTGAGAAGCAGTCAAATGGGTCTCAGGTTCCTGTCTGTTCTTACCATCCTGTGGGACACGCGTCTGTGTCACACTCTGTGGTGGCCAGTAAAACAAGGCCATGACTGAAGGCCAGAGCCAGCTCACAGCAGAAACGGATCTCAGTGTGCAGATGGGAATGTTTCCTCTCTGTGGATTGTCTTGGCCTGCCTCCATGTTCACAGGAAGTCACCACACTTCTCCGAGTCTTACTGAGTGAAGGTTCCCGTTCACCGCGTTCGGTCTGTCTCATTAATCCTGCCACAGGCCGTTCTCCTCCAGATCGGCCTCTGGAGGACTGTTGAGCAGATGGCCCTGGACCACACCTTTGTAGTTCCCCACCTGTCCCCTGCAGCTTCAGTGAGAAACAACTGTAACTTCTGAGAATGGGAAGGCTGCATTTCTGATGACGTCACCCCTCACCCTGAAGCAGCCCACGCCGCGGGCTAGTGAGCAAGCGAACGGGCTTAGTCCCTCAACTTGAGGATTCAGTAGAAAATTCATTCTTAGAATAACTGACAACCCCGATGCTTCCCCCCACGGAGAGTGCGGTTATTATTAGCAATTCTTTTTATTCCAAACCAAGGTCAAAGGGAGGATTTGAGAACACCACAGGCCAGCCTCCGTCTGCCCATGTGCTTGGATCTCTCTCCTCCCTGTGATTTCCTTTAGTCACCCCAGGACGTGACTCCGTGGATGCAGCTCCTGTGTCAGGTTTCATGTTCCTCCATCTTAGATATTCTCATTAGAATTTTCTGGTTGTGTACTACATGACTATGCCAAGAAAACAGAGGATTAGGAGTGCATCGTGTGTCTGTGTGTGCATGTGTAGCCTGAGAAGGTGCCACACTTCTTACAGTCTCGGAGGGATCTGCTTTGTCCACGGAGGGCCCTCTGTTACGGCTCCTCAGAGGTACAGCTAATTCCGTGAGACCGAGCGCTCACTTGATATGTTCCGCTTGGTATGTTCCAGGTCCTGGTCATGCAGCGTGTGCTCTGGGTGCTGAAAGGGCTGTTGCGCCCACTTCCTCATTCAGACTGGGATGTGGAACATGGCTCAGTCCCAGAGTGTTTATCCATTCAGTCAGAGACTATGCTAGACTTGCTTCTAAACCCAGCACCTTAAGAACATCATGTCTTTATGTGAAGGACAGAGCTGAGTAGGTGTTCATATAAAACACATCATGTGAACTATAATGTATCCCTCCCTCCCTCCCTACTTCCCTCCCTCCCTCCCTCTTCCTCCCTGGGTCTCCCTCTCCTCCCCTCTCTTCTTTTTCTTCCTCCCCTTCCCTCCCATAGCCCAGGGAGTCCTTGAACACTGTGTAGTCAATCACAACCTTGATCTCTTCAACTTTTTTCCTTATAATCTGCTTGTAAAATCTCCGTACGCTGTTACCTGTACTCCCTTTGGTACTTAATGTGTGTGGGTGATTTTTACACTCTCATTCCTCAGAATGAAAAGTTCTGCTGGTTCTTGGCCTCACCCACCCACCCCTCATTCACACCTATCGTTTTAAATTCCGTTCTCTTGCAGTAACTGCTTTGTCTGCTGAGGGCTGACAACGTGCTCGCTCATTGAAATGTCACCGAGGATGGCTTTGTGACTTGGGCTTTATTAGCAAGGAACCAGCCTTCTGGTTTTTAGCGAGGTGGCTGTCTCTCCTCACGTCAGCTTGCTGTGTGTTTTGTGATTAATTATGCGGGTTAGTGGGAAATCGTTGCCTTTTCTCTGGGCACTCAGTCATTTTCTATCTGCAATGGCATGGCCTCCGCCTGACCTCTGCCCACACCTTGTGTGTTCCCTCTGGTAAGGGAGGCTTGCGAGCTGTGTGATCACAGGCAGGGAGGCTCTGTACTCCTGTCCCTCAGGACCTGCCTAGCTGCAGCACACGCAGTGCTCTCTGCAGGGGAGCCTCTGTCTGCCTTCACCATTCTGTCCGTGCAGCCCCGGGTGTCCCAGAACTCCCTCTTGCTCTGTAGACCAGGCTGGCCTAGAACTCAGAGCTCTGCCTGCCTCTGCCTCCTGAGTGCTGGGATTGAAGGTGTGTGCCATTTGCTGCTCCTGGCTCTTACTTTGTTCTTGACCATGTGGCCTTTTTAAAATTTCAGGTGTGTGTCTTTTAAAATACATAATATACATTTTAACTAACTTTGCTAAATCTGACAAGAAGTCTGTTGCATAGCTTTTCTTAGGAGTATGTAAGCAGACAAATACTCATCTCTGATAGAGAACTGATATCAGACCAAAGTAATGATTCCATCCAAGTGTCACTTATCATATAAATATATATGTATATTATACACATATATGTATATGTAAAATATATAATATATAAATATAAAACTTATATTAATATAACATGTTATTATATTAATTATATACTAATTATTAATCAATTAATAAAATTAATTAAGAATGCAACTATTAATTAAAAATACAATTATATAAAAATATAATTATATGAATATATTAATGTAACAATACATAAATATAAACATTATCATATGTCAATAATGTCTGTACATATGATTTTATGTAGTATATACAATAATGTTCTTCTCATTACCCCATTAACTATTACCTGTTTTAAGAATAATCAAGAGTCATGACAAAGCTGAACCTCTTCTTTTTCTTGTCTAAACCCTAGTTCCGGTTATAGAGTTAGCAAGAGGCAAGATTTATGTTCAAGCTGAATGTCCATTGAGCAGAGAAACACTTGGCCCCAGGCTCACTCCAGCCTGCTGGGACCACCTGGTGTCACAGGGTTGTTCTCAGAACGAAGACACTAACTCACAGTCGTGTTATCTCCCCAGACCACTGGTCCTTGAGACTCACAGGATCTTATTTAATAACTGTTTACAAATAGTTGATAAGTTGAAATTGGAGTCATGGGTGGGGGATAAGGTGAGAGTTCAGGTGAGTAGCAATTGCCTTTGGTATTACATTTCATTGATTAAATATGTTTAAAAAGAGTTTAGCTTTCTTAGTGTTTTGGTTCTTACACTTAATCTTTAATAGTCTAAAACTGTCACCATCTTTTTTGGGTGTGTATGTGATAGGTTTGTGACTAAGTTGTTGGAAGACCTCATTTTCTTTGTGGCTGATGTGACCAACAATGGACAGGACGTTCTGGATGTGGTCATCACCAAGCCAAACCGGGAAAGGCAAAAACTAATGAGGGAACAGAATATCCTGGCACAGGTGAGTAGCTTAAGGAGTCTAATCTGCATATTTTATGTTTTGAGTTATGGCACCAGGGAATCTTTGTATCAGTCATGCCTTGCTGCATAACAAATGGCACCTACACACTTATTTCAGCTCCTGGGAGTTTTAAGTGTGAGAGTTGCTTCTGTGGGTGGTACTTGCTCAGGGGCATTCTCAGAGGGACTGCCAAGCTGTTAAGTGTGGTGACTGTCATCCCAAGGGTGGACTTCCCAGATTGCTCATAGAGTTTAGTACAAGTTTAGTGACAACAAGGCACATCCTCCCTGTGAAAGTTAGTGTTAGCTGCAGCTTGACAGACGCTGGGGAGACAGGATGCTGGACCTTCCTATAGGTTAATTGATGTTGGAAGACTCTAGGCCATCCCCTGGCCCCCAGGGAAGACCTGAGACTGTAAAGTGGAGAATGATCTGAGCACAGCATCGCTGCGGTCCCTCTGCCTGTGCACACAAAAAAGCAGCTTCCTCAAGCTTCCGATGTGCTTTCTCCACTGTGAAGGGCCTTGGTCTTCAAAAGAAAATGGTTCCCCTTAAAAGTGAGGGATACGGAGGGGTCGGGGAGACCCGGACTCAGCTATGGAGTCTTTAAGACATCATTGCAGACACTGCCACAGCAATCACTTTCAGAGAATTCTATAGGGACATGGATGGTGGACCTGAGGGAGGGACCATTCGGGGCCAGCTTAGAGGTATCCACCACATAGTCCTAAATGTCTGGTGTGGTCAGAACACTTCCAGAAACTGCCTTGGAAAAACTTGTGACTAGAATTTCTAGGTGACTTTGGAGTCATTCTGCCTTGGACCGGCTGGTTTTGTGTCAATTTGACACAAGCTGGAGTTATCACAGAGAAAGGAACCTCTGTTGAGAAAATGCCTTCATGAGATCCAGCTGTAAGGCATTTTCTCAACTAGTGATCAAGGGGGGAGGGCCCAGCCCATTGTGGGTGGTGCCATCCCTGGGCTGGTGGACCTGGGTTCTATAAGAAAGCAGGCTGAGCAAGCCAGGGGAAGCAAGCCAGTAAGTGACATCCCTCCATGGCCTCTGCATCAGCTCCTGCTTCCTGACCTGCTTGAGTTCCAGTCCTGACTTCCTTTGGTGATGAACAGCAATGTGGAAGTATAATCGGAATAAACCCTTCCCAACTTGATTATTGGTCATGATATTTTGTGCAGGAATAGAAACCCTGACTAAGACATACCTGCCTTCGTCTGCTCTAGAAAGGCATGAGAATCTGTTCTAGAGCTCTCAAGTGCATAACATACCAGTAAATTAATTTGCTTCCTGGCAACCTGCACATGGACATTCTTGCATTTACACGTTTTTATTGTTTCATTAGTATATTAATTATGTTTATCTATAAATATATAATAAATAATAATTAAAATAATTACCTTTGCATTAACCACATATGGCCTCAAGGAAAAGCCTTAAAAACATACAGGTCATAGCACTAATTAATTAATATTAATTAACATTCCATGCTGAGTTGAGGAAGGAAAACTGAAGACAGTGTGGTTGAGATCCACATAATGTCTGAAAACAGTGTTTTTATGAAATAAAGTAAAGCTTACAGGTCTCAAGGAAAAAGTTTCTGACAGCAGTAAATTGTTTTCAGAAAGCATTTGATTTCAGGGACCTTTAGGACCTTGAGTGAATTATGCATGTATTAACAGCTGTGTCAAACTTTTTATTTCATAATGTAAATATGGGATAATTCCAGGTCTAGGGCACATAAAATTCTTCTTTTCAAAAATGATTTAATTTCTTGAGAACTTTATACATAAATACTGACTGCATTTATTTTCTGCCACGCCCCCTCCTCTCCCAAGGTCCCTCTCCTCCAAATTCATGATTTCCCCCTTTATTATTAAGTGTATATACATTTGTATGTGTATACAACCCAGTGAGTTCACATAGTGTTGCTCATTTGTGTCCAGCGTTGACCTCTCGGTACCGGACGAGCTGTGTAGGATTTGGTTCTGGAGCAAGCACCGAGCACCTCTAGCTTTTCACTTAAGGGTGGGTGGGGTTGTGTGGAATTTCCCTTATCCAAGTTTACACGTCAACTGGCCCTGTCCTTACACAGGTCTTGTTCAGGCAGCTGTGTTGTTTAGTTCACAGGTCACACATAAAAGGCACAATCTCACAGAGGTGTCCTTGTCTTCTGGTTCTTACACTCTTCCCAGCTCCTCTTCGGTGACTTTCTGAGCCTCAGGCACAGGGGACGAGTGTATTAGACAGGCGTGGGCACCCCATGGCCATGTCGTCTCTGGAGTCTCACCAGTTGTGGATCCCTGAAATAATCTCCACCTGTTGCAAAAAGAAATTCGGGAACATAAAACTCAAGGAAACACACTGTCATATTTCAAGGGACTATTCCTTTCCATTTTGTACTCTGGTTTTGAGGCTCCTGGCCTTGCTCTCATGTCTCCTCTAGAACGATCTCAGCCTGCTGGCTTCTCTCTGGTAGGCCCTCCAGCAGTCAGAGTGGCTTTCTTCTTCTGCGTTTCTACTGCTCCCTGACCAGTAAGAACTTGGCTCCCTGTAGGAGAGCAGTGAAGGGATATGAGAATGTCGCGCATTTAGAATCACTGGTATTGGTGCATAGGCACTTGGAGTTATTGCCTTTTGCCTAGAACAAGGTGCGAGTGACATTTGGAAGCCATTACCTGATATAAATGCCAGGTAAAATAAGTGCACATGTTCTTTATATTGTTTTAATTTGAGGAAATTACCGAAAAGGAACAGAATAATAAAAACATATAGGAAACATATTTTAATTCATCTAAATGTTTCTGTGTAGCTTCATTCAAACACCTAAGTATTTACCATCTTAATAAAAATACAATTTCAAAATTAAATCAAACATGCTATTGATGTAGTGGACTGGTTGACTTTGGATACTCTTTTGAGCAGTGGGGTTTTGGTTTGTTCATGTACATTATACAGGACTAGCAGCCACTAAGTACCTTCCCCTACTACGCAGGGAGCGGGGAGTCTTTGCATTAATTCTAGTCACATATTTCCACCGTGTATTTAAGTCCGTGTTATTTATTTAAAACGTTAATAGGGTGCAAATCATGCGCGTGCGTGTGTGTCCATCAAAACAGGAGATCTGTTTATTCCTCCAGGTGTTTGGGATCCTTAGAGCTCCTTTTAAGGAGAAGGCTGGAGAAGGTTCTATGCTCAGACTGGAGGACCTGGGCGACCAGCGCTATGCCCCGTACAAGTACGTGCTCCGCCTCTGCTACCGGGTGCTGAGACATTCGCAGCAGGACTACAGAAAGAACCAGGTGGGTCCCGAGCCTCAGCGTGGACTTCGGTACTGTAGACTGGAGGAGGCAGAAATTGGACTTTGCAATGTGGGCAGCCCAGAGAACCATTTACAGATTGTGGAGACAAAGAGTTGCTCGTTCTTAGCCGAGCTTCTGTGCGTGGTCCCCGCACCTGCTGAGCTGGGTACCTTGACCCATTCTTGGCGTGAGGAGCTTGGGAGGTCACCTAAGATGCCTTCTAGTGGCAAAGAGGCGCTGGAAACAGGAGCAAGGGGAGGGAGAGTGGGGGCAGGATTTCGGCTCAGGGGCCAGGGAGCTCTGGCGAGTGGTGGCAAGTGAGAATCAGCTGCATGGGGGCCGGCGGGTTTGTTTGATTGATTGAGTGGAAGAGAGAATAATTGGACTGGCTACTTTTCTTGTCCTTGTGACCAAATTTCAGATATGAAGAAACTCAAGGGAGAGAAGGCTTATTTGGGCCCACAGTTTGAAGGTGAACAGTCTCTCGTGGCAGCTTATGGTTCCTTGTAACTCCAGTAAACACACGTGCACACGCACTCATGCACACACATGCACAGGCAGGCAAAACACACACACACAATACAAATCGTCTTTAAAAGTCTGTAATATTCTGCATTGGCTTCAGGAAGGCAAGTGTCTGACATACATCGATTTACACTGTTGATCACCTGACGCTTCTTCAGCAATTTCTTACATAGCAGAAGGGTCCCTGTATCACTGATGTTTGCAGAGTTTAGGTCATGAGAGGCTATGGCTGAGAGAGGGCTGGGAGGCAGGGCCGTATAGCAGAGCTCAGGGTGACAGATTAAAGGCGGGGGATGGCAGGGGGGATGGTGCTGGGTGGGATGGTGGTGGGGGTTTGGAGGAAGGTTAGGAGAATGGTGGGAGGCAGAGGGATGAGGAGTGGGGGATGGAGGAAGGTTGGGGGATGGTGGAGGGTTGATGGGATAGTGGGAGTAGGAATATGGTGGAGGGTGGAGGGGATGGTGGAGTATGGGGGATGGGAGGAGGTGGAGGATGGTGGGTGGGGTGGTTGGGGTGTGGGGTATTGAGGCAAGCTAGCAGCAGTCATTTTGTTCCTTCCTCACAGTTTTAAGTTGGTTTCACAAATCAACTTAGTTTAAACAGGATCAAGAATGGAGGAGGGAAGCTTGCAGTACACTCAGACGTACAGTGGTTTTGTTTTCTGTTTTCATTTTTTTTTTATCGTGGTGTTGGGAATAACTTGTTAGCAGGCAGGCAACTTGACTCTCCCACACCCTCAGCTGCCAGATGCAGTTTTAAGAATGGATCCTGCGTGCAAACCCAGGCTCCGAGTCAGCTCCTGAGAGCTTGGAAGTATTTTGGCAAGAAAACTTTATTTTCTTCCCTTCAGGAGGAATGTGTTAAAATATGTTGGCTTTGGAAATCAGCTTCAAGATTAAGGAAGTGCTGATAAGAATATGTAAAACAGGTTAGCTAGATGATAGATAATCCGCCCAGAAACAGCAAGCAGACGGTATAAACAGGCCCTTAAACGTATCCTGAATTCAGACACTTGACACACAGCCACGGTGTAAGAGAATCTCTAGTGCCAGCCGTGTGCTGAACCTAGTGCTCTTGGTTGGACGCTGCCACTGGCTTTGTAATCCAGTCTCACTACATTCCCGTAGGGTGGCAGTGTAGAGAGTGGCTTTCACGTCTCCACAGGAAGGGCTATGGACACAGAACACTAAGGCCGACCTTCAGACGTTCAGGGATTGTGGCACTTCCCTTCTTGGGTCGCCTGAGCTAGTTCCTTCTCTTGTAGCTGTGATCAAACCCATCTAGGAACAACTGACAGGAGGAGTTGTTTGTCTGGCTCAGTTTGAGGACCCAATGCGTCATGGCAGAAGGTCTGGTGACTTTGTGGGGGTGGCAGCTTAAGACAGTGCTTTGTTACATCAGGCACTCGGTGTTCAGAAACATGATGGGAGTCTACCCTGGAAACACGTCTCTCCTGGCAAGCAAACACATATGGGCATGTGCACATACATGTGTGCAAACACACAATCACCTGCCTGGGTAGAAAGTGACATGCTTTCTAGATGTCCTTGAAGATGTTGCAATGGGTGATTTACTCCTGTCCTGTCCTCTCCGTCCCTCCCCTTCCCTCCCCTTCTCTAGAGATGACTCACCGCCTTGAGCAAGGATAAGACCCCAGGTGCTCACCAAAGCATTAGACCTGCACACACAAAAAGGCAGGAGTAGCTGAGGGGAAGGAAGTGGGGTCCAGCAGGGGTAAGAGTCATGAGGAGAGGGTGACGGAGGGCAGATATGGCCACAGTGCCTGTGTGCAGAGTACTGTCCAAGGTAAAAACCAAGACTGCTTCGCCTTCAGCAAGAGGCAGTGTGAAGATGTCTTCCCTCTCTGCTTGGCCTGGGTGGAGTCACTGAGGAGAATCACCTCTGGACAGGCTCGTGAGGGTGTTTCTCGGTTTTACCTGATGACAGAAGACCTTGAGTGTGGGTAGCAATGTCCCATGGGGTGGGTCCAGGACTAAAGAAAAGGAGAAGGCAAACTGAGCACCAGCCCCCACACTCGTAACTAAGTGCAATGTGACCCGCCTACCTTCTGCCTCCTAGCACAGGGATCCTGATCCTGTATCCCCTGGTCCCGAGGCACAGTCAGCCCCTCTCCTAAGATGCTCTCCTGGGTTGTTGATCTCTCTACGACAGTGGTTCTCAACCTTCCCAAGGCTGCAACCATTAATACAGTTCCTCATGCTGTGGTGGCCCCGGCCATAAAATTACATTCATTGGTATCTCTAACTAATTTTCTACTGTTGTGAGCGGGGATGTAGACATCTGTGTTTTCTGATGGAAGTCGGCCAGGACTGTGAAAGGGTTGCTTGAGCCCCGTAGGGGTCGCGACCCACAGGTTAAGAGCTGGTCCAGGGTAACTCTAAGTAGCTTTCTGATGGTTTATAGAACAAGGTTTTAAAACGTGGGCCGAAAGCTTTGTATTTTCCCCGTTTTTCTTTATACTCCCATAAAGAGCTCATGTGTGATTTAGTGCTAACCCAGGCCTTTAATGTTGTGTCTGGGTTTATTATCATTTAGAGAACTCAATAGCACCTCTAATTTCATTTAATTATTTATCAGCATCTTGGACATCGGTCTCATCTTGGAAGTGTGACTCTGGTGGTCATAAAAGTGTGTAAATCAGTGTGCAGTGTTAAAGTGATACCCTGCACAAGAGTTTTACTTCAGTTAATTGGCTGCCCAACAGGAAGCCATTATGACGGAAGGCCGCAGAGTGCTTTCCAGACTATAATTAGACTTGTGGAACCAGCATCACCTTCAAGGACTAGATATGTCCCGGCATATTTTACCCAAGGCAAAGCCCACTGTCCATTCAATAAACCGTCTCATAATAGAAACAGAGGTGCATTCCCAAGGACAAACCCCCAGAGATGGAGAGAACCTTTGTCACCAAGGAGGGTGCATTCCTTAGCTCTAAGGTTACATGGATGTGTGGCTGACACAGAGTGTGAAGACAAGTGATCTTAGCAGAGTGAGTGTGAGGGCAGAGAGCAGGGTGGGAGAGACAGCTCAGTGGTTAGGAGCACTGGCTGCTTCAGGTCCTACGTGGGAGCTTGCAACGCCCCGTAACTCCAGTTCTGGGACTTCTCTTTTGGCATCTGTGGGTACTGCACACATGTGGTACAGAGACATATGTGCGCACTCGTGCATACACACACACACACACACACACACACACACCATTAAACACAGAACAAAAAGCAGACATAAGTAATGCATTACTGAAGCCCTCAGTGACATTGTCTCTCTCACTGCTATGATAACATGTTGGTCTCTCTCTCTCTCTCTCTCTCTCTCTCTCTCTCTCTCCCCACAGGAGTACATTGCTAAGAACTTCTGTGTTATGCAGTCTCAGATCGGCTATGATATTTTGGCAGAAGACACGATCACAGCCTTGTTACACAACAACCGCAAACTGCTGGAGAAACACATCACGGCCAAGGAAATCGAGACCTTCGTCAGCCTGCTCAGGAGGAACCGGGAGCCGAGGTCTGCTCTGGTGTGGCTGGTGGGGGTCACGCCAAGCTCTGCTCTAGTGAGGTTGCACTACAGCAGGGGCTTGTGCATTACCCTTTGGCCCATGCTGCCTCAGAGTACAGAGCGGCCAAGGACACCCACAGTGCTTGCTCCCCTGTGTCCTGTGATAGCAGGTGCCAGATGATGAACAGGCACTTCCTGAAGTGTGTGTCCTAGCCCTCTTACACACTCCTGAAGTGTGTGCCGTAATCCTGTTACACATTCACCTTCTGAAGTGTGTATCCTAACCCTGTTACACATTCCTGAAGTGTGTGCCCTAACCCTGTTACACACTCACCTTCTGAAGTGTGTGCCCTAACCCTGTTACACACTCATCTCCTGAAGTGTGTGTCCTAACCCTGTTACACACTCCTAAAGTGTGTGTCCTAACCCTGTTACACACTCACCTTCTGAAGTGTGTGCCCTAACCCTGTTACACACTCATCTCCTGAAGTGTGAGCCCTAATCCTGTTACACACTCACCTTCTGAAGTGTGATCCCTAACCCTGTTACACACTCATCTCCTCAAGTGTGTGCCCTAACCCTGTTAGACACTCATCTCCTGAAGTGTGTGTCCTAACCCTGTTACACACCTCCTGAAGTGTGAGCCCTAATCCTGTTACACACTCACCTTCTGAAGTGTGAGCCCTAACCCTGTTACACACTCACCTTGTCTGTTTTTTTCTTTGTGTGTGTGTGTGTGTGTTTTGTTTTGTTTTGTTTTTTGATATTTGGTTTTGGGGGAACTCACTTGAAAGTTCTAGTGGATGAAAATCACCCAATAAACAGAGGCAAACAACCATTCAGAACAAGGCTTATTTGTAATGAGAAGAACTGTTAAAGCTGCCTTTAATGACGCAGTAGATGAACAACACGCAGAGAAATACCGCACAGAAGCAACGTTAAAACAACGTCAAAATAAGCTTTTCTTATTAAACTCCAAATTACACTTTGGTTGTGGGGACTGTACTGAAATGCTTTTGCCTTGGGCTGGTGAGGTGGCGCAGGTGGCAGAGCATTTGAAGTCTGACAGCACATGTTCGACGCCCTACTCTGGCAGAGGAACTGTGTGTGGTGGCACTTGGCTCACATCTGTGATTCCAGCATCCCTTGGGGAGGTGGGAGGTGGAGGCAGGAGGTCAGCCAGAGGCACACAGCACAGTGGGTGGGAGACAGAGCTGCCTGTTGGTCTCCATGCACACCATGACAGGCCACGCCCAAATCCAGACATGCACGAATGCTTCAACACTTAAAAAATTAACTTTTAAAAAAAGGAGTGGCTACACGCAAGATTCCGTGTGTAATAATGAAATTGTTGAGGAACCAGTAAAAGGTGTTCAGTTAAAATATGAAATGATTGTCTTAACGTTTGCCTTTCCCTCCCTAGGTTTCTGGACTATTTGTCTGATCTCTGTGTGTCCAATAGCACGGCCATCCCCGTCACTCAGGAACTCATCTGCAAATTCATGCTGAGCCCTGGCAATGCGGACATCCTCATTCAGACCAAGTAAGCTGCTCCGTGGGGTGTCTGTGGGGAACAGCCCTGCTGAAGTGTGAGTCCTAATGGAGTCATTGGTCACTGGTGTCCAGGCTGGTGTCCATGCAAGTGGAAAACCCCATGGAGAGCTCCATCCTTCCTGACGACGTTGACGACGAGGAGGTGTGGCTCTACTGGATTGACAGCAACAAAGAGCCTCATGGCAAGGCCATCAGACACCTGGCCCAGGAAGCCAGGGAAGGCACCAAAGCTGACCTCGAAGTTCTGACCTATTACAGGTACGGGGACACACACACTGCCACCGTGTGATTGCAGGGAGCCCGTGCTCTCAAACCTCTGAGAGTTACAGATACAGTCGGAGGGCATTTAAAAGTTGTGTCAGGGCGTGGGGGCTGAAAGGGTGAAAAACATTTCAAGGTGAAAGTCAACACCCGTGCTCTCCATTTTCTGACGAGCTTGGGGCTTTTGGGCAGGTGTTTCTTCCTGCTCCTGATGGGATGTGGGGCAGACCAGAAGCAGTAAGACCGTGGCTGTGGTTAGAGAAGAGCAACCGGGTGGGACAGATCTGGTGGCAGGAAGTAGCAGTGGGTCGAGATGGGCTCCTGTGAGCAGCTGATCTTCTGAACTCAAGAGGGACAGGTGTCTGTAGCTCTTACAGGTCACCTGTGTTTAGTAGCAAAAGCACTGGGCGGGCGGGGGGTCGTCAGAGGTCAACATGTTGGGGTCAGTAATCTAACTGGGGGGCTGGCAAGATAGCCTGGTAGGTAGGTACACTTGTCAGGTGAGCCTCACAACCTGAATTTGATCTTTGGGGTTCAGATCTTTGGGGCTTATTACGGGAGAAGAGAACCAACTCCCAAAGTTGTCCTCTGACTGCCACACAAGTCATGTGTCAAATGGACACCCTCTCTCCCCTTCAAAGATAACAACAACAACAACTGTTAATGACCTAACTGGCTCTATGAATTTAAGGGATAAAACCCAAGGCAGAAGTTGGTGGGAACCAGGGAAGGCTACAGAACCAGGGTCTCCCTGTTTTGGTATCTCTCAAAATCAAGCCAGTGGGGTGTCCTTAACAGCAGCACCGAGTGAGTGATCCTGTTTTCTTTCCAAACCAAGTGGGAACAAAATCAGTGTGGCTTTCAGAGACCTGTTCCCTCCCCAACAGAGGCTGGGGAAGGTAGGGAGAGGTGACTTCATGTGGCTCACTGTCCATTATAGGCCTGGTGGATTTGATATTAGGACAGAAAGCCTAGCCACAAGAGGTTATAGTGACAGGGATGGAACAAGACCCGTATTGTCATTTATTTACAGAGTTTGATTCGGTGTTGTAAGTACTTGGAAACAGTTGTCATACCTGGATGCTGGCTGTGCTTTGCCTGTTAGGGCCTTAATGGAGGTGACAGGGATACTGTAACACGTCTCATGCATTTAGGTACCAGCTAAACCTCTTTGCAAGGATGTGCTTGGACCGCCAGTATCTGGCCATCAATCAGATTTCAACCCAGCTATCTGTAGACCTGATCCTGCGGTGTGTGTCTGATGAGAGTCTGCCCTTTGACCTCCGAGCATCTTTCTGCCGACTCATGCTCCACATGCACGTTGACCGGGACCCCCAGGAGTCTGTGGTGCCCGTTCGATACGCCCGGCTCTGGACCGAAATCCCCACAAAGATCACCATTCATGAGTATGTTTGGAAACCTCATATCTTAGTTGGGGGTTACCATTTTCTGTGACCAAAGTAACTTGGGGAGGGAAGGGTTGATTTGGTTTATACTTCCACTGTTTATCCTTGAAGGAAGTCAGGACAGGAACTCAAACGGGGCAGGAACCTGAGGCAGGAACTGAGGCACAGGCCATAGAGGGATGTTGCTCACTGGCTTGCTCCCCATGGCTTCTTCAACCTGTTTTCTTTTAGCACCCAAGAACACCAGTCTAGGGGTGGGACCACCCACAATGGCACCTTCCGCACCAATGACTAAGAAGATGCATTACAATCTTTCCTACACCTTGATTCTAGGGAGGTAGTTTCTCAATTGATCCCCCTCTCCAGTTGACAGAAAACTATGCAGTGTATGGTATTCATTACTTTTTTCATTTCTGTGACCATTTAAATAGCCGAGGAGACATACTTTAATGAAGGAAGGGCTTATTTTGGCTCACAGTTCGAAAGGTCCATCTTAGCAGGGAAGGCTCAGCCCCAGGACCTTGAGGCAGCACCACCATGAATCCACACGCAGGAGGCAGAGGGAGCTCTCTTCTCATTTTTCCTCCAGCCCCGGTATAGTGCTTTCCACACTCAGAGTGGACCTTCCCTTTTCAGTTAATTGCTTCTGGATACATCCCCAAGATGTGCCCAGCGGTGTGTTTTCTAGAGGATTCTAGAAGTGAAGATGAGGTGTCACAGAGATGTTTAAATTCAGCAGACAAACACAAAGTGAAGTGTTTTCAACTTTGGAAGGAGAACGTAGGAAGGTATTTGCACACATTTGCACATGGATGTTCTCACTGTCTGAGAAGAGTCAGGATGCTCCCTTCCAAGGGCAAATGCAGGCTCGCTAGCAGGAAGCGTGGTTCTGGAAGCCAGTGGACAACTAACCCCAACACCCCAACACCCACGGCTTGCTGGGTGCCCGGTGCTCTGGCAGACCTCACCTGGCTCGGTCCATGTCAGCTTGCGTAGCCCCCGATGAGCGAGGTCGACTGAGGTGTTCAAGGCGGTGCACTCTGGGTGTCAGAGCGTGTAACAGCCCCACCCCTCAGTCCTTCAAGTCAAGTGAACTTGCTCTTCTGTCTGTCTGGGCAGGTATGATTCCATCACAGACTCCTCCAGAAATGACATGAAGAGGAAGTTCGCCCTGACAATGGAGTTTGTCGAAGAATATTTGAAAGAAGTTGTAAATCAACCCTTTCCTTTTGGAGACAAAGAGAAAAATAAACTGACATTTGAGGTATTTAAAACTGCTAAATTTATTTTCGGTGTGCCTAGTGCCCACGATGGTCAGAAGAGGGCATCAAATCCCCTGGAACCAGTTGTGAACCACCATGTGGGTGCTGAGATCCAAATCTAGGTCCTCTGGGAGAGCAGCAAATGCTCTAAATCACTCCAGCCCCTCTTGAGGCATTTAAATAGCCACACACGGCAGGATTGTGTACACACGGCAGGATTGTGTACACACGGCAGGATTGTGTATTCTTGCTAGAAACCAGATGCAATGAGCATCAAAGATTTTCCTTTGCTTCAATATTTAGAGTATTTGATATGGTTCCATGTTGATGATAAAAATATAGACTTGCTATTTTAAACTTTAATCTGTTCATTAGCTTATTTTTAGACGGTATGGGATACAGACCTGCACTTCACATGCTAATTACACTACAGCCAAGAGATTCCATACAGTTTGAAACAGAAGAAAAATAAAAGAAAAACTTTGTTACAGATCCCTCCCCAGGAGAAGTTTGTAAATTCTCTCTCTCCCTCTCTCTCTCTCTCTCTCTCTCTCTCTATCATATATATGTATGTATATATATAGACACACACACACACACACACACACACACACACACACATATATATATATATATATATATATATATATATATATATATATATATATACATGTATATTACCTTTTCTGGTTGGGATTTTGTTACAACGTACTCAGCGACTAGTAATACCAATTCCTAATACACTAATAGTCAGTAGAGTTGCAAACAAAAGCTCACTTCATTAATAAAGAGCGAAGTCCCTGCCAATCACACCCCTGTCCGCTCTCGCTGTCACTGTGCACACCCCCATGAGTCGGGAGCCTGGGTGGGGTGCAGTGGGGTCTGTGCAGTTGGTCCTGTTTCTGCTCCTCTCAGGTGGGTGTTGGTGGCCTTTCTGCTGTGCTGGCTTGTCACCTCAGCACTTTCCCACATGGCTTTTCTGTGGTGAAGTGTCCTTACCACAAGGCGCCTGGCTTCCTACAGAGAGCAAGAGAAGGAGAAGGAGTGAGTGAGAGAGTAGGGAGGAGAGAGAGGGGGGCAGAGACAGAGAGATTCAGAGACAGAGAGAGGCAGAGAGAGGCAGAGAGAGACAGAGAGAGACAGAGAGAGACAGAGAGAGGCAGAGAGACAAAGACAGAGACAGAGAGGTAGAAAGAGACAGAGACAGACAGAGACAGAGAGACAGTGAGAGACAGAGTGACAGAGAGGGACAGGGACAAAGACAGACAGACACACAGACAGAGAGAGAGACAGAGAGAGAGAGAGAGAGAGAGAGAGAGAGAGAGAGAGAGAGAGAGAGAGAGAGAATACTCCCAAGCAGTGTTCTGTCATCTAACCTTGGGAACAACACAGTGTGTCTGCTGTGACCACACCAGCCTGACAGCTGTAGGAGAGGTAGCCAGTACTGTAGGAGAGACAGCCTGTACTGTAGGAGAGACAGCCTGTACTGTAGGAGAGACAGACAGCCTGTACTGTAGGAGAGACAGCCTGCACTGTAGGAGAGACAGCCTGTACTGTAGGAGAGACAGCCTGCACTGTAGGAGAGACAGCCAGTACTGTAGGAGAGACAGCCTGTACTGTAGGAGAGGTAGCCAGTACTGTAGGAGAGACAGCCTACACTGTAGGAGAGACAGACAGCCTGTACTGTAGGAGAGACAGCCTGTACTGTAGGAGAGACAGACAGCCTGTACTGTAGGAAAGGTAGCCTGTACTGGAGCCGTGTCTGGAGGCTACATCTCACCCTCGTTCTTTACTGTATTACCCAGAAGGCCACAGGCCAGCATAGAGAACATGGAGTTCTGGGCCAGTTTATGGCTCATATTTAATAAAATAATGTAACTACTTATTAAGTGGAATCCTTCTGACTAATATTTAACTAAATGGTAAGAATTGTAACATAAACATTCCCGAAGTCACTTTAAAGGCTCCAAATTAACCCTAGATTCAAATCAGTCACAATCTGAGCAATCCCTTCACAGGGATTTTAATTTCCAGGTGTCTCAGAATTAGGCTTTAGGATTACGTTAGTTATCAATTCCATTTTCCCACCGCCCTCTCCCATGCAGGTGGTCCACCTGGCTCGGAACCTGACCTACTTCGGATTCTACAGCTTCAGTGAGTTGCTGCGGCTGACAAGGACACTGCTGGCGATCCTAGACATCGTCCAGGCCCCCATGTCATCATACTTTGAACGATTAAGCAAGTTTCAAGATGGAAGTAAGAGCTTTGAGGAATGTAATGATACTTTTGTTATTAAGCAGGAGGGAGATAAAGACCAAACAGAAACACACACAATGCGTGTGTTCAGTCCATACAAACATTGACTCATGATGGTGCTAAGTGATAACAGGGTGGACACATGAGCGTTTTCTTCTCATGGTAATGTGTGTGTGTGTTCACATGTATATGGACACATATGTACTAGTAAGTGTGAAAATATGTGTGTGTGTGGTATGTGTTCACATGTATATGAGCTGTACTGGTAAGCATGAAGGTGTGTGTGTGTGTGTGTTCTGTTGCTTGAGCTGACAATACTCCCACAAGAGTTGCTGACTGATAAAGCCAAGTATCAGGCATGAGAAGCTTCTGTTCAAGCTGTTGGTCAGGCTAGTCCAAGTGACTCCCAAACAATAAAGGCTATTGCTATGGCCGTTGGTTTCCTCCCGGATGTTGAAGGCAAGTCCCTATTGCTAAAAGGAAGACATTTTGGTCTCAGGACTCAGAAGATTTGGCTGTATCCAACCTGAAAACCTCCTAGAGTCTAGTTCTTAGTACAGAAAGTGCTCTGCAAGCTGCCGAAAGATTAAAGCAATGAATGTTCCCACCCAGATGTGATGCCTATAAATCACAATGACCAGCACAAGACACTACAGGGGTGACTTGAATGAGAATGGCCCCCATAGGCTCATGCATTTGAATGCTCAGTTCCTGGTCAGTGGAACTGCTTGAGAAGGATCAGGAGGTGTATCTTTGTTGGAGGAGGTATGTCAGTGGGGGTGGGCTTTCAGGTTTTAAAAACTTACAGCATCCCCAGTTATCTCTCTTTGCCTTGTGTTGTGGATCAGACATAAGCTCTTGGCTACCACTCTAGCCCCATCCCTCCTCCCCTGGCCAAGCTCCCTCCCATTTTCTCTTTCGGTTATCTAAATAGCTCAATAACAAAAGTTTTCAGGACCTCCAGATGAAAACCTAGGATCCTTTCTGCCTGGAGCCTGCATGCCCATTAGAGAAATTGTCAGTGTTTCCTCTACTCAAAAGCATGTTACAGGGAATGCTTCCCTTTATGAGCACAGCAGATTGTGCATTTGGGGAAGGCGATGAATTCAAAGAGGTGGCAACCTTTCTGCAGTGTACCTTTGTGCAACTTCTATTGCTCAATGCTGTCTGGTGCATTCATGTTCTTTCCAGCTATCTTTAAAATCTTTTTATTTATTAGTTGCCTCTGGACTTTGTAAGCATTCTTATGGTTCACACTCTTTTATCAATGGGGGTTCTGTTGCCCCGAATCCCATTTTTATCTCCCTTCCTCTTGGCTCACACCTTCTACTCTTCTGGAAGGGAGCATGCTTTGCCAGATGCCGAGGCCTCTATTTCAGGCAGAAGCTCATGAGCTCTCAAAAAGTCAAGACTACTGTTTGCAGAGAAATGCTGGCATGCGCTCTTTCGAATCTAGTTGCTTACTGTAAGAGCTGAGACTGGGAAACAGGCCGGGACCTAAACTGTGGGAATGGCTGGGTATCCCTCGGCTGGCGGACTGTGGTCAGTGTGGAGGAGAGTAGTTGTAAATTGTGCTCTAGAGTGGTTGGAAGCAAATTCAGGGGATGACAGACAGCAATAACTCACTGGACATTTTTGTGCTGGTCATCCCTTTTTATAATGGCGTCAGAAGAGATGGCTCTCCCTGGGATCTGAATAATGGGCTTCTAGTCAGAGTAGACAAATAAATGCATGCTTGGAGAAGTCAGGCTTCTCCTGGGGTGAGAAATTGTTTACCTTTAATCCCACTTCTAAGTTCTTTTGTGTTATGTTTCCTCTGAGTATGTGGGAAGATGCACAACTACAGCATCTGACACTTTGTGACCTCTTGGTACCCACATCTGACACTTTGTGTCTTCTTGGTACAGGGCATCTGACACTTTGTGTCCTTTTGGTACCTGGCATCTGACACTTTGTGTCCTTTTGGTACCTGGCATCTAACACTTTGTGTCTTCTTGGTACCCGGCATCTGACACTTTGTGTCCTTTTGGTACCTGGCCAGGACCTTGCCACCCTCCTGTTTTGCTGGTAATTTCTAAAGCCATGAGTTATACAATAGACGTCCTTCACTAGGCAGCAGACTCCCATCCCTCTAAGGATTCTGCTCAAGGACATTTATGGGACCAAAAGCACAGAGGTGGCTTGATATGTAGGGAAGCCCATAGGCAGTGACAGCGTCCTTGGCTGTACACGTGAACACTCTTCTAACTCTTCATGGGAGGCTTGTGTAGAAACTGTCCCTTGCTGTGTGCCTGCTGCGCTAGGTGTCAAGATTTCATAGTTGACCCTCAGAGGCACAAAGTGAGGAAGAGGTCAGCTTTAGTGTTTTGAACCATTTAAGATGGCCTCCAAGTCTCTCTTTATAAACAAAACAACGGACTGAAACCACTGAAGCCATTTCATGAGCGACCCTCATTAAGGTGTTTACAGAGCAACGGAGGGTGTGGGGGGGAGGGGTCTTTGGGGGTGGTCTTGTTTCTTTATCGGTTAGTTAAGTGACTTCTAAAACGATGGTGAATGGTGGTGAACGCCAGTCAGTGAGAGAAACCACAGGGTGAATTTGGGTTTTGTCTGAGCTTCCACAGAACAATTGTGCTTTGGAGTTTTAAATTCTCTTTTCTTTTGAAGCAGGCTCTGGCTGTGCTGCCTAGAGCATCTGAGTTCTGTCTGTCCTTCTACCTCAGCCTCTCATGAAGAGAGCGACAGACTCCATCCTTTCTACCTAGTCCCTCTAGAGTTTAAACTCAAGGGTTGAAACATTTCATGAGAGAGAGAGAGAGAGAGAGAGAGAGAGAGAGAGAGAGAGAGAGAGAGAGAGAGAGACTTAATTTGCTTAGAGGGACTTGGTCTCAGTCTTTGATTTTTCACTAGTAATTTGCTGTATATTAGAGATAACAACCATTTCTTCCTGTTTGTCAAACCATTCAATAACTCCATAGCTCCCCACACCCATTGCACCGATACACCCAACATGCCCCAGCTTTTACAGTAATAGACAAAAGCATAGAAATCCCACAGATGCAGTGAGTTACATGGGTGTGAAGGCTACAGCCAAGTCCCCATCGGAAAATGAATGAGTTCTGCAGATGCTGTGGCCACCTATGCTTCATGTGTTGACTGAGTCCTCTTCTGGTGCCAGGCAACAATGTCATGAGGACCATCCACGGGGTGGGAGAGATGATGACACAGATGGTGCTCAGCCGAGGCTCCATCTTTCCAGTGAGTGTGCCCGACGCACAGCCCAATGTCCACCCCAGCAAGCAGGCGAGCCCCGGCGAGCAGGAAGATGTGACGGTGATGGACACCAAGCTGAAGGTTATCGAGATTTTACAGGTGTGTCCAGCATTGTCCTCTGTCATCGTGTGTGTGTGTGTGTGTGTGTGTGTGTGTGTGTGAGTGTGTGTATGTGTATGAGTGTGTGTGTCTTTGTGTGTGTCTCTATATGAGTGTGTGACTCTGGGTGTGTGTAAGTGTGTGTCTCTGTCTCTCTGTGTGTCTTTGTGTCTCTCTCTGTGTGTGGTGTGTGTCTATGTGTATGTCTCTGTCTGCATGTGTGTCTCTGAGTGTATGAGTGTATGTCTGTGTGTCTGTGTATGTGTAACTGCGTGTCTGTGTCTCTTCTGTGTGTGTTTGTCTTTGTGTCTCTCTGTGTGTGTGAGTGTGTGTGTGTGTGTAACTTGTGGCAGTCCTCCCCCCGTCAGCTTTCTGAGTGCTGAAATTCCAAAGTGTTAGGCATGATGCCTGGTTTCGTTGTGTAACTACGTCGAATGCTATTGGTGTGATATGACTCTGAAATCATGCTGAATTCATGAAGTCATGGTGGTCTCTCTTTTTTCTGGAAGTCAGTTGCTCTCATTTCATTACTATGTTTAGGCAGGGAGCAGCTGTCAATCTCACACGATGCTGCTGTGCACGCCAACCCTGTCGTTTTGTCCCAGGAACTGCACTGATGGTATCTGGCAACTGTGGAGTACTTTGAGGAAATCACATGTCTTTCCTGTGTGTTTATTATCAGCTAGGGTTGTCCAAGATGGAATTTTCTTCATTTAAGAAGGATTTTAAGTCAGGCATAGTTAATGATGATATCCTAATTACTTTTCTGTGTTTAATTTCTTGAAACATATCTGTGAGTTCCACATACCCAGATTTCTTGTTGTTATAGGAAACTCAAAAATTTTATCTCAGACATACTAGTATACTCCCATAATTCTAGCACTCATGAGGTAGAGGCAGGGGGATTTCTATGAGTTCAAGGCCAGCCTGAGCAACATAGCAAGACCCTGCCCCCATCTCTGTTTACCAGACATAGTAATTGTCAATTTATTACTTTTACATAATTACCTATCTTTGTGTTTCTAAGGGGCTGGGGATTTTTATCAATCAGTCAACATTAATACTTAGTTTTATAAATTTAATGAGCTCAGTTAGTTTGTGCACCAGACTCCTCCGCACAGAGGCTATGATTTCTAGCGTTTTCATTTCTAGAGTCTGAGAAACGGGCTCATGGTACCTTTGTGATAGCGTTTATTCCAGAGTCGGGAACAGAGCCCATGAACTGTCGTAAGAATGTGAACAGAGTTTCCCAAATCTCCCATCATCATCGAGCGTAGACTGAGCTCCCAGAAGCATGTCAGCAGTCCTGGAAGGCTCTGTGCATTTCTCATTCAAAGTAATTAGATTTATAATCACGACACATTTCCCAGTTCCCCCAGGGTTTCCAAAGGCTGAGTCCTGAGAAATGTTGGCAGGCTTCCCTACCCTGTGTTCATGGCCTTGAAAATTCACGTCATGTTCCTGCCCATGGGGCCCCAGTTCAGTGCTGTGTCCTGTCTGTGGTATGTCCCCTCCCCCAGCCAATGATGACCACAGCTGTAAGTGGCCTCACCTTCAGTGGTGGTCTCAGCGACCATGGGAGCAGGTGCTTTGTGTGGCAGCCACACTTTGCTGACTTCAGCCTCTACCCAGCACTGGGGAGTTTCCAGTCAGGACCCCCTCCTCCACAGATGCTCAGAGCATCTCTTCACAATCTGCACTCGCTGGCTGCTGTATCGTGAAATAATAAACGAGGGACGAGAGTTTACTGATATCAATCTGACTGAGAAGTTACAAGCCTCTAGAGTTTTGATTTTACCGGGTACAGGGACTTGTGACAGTAACCACAGGGGTGGATGTCTGAGAATGTGACAGAGTCTGAAGCGAGAGAGCCTCGAGATGGGGGGGCTGCATGAGGCTGGCCATGGAGGCGTTGAGACCGCTGGGGCCAGAGAGTAGCTGGCGTTAGCATGGGATGGTGCATGTTTTAATATTTCCCCCAACAGGCTGCTCTTTGTCAGCTCCCAGGGGCCATCCCTCTTCATCCCATTTAAATAAAACATGGTTTTCAGGGAACATTGTCTCATCCTTCCCTCTGACCTTTACACATTTACATTTTCATTTTTATTTTGTTACGACAAAATATATTTTGTAGGCTGGCCCAGACCTCACTTAGGCTGGTCTTGAATTCATGAAAATTCTCCTGCCTCAGCCCCCCAGTGATGAGAATGTTAGGAGTATAGGTGTGAGCCGCCATGTGTAGCCTTTTCTCTGTCTCCTCATCTGACATTGTGTCTGTATCTTCACGAGTAGAGACACTAGGAGAGCAAAGGTCATGAGATCAAATCCTCTGAGTTCTCATCTCCAGTGGAAGGAAGAGTTCCTTAGTGTCTCACATTGAACTCTTTCTCCTTTGGGCATCTGAGGTTTTTTGGTTTTTTTTTGTCTTTTAAATCCTGTGTACTGAGCACCCGTAGCTCAGCTTCTGTCCCTAACCTCCTGCTTCAGAACAAGCCCCAGGACATTTATCAGTCAGTGGTTCTCAATGGCCTGCCCTACACTCTACAAATCCCCATATGTTGTGTTCACAGCAGGTTAGTAGAGGAGTTGCTGTGGGGTTTGTTTTCCCCTCTTGACTTTATATTCCTCAAGAGCCACATTTACAACCTGGTCTCCAGAAAATATTATATTAAAAGGGATTTTTAATGTCTGTATGCATGCATGTGTATATGTGTCTGGGGGTTCTGTGCACACAAATGCAGATGCCTGCAGAGGTCGGAAGAGAGTATTGGATCTCCCGGAGCTGGAGTTACAGGTGGTTGTGCAGCATCTGACAGGACGCTGGGATTCAAGTTGAGTCCCTGCAGGAACAGCATCTCTCCAGTCCTGAGGGACTTTTTGTACACCTCATTATCCTCCTCTGCCTGGCAAACACACATGGGTGAACTAAGGCAAGAGTCGCTGACATGAGCTTGTGGCTGTTTCCGTGCAGCATGAGGGGAAGACCTTTAAAATGTGGAGAAGAGGATGGTGGAAATGGAGGGGAGAGAGAAGACAGGAAAGGGGTAGGAAAGGATGAAGATGAGAGGGGGAGAGGGAGAACAGGAAGGGGGCATAGGAAAGGATGAAAATGAGGGAGAAGGAGACAGAGAGACAGAGAGATCACAAGAAGTGTCATGAAAGAAGTGTGCTGTGGGTGCTCCCAGTGTCTTGAGAGCTTACTGTCATGGGGTGGAGCAGAGAATCCCGGTTCAGTGGGCTCTGAACAAGCAAGTGGAGGCAATGGGAAACTGTGACATAGTGCTCACGGGACAGAGAGACCTGAGCTCCAAGAGAAGTGGTGCTCTGCGGGGAGGGAAGTCTCTGGAAACAGAAGAGACAATGCCTACTGATGACACAAAAGGCAGGGTTTTTCCTTTTTAAAAAATTATTTATTTTATGTATACGACTACACTATAGATGTCTTCAGACACACCAGAGGAGGGTCAGATCCCATTACAGATGGTCGTGAACTACCATGTGGTTGCTGGGATTTGAACTCAGGACCTCTGGAAGAGCAGTGTCTTAACCACTGAGCCATCTCTCCAGCCCAAGGCAGGTCTTCTAAAGTCTTGGCTACCATAGTGTTTACTGTTCAGGAACTCAAAGGAGACCCTATGAGACCACAGGAACGCTGGCAATAGTTATGTGTAAAAACTCGGGCTTATCTCAGGGCAGTTGAGTGAACGCAACTAAACTCGCTGCACATCTCTCCTGATGGTGGTCTTCTCTGAACCATCTCATAACAGATTCATCCCTTGTTTTTCTAGTAACTATTCCTTCCAGGCAGGGATTCCCAATGTTTGGCTTCCCCAAGGTTCACAGCAGAGCTTGGGATGGTTACTTCATTACTGCTAAGCCGATAACAGAAACCCAAGGAGGCACAACACCGAGAAGAAACCCAGGAACCAGGATGTCAGCCTGCCTGGCGGGCCTGGCTTCTGGGCTGGTGTCAGTAGAGCTAGATCAACTCTACTGCAGTTGAACTCACAGCCTCTCTGCACAGAAGAGGTCTAGAATTTTCTTCTCAGCAAAGAAAACTGCAAGTGTGTCTGGGATCACAAGAGCATTCACTGCCTCTTAGACCCACAAGGCACCTCTACCAGAAATGCCTCTTAGCGTCCTGCCTGAAATGGGGCACCAGATTTCCTTGTTTCTAAAATAAATGGAGACCAGATATAGTGACACACACACACACACACACACACACACACACACACACTGTGCTATCCTAACACTTGGGACAGGATGTTCAAGGTTATCCTCTGACATACAGGGAGTTTGAGGTCATCTTGGTGGGAGGATCATAAATAATAAATGAACGAACGAACGAACGAATGAATGAATGAATGAATGTGGTCTCAGTGCTGATCAATGAAAACATCTCCTTTTCCTTCATTAAAAACTAACATAAACAGGCAAACAGCTGAGCATTTATAGTTTGCAGGTAAGATCTCCGATTGGCTCATTTGGAAGACAGAAATGTGGTTGGTGTGTGTCATGGCTTACAATCAAGACTGGCTCTTTGTGTATGTGGGCACGCATGTCACAGTGCCCAACTCTGTGGAGCTGGCTCTCTCCTTCCACCTTACCTGAGCTCTAGGGATGGAGGCCAGGTTGCCTGGCGTATGTGGCAAGGGCTTTACCCATGGAGCCATTTCTCCATCCCACAACTCACACCAATGCCACGCTAATGCCTGCACTGTCAGAGTATAATGGAGTCTTTCAGTACGTGCAAATGAAGCTAAGCTTGCCACGTTGCTTCTTCTAGTTCATCCTGAGCGTCAGGCTGGACTACCGGATCTCTTACATGCTGTCCATATACAAGAAGGAATTTGGGGAGAGTGATGGCAACAGTGACCCCTCTGCCAGCGGCACCCCAGACACATTGCTACCCTCAGGTATCTCCACAGCTGTACTTACTGTTTGCATTCTGTATTCTTTAAAACGTATTTTACACAATTCATTCCTTGGGAGTTTCATGTTTATTTATACAACGTATTGTGATCATATCCATCCACCACTACTGCCCCACCCTTTCCCTCCAATGCCCCGCCCCATTTTCCTCCCCCATTCATTTCCTTGTTTTCACTGAATCCAGCGGGGCTGCCGATATGAGCCCAGGTGTGTGGATATTCACTAGGGTGTGTGGTCAACTTACCAATGCCGTGTTATCAAAGAAGAGCGACTCTCCCTCCCAAAGAGTCATCATTGCCAACGTCCATGCTAGGACTTTGGTTTTTTTGGCTGGCCTGATTTGGTGGAGGTTACCTCGACTACTGTACGCCAGCCATATCATGTCTAGACATCAACACATCAAAGTGACCGTGTCTGCTTTCTGACTCTATTCTTTCTGCCCCATCTTCTACAGAGTCCCCTGTGGCTTGGGTGGTGGGAAGTTGCCAGAGATAATCCACCCAATGTTATTTGTACTCTTTATTTTAACCAGCTACCTGTACTAACCATTATCCATGGGAAAAGACGCTTCTCTGACCAGAGCCAAGAACGGCATGGATCTATGTGCACAAGCACAAGTATTTAGAAGGCTGTTTTTCAGAACAGGCTTTAGTAAAACAACAGGTTCTGTGGTTGGGCCTGTGAACTCCCCAGGCATGGGCTGTTGACCAGCCAGAAAACCTCTTCTGTGGTGCAGGGTTCATATCCAATCAAAAGTGGCTGGCTAACCCTATAACCACCCTGCCTCTATTGTTCAGTGGGCACATCTTCCCAGCATCTGTCAGTATTGAAACACACAGCATCCAGCCCAAAGCAAGATTGGGAGTGTTTTCTCCCTCAGGAGCCTGCACAGCTCCTTTGGCTCTATGTAAGTTAGCCAGCAGGAGGAGAGCTTTCTGGTCTATTGAGGTTGTTTTCTCTGTGTCTTGAATCCAAAATGCATGGTGTTTTCAGCTATTGGGTCTTGCTGTTTAGTATTGGTGGGCAAATGTCTTAGTCAGGGTTTCTATTCCTGCACAAACATCATGACCAAGAAGCAAGTTGGGGAGGAAAGGGTTTATTCAGCTCACACTTCCATATCACTGTTCATCACCAGAGGAAGTCAGGACTGGAACTCAAGCAGGTCAGGAAGCAGGAGCTGATGCAGAGGCCATGGAGGGATGTTACTTACTGGCTTGCTTCCCCTGGCTTGCTCAGCCTGCTTTATAATAGAACCCAGGTCTACCAGCCCAGGGATGGCTCCACCCACAATTGGCTGGGTCAGGGATGGCTCCACTCACAATGGGCTGGGCCCTCCCCCCTTGATCACTAGTTGAGAAAATGCCTTACAGCTGGATCTCATGGAGGCATTTTTCTCAACCGAGGTTCCTTTCTCTGTGATAACTCCAGCTTGTGTCAAGTTGACACAAAACCAGCCAGTATAAGAACCAAGGGTAATGACAATAGCCTGATATTCAGTCTTCCCCTGGGGTGGTTCTGATCAATAACTCACAGGGAGCTAGCTATTCTGTGCCTTGCACTAAGATTTTAATTTAATAAGATAATAATAATAATATATAATTATATATATATATATATATATATATATATATATATTTATAGCCAGAGAATGAACACACACATATTCAAACATATGTATATACACACACACATATGAGTATGTATATGTGAATAGTGTGTGTGTGTGAATAGTGTGTGTGTGTGTTTGTATTTAGTTAGTTTACACAATAATGGATTGTCATATGACTTCTTTGTGATTCCTGACTTTGCATTCTGCTTTTAAAGACCCTAAGCACCTTCCCTGTTTATCTTAAATGAAAAGCGTAATCTTCACCGTCAGGAAGCAGGGAAGGGTGAGTGCTGGTGTTTGGCTCACTCTGAGGGTGGCACCACCCACATCCAGGGTGAGAGTTCCTGCCTCAATTTAACCTTCCTGGAAACATCCTCACCACACAGCCAGGGGTGTTTCCATGGAGACTCAAAATCTGGGCTGGCTGGCAGTGAGGACATCAAAGTGAGGAAGCCCGGAGGCCTCGTCAGCTCCAGAGGCTGGATCTTTCGCACATTATGTTCTTTGGGTGAGAATCTGAGAAAATGTTCGTGCCTGGATCAGAGAGCAGTGTAAGGGACATCTGAGAAGGGCAGTGTCTGTGGGCGAGCCTCGGTCAGCCGCGAACAGAGGAAAGGCTCCCCAATGGCCGGCCGCCTGTGGTGCCGCTGGTGCTTTGGAATTCTTCCTCACACTTAAAAACGAGGATGTTTCTGAGACTTGGAACATAATCCCAAAGAGCATAAAAATGGCTGGAAAATTTAGAGGCCGTAGAAAGGGCTTTGTGAAGACTCAGAAGTAATTAACTCAGCTTCTTCCTGGATGGGCCAGGTCAGTCCTGGAGGGCTGTAACTCTGCCTTAGAATGGGGACAGCAGTTAATATAGCTCTTCTGAGGCTAACAGTTGTGTACAAAGACGATGTTCCATGTCCATGTTCAAGCACTGCTCCATCCATCAGTCAGCTGGACAGGAAGGATTCATTGACTGTAATGAGAATGGGGACCAGAGCAGTTGCCCCTTTACCTTTGATCAGCAGGCAGCCTGCCCTGCAGACAGACAGCCGCTGTTCCACCCAGGCGAGGAGCCCTGGCACCCCTGCAACACCACAGTTTCCCAGAAATACAGACCCCAAAGGGCTGTTTCCAGGAACGGTCAGACAGAACAAGAAAGCCATGCTGGCGGCTGCATTGACAGAAACATAACAGTTATTGGCTCCCAGAAGCCAGATTTCTGGAAATATAAGCTCTGAGTGTCAGTAAAGTATCCAAGCAAAGGTTGAGGCACCCGGAAAATCCTCTCTGATGGAGAAGATCTCTCTCTCTCTCTCTCTCTCTCTGTGTGTGTGTGTGTGTGTGTGTGTGTGTGTGAGAGAGAGAGAGAGAGAGAGAGAGAGAGAGAGAGACAGAGACAGAGACAGAGAGAGGCAGAGACAGAGACAGAGAGAAGTCTATCTGTATGTGAGTGTGTGTTAAGAGAATGGGATTTTCCCTTCTTGTTGGTGCCTTTTCTTTACATGCTCTAGACATCTTTGCATCACATTGAAAATGACCCTGCCCTACAAGAAGAAGAGACACAATTTCAAATGTAGCAGAAAGATCACATTGCTGGGAAGTGCAGTGACTCCACTCTTTATTTGGATTTTGATTCTTTAAAAACTGCTTTTCCCTGGGGGCTGGAGGGATGGCTCAGAGGTTAGGAATACTGGCTGCTCCTTTAGAACCCTGGTTAGGTTCCCCAAACACACATGATGGCTCACAACTAATGTAACCCAAGTCCCTGGGCATCTGGCACCCTTCTCTGGACACTGCACATGGGTGGTACACAGGTATACCCACAGGCAAAACATCCACACACATGAAATAGAAATAAAGGAGAACAAAATTCTTCTATACCATCACCAGTGTGACCTGTATTTTCATATATTTTATATAGGCATACACACATATGTTTGACCTATCAGATGCACACACATGTGCCGTTACTTATAAATAAATAAGAAGATCTTTGTAGATATACCTATTGTTCTTTTAACACATTTGATGGCAGTAATGTGTTAGTTTAAAGCATAGGTTATAATAAGCAGGGAGATAGCTCATTTGCAGCTCTGAATTCAATATACAGCATCTAAATATATGTACACATGTATAAACTTCAATTAAGATGCTCAAGTTTGTTCCAGTTTTTTTCTGTTGCTGTGATGAAATACTCCACCAAAGAGCAGTTTAGGAGAGAAAGGGCTTTATTTCAGTTTATATTTATAGGTTATAGTCCATGTGGCAGGGAAGTCACACAGCATACCTTTGAGAGAGCTGGTCACACCACAGCCACAGTCGGGACAAGAAAGAAATAAGTGCACGTATATATACATGCTTGTGTTCAGCTTGGCTGGTGGTATGACTCTTCGACAATCCAGGATCTCATGCCTGGGGAATGGTGTCACCCATGGTGGGCTGGATCCTCCCACATCAATGAACATTAGTTGTTAATTCAGTTCCCCACACATGCCCGCAAGCTAACCGAATTTAGACAGCTCCTCTTTGAAAATGTCTTCCTAGCTGATTCTAGGTTGTGTCAAGCTGACAAAGCTTTATGCTTGATTGAGTGGAACCATACTGTAATTTTCGGTATTAAGATAAAAAGTATGTTCAAGTGAGTGAACGTGAGCGTGAATTAAGACGAAATAAAGTTGTTCACTGTGTTTCTTCACAGCTCTTGTCCCTGACATTGATGAGATTGCGGCCCAGGCAGAAACAATGTTTGCTGGAAGGTACTGTCCTGAGTATATATCTTGCATATGAAAAGATCTCACCTAGAATTTTATTTATAGTTTGTTATCATCTATCTTTTTATACATACTTAGATAAGATAATTTCTCCCAGAAATGAAGCCTTAAATTTACTCTAAAGGAAAGAACATGGCTCTGATGTGAGCCACCTTTAAAAGCTGGGAGAAATAGGGTCCATGTGTTTAATTCTCTCAGAATTCTTACCTTTTATTTCCTCAGATAATGAGAATACAAATGCCCTTTAGCTCTGCTGTATAAATATTTCGGTGTCTGTAACACATCGCTTCCCCAAGTCTTAGATAGTTGAGGCAAGAAAGTAGCTTCTTTTGGTGTCCTTGGCTTTATGCATGAGAAGCAGGCATTCCTTCCTGGTGGAAGCGTCCGCGATGGGAGGAGGTAAGGTCCCTCAGGTACCTGTGATGTGATACTCTTCTTTGCTACCATGCCCCCGCCATATATGTGGTTGTGAAGTTTCTTTTTCAGAAATGAAATCATAGCAACCACAACGAGAAAGTAAATCTCAGAATTACCAAAATTTCTTTTTTAGTACAGACCTTAGGTAACCTGGGGAGACAATGTGTTTACACTGGGCTAAGGTAAAATGTTTACAATAAATCTGTCACCTGTCTGTGTACCAGTCCAGTCATGTATGTATGCATCTATCTGCTGTCTGTGTTCTCTCTCTGCACCATCTTTCCCCCACCTGTGGAACCTACTCGAATTATATCACACACATGGAACGTTACACATATGTCATGTGTCACATGTGTAACAATACACATATGACAGGCCATTCGAACTGCACAGCTGCCATCTAAACCAA
Organism: Micromys minutus; assembly: GCF_963924665.1. Classification (NCBI taxonomy): domain Eukaryota; kingdom Metazoa; phylum Chordata; class Mammalia; order Rodentia; family Muridae; genus Micromys; species Micromys minutus. Next base: position 2,994,218 of record NC_137972.1, read on the forward strand.
AGCCATCCATGCATGTTCTTCCTGAACATAGCCAGCAGCATTGGCGCGTGCCTGCAGGTAGACCATTCACCCCAGTGGGATCTTCTTCCACTCCCACTGTGCCAAACACACGGAGCCCCAGGGGTGATGCCCTTGCATTGTGACTGTCCTTCACATGGGGACATGGCAATCTCTTAGGCTCTGGGGGAAACCAGCCATTGGTTGATCTCAGAAAGGGGGACTCTGAGGGTTAAGGGGTCGAGTGGAAGGGCAAGGAAGGCAAAGAAGGAAGCGGGGAAATTTGAACAATGAATTGTGTATGAAAATGTGTCAATGAAACCCATTACTTTATGTGCCAAATAACAATTAATGAGAGATGATCTCGTGATTGCTCAAATGCCTGTGTTTTTCTGACCAACTCCTGAGAGTCTTAAAGAATCACCTTTGTCACTGTCCCTCCACCAGCTATGAGATAAGAAGTAATGCTGTCCTCCTTTTAATTTCTTATTTTGGGAAAATGAGGGGCATCAGCTTAAAAACGTGGTATGACTTAAATGACTGTAATATGGATCTCATGTAATTTGTTATTTTAGAATTACTTTTGGTTTTCTAGAAAAGAGAAAACCCCGGTTCAGCTTGATGATGAGGGAGGCAGGACTTTCCTAAGAGTCCTCATCCACCTGATCATGCACGACTACGCGCCGCTGCTGTCAGGAGCCCTGCAGCTGCTGTTCAAGCACTTCAGCCAGAGAGCGGAGGTGCTTCAGGCCTTTAAACAGGTGAGGCTGTGTGCCTGCAGGCTGGTGCTGGGGTCGGTGCCGGGGCTGGGCTGGGGCTGGGGCTGGTGCTGGGGTCGGTGCCGGGGCTGGGCTGGGGCTGGGGCTGGTGCTGGGGCTGGGCTGGGCTGGGCTGGGGCCGGGGCTGGGGCTGGGGCTGGGCTGGGCTGGGCTGGGCTGGGCTGGGGCCAGGGCTGGGACTGGGGCTGGTGCTGGGCTGGGCTGGGCTGGGCTGGGCTGGGCTGGGCTGGGGCTGGGGCTGGGGCTGGGGCTGGGGCTGGGCTGGTGCTGGTGCTGGTGCTGGTGCTGGTGCTGGGCTGGGGCTGGGGCTGGGGCTGGGCTGGGCTGGGCTGGGGCTGGGGCTGGGCTGGGCTGGGGCTGGGGCTGGTGCTGGGCTGGGCTGGGGCTGGGGCTGGGCTGGGCTGGGGCTGGGGCTGGGCTGGGCTGGGGCTGAGGCTGGGGTCGGTGCTGGTGCTGGTGCCGGGACTGGGGCCGGGGCCGGGGCCGGGACTGGGGCCGGGGCCGGGGCCGGGGCCGGGGCTGGGGCCTGGGCCGGTGCCGGGGCCGGGGCTGGGGCCAGGGCTGGGTATCTGCTTGCCTGGAATGCACAGACTCAGAGTTGAGTCCTCAGACCTACACCCAAGAAAATGGACACATAAAGTTGACTGGTCCTCAAGGTCTGAGAGTGTTAGTGATGTCCAGCCTGATGCTAGCTGTAGATGAGGTGGTCTTCCTCGAACCTTTTTGATGTTGTTGTTGAGACAGGGTCTCACTCTGTAGCAGGAGCTGGCCTGGAATTCACTATATTTAGATTGACCTTGAACTCTTGGCAATCCCCCTGTCTCTGCAGCCCGAGTGCTGTGATTGCAGGCATGCACTGTTATTATTATTATTATTATTATTATTATTACTTTTTGTTTTGAAAAATAGGTATGGCCTTGTATAAGCCTAGCAGGACCTGCTTCAGATTGAATCTCCCATAGGTGATTTTCAGTCATTATCTTTATCAAAGTGACAGACTCTAAAATCTAGGGTGTGCTGGAGAAGGGAACACCTTAGAAAGTTGGTTGCTTTGGCTGCAGAATTTAAAGATTCATTCCACAAGCCATGGTTTCAGTATAAATACTCTGTGATTAAAAAGATACAGAACCTCCAAAAACGGAACTGTGATGGGATCTAGGCTTTTCTCACGTAACGTTTGCACTGCAGGCCAGTCTCACGACGATTATGGGTCTCACTAATGTCTTGTGTTTAGTGGGGGGCAGACTTTAGGAAGCTAAATGGGAGCCATTTAGATGCACATGCTTTACATGTATGTGCCATGTAGTGTGTATAAACTAGAACATATATTGTTCTCTCGAGTTCTGAGGCTTTCCGTTTATGCTAGCAAATGTATATTGTAGTCATTAATATTTTCTTTTTTATTGAATATTTTTTTACATTTCAAATGTTATCCCTTTCCTGGTTTCCCCTTCAGAAACCCCCTATCCCAAATATTTTTATGATTTGACTTTTCACACAGATCCATGTATACAAAACCCCAGAACAAGTAACTTGAACCATGAACTTAGGGTTAGATTATCTTTTCAACAAATTTCTTATTTCTGTTTTATTCATGGGTATTTCCATTCATATATGTATGTGAACATATGTGTGCAGTACCCATGTATATATATATATGTGTACACATATGTGCAGTTCCCATGTATGCATGTTCACATACGTGTGTAGTACCCAGAGTCCAGCAAAGGGTTCAGATCTCTTGAAGCTGGAGTTACAGGAGGTTGTAAGCTGCCATGTGGGTCCTCTACAAGATCTCCAGCCCCCTAGACTTTTATGTTAAATTACTTCTGAGCATTTTGACATGTAAGAATTCCTTTTTACATGTGAACACATTGCTTGGAGTTCACGGGTACTTGCAGCTCAGCCTTCAGCCAGTACACATGTGAACACCTATGAATTCTGTAGATGTTGACCTTCACCTAACCAGTGCTCAAACATGAGATCTTAGGTGTGCAGGGACTAGGAACACAGAAGCCATGCGAGAGCATCAAGGGACGAAGTTCTCCCGTGTTTAGGTGCAGTTACTGGTGTCGAACCAAGACGTGGATAACTATAAGCAAATCAAGGCAGACCTGGACCAACTTCGGCTGACGGTGGAGAAATCTGAGCTGTGGGTGGAAAAGAGCGGCAGCTACGAGAACGGAGAGATGGGTGAGGGTCAGGCCAAAGGGGGCGAAGAGGCAAACGAGGTTTGTTTCCCAGATCACTTTTTTTATTTAATGTACATTAATTAAATCACATTTTTATTTAATGTACAATGAGTGCTTTGCCTACATACATGTGTGTGCTCCATGCGTGCACTGCCCATAACAGACATGTGTGTGCTCCATGCATGCAGTGCCCATAACAGACATGTGTGTGCTCCATGCATGCAATGCCCATAACAGACATGTGTGTGCTCCATGCATGCACTGCCCATAACAGACATGTGTGTGCTCCATGCATGCAGTGCCCATAACAGACATGTGTGTGCTCCATGCATGCAGTGCCCATAACAGACATGTGTGTGCTCCATGCATGCAGTGCCCATAACAGACATGTGTGTGCTCCATGCATGCAGTGCCCATAACAAACATGTGTGTGCTCCATGCATGCAGTGCCCATAACAGACATGTGTGTGCTCCATGCATGCACTGCCCATAACATACATGTTTGTGTGCTCCATGCATGCAGTGCCCATAACAGACATGTGTGTGCTCCATGCATGCAGTGCCCATAACAGACATGTGTGTGCTCCATGCATGCAGTGCCCATAACAGACATGTGTGTGCTCCATGCATGCAGTGCCCATAACAGACATGTGTGTGCTCCATGCATGCAGTGCCCATAACAGACATGTGTGTGCTCCATGCATGCACTGCCCATAACATACATGTTTGTGTGCTCCATGCATGCAGTGCCCATAACAGACATGTGTGTGCTCCATGCATGCACTGCCCATAACATACATGTTTGTGTGCTCCATGCATGCAGTGCCCATAACAGACATGTGTGTGCTCCATGCATGCAGTGCCCATAACAGACATGTGTGTGCTCCATGCATGCACTGCCCATAACATACATGTTTGTGTGCTCCATGCATGCACTGCCCATAACAGACATGTGTGTGCTCCATGCATGCAGTGCCCACAGAGGACAGAAGGGGCACCATATCCCCTGGAACTGGGGATACAGAGAGTTGTCAGCTGGTATGTGGGTTAGGAATGAAACCTGGGTCCTATGAAGAGCAACCAGAGCTCTCAACTGTTAAGCCAAGAATTGGGCCCCTACTTTCTTCTCTCTCTCTCTCTCTCTCTTTCTTTCTTTCTTTTTTTCTTTCTTTCTTCCTACAGAACAGTTGTGCTGATAGTGCTTACTCGAAAGCTAACTGCCACCAGTGTCATAACTGGTGTTTCTGAAATGCCTGCCTAGTGTTCCACTCGGGGACTTAATCTGCAGGAACGCAAAGGGTGTGTTCTGGCACAGCACTGGACGCTCTCCAGTAACTCTCATGCCCTGCTGTGATGGTAATCTGAACCAGCCGTCCTGACCCTGCCTCAGACAGCAACCTCGGGTCTCCCCGACGTTATTCTTTGTCTTCTGGCCCCCACTGTGGCTGTGAAGAGGTTCACTGTGTGTACAGTCATAGCTTAATTTTGAAACTCCAGCTAAGTACATATTAAGCCTTGTTAGAGTGCCTGCTGCTGAAACGTCAGTGTAAATATGCATATTAATTTTCATTTTTTTTTCTCACGCCTGTGGCCCTGCAGTAATTTGTGATTTATTTGTGATTTATTTGAGCTTATTCCTGTCTGTCTCACCCACATCCTATTTAGAGTTTACCAGGCCAGCTGAAATTTCAACTCCGGCCACAGCACTTTTTCATAACCGAAAACTGATTTTTTTCACATTTCCCTGGTGGTTTTCACCAGGCTTTTTTTTTTTCCTTTTTTTAAATGTTCAGGTTCACGTCTACCTGATATTCCGTGCGGACACTTCTAGAGTGTGAGGTAGTTGGGAGTTGCTTTTCTAATTTTTAAAAATATTTATCTTTTTAAGATTTTTTTATGTGTTTGTGCCTTTTGTCTACATGGATGAATGTGTGCCCAGTGTGTCTGATTACAGATTCATCTGAGGATGCCTCTGTCGTTATGAGATGTCATAGCCCTTTGACTGCAGATTCTGAGTCCTTATGCATTGATATCCTGCAGGTTCCTTCTTTCCTTCTTGAGAGAATTGTACTTGCCCCAGCCTGCTGCCAGGGGGCGCTGTTGGTCTGAGCCTACAGAGAGCCCTATCTTCAGGCCTTCCTTGAAGCTAATGGTTGCTCAGAGTCTGGGTCCAGCGCTGCAAAGCTAACATTGTGTTTACCTTCTGGATGGTCACGCTAGCCTGTAGATTGGAGCCCTAGGTAATGGCTTCTGGTTGTGTGTCCTTCCACCCCCACCCCCACTGAAGAGGTAGAGGGGGAGGGGCATGTCTTTTCATAGGAAGGCTTGTTGTAATTTTCACCTGTTCCTGCAGAAGCTTCTGAGGTGGCTTCATTCAAGCCTTTAGCGTGGTTGTTGTCATCAAGAAGGCCTTCCGAGGCTGGGATTTAGTCTAGAGAGCATTCTGTTGCACTTTGGGGGACTCTTTATGAACGGAAATTCTAGTCCTAGATCATGAGAGTGGGCTTTTCTCTGTGTACAGGGGCTTGAGACCCTTAGACCACGGCCAGAGGGAAAGCCAAGCCGCACATGTGCCTTTTTCTGTTCAGTGGGCTGTGTCTTCTTTAACTTTAATGTCTCCCTTTGATGTTTGTAGATCTGTGGTTTCTGGCCAGAACTTTCATCTTTCTTGGCAACCAACTTGACCTATCTCCTCCTTTCTCTCCTCCACCCAGTGTGTGTGTGTGTGTGTGTGTGTGTGTGTGTGTGTATGTGTGTGTGTGTGTGTATGTGTATATGTGTGTGTGTATGTGTGTGTGTATGTGTGTGTGTGTATGTGTGTATGTGTGTGTGTATATGTGTGTGTGTGTGTATGTGTGTATGTGTGTGTATATATGTGTGTGTGTGTATGTGTGTATGTGTGTATGTGTGTGTGTGTGTGTATGTGTGTGTGTGTGTGTGTATGTGTGTGTGTGTATGTGTGTGTGTGTGTATGTGTATATGTGTGTGTGTGTATGTGTGTGTGTGTGTGTATGTGTATGTGTGTGTGTATATGTGTGTGTGTGTATGTGTGTGTATATGTGTGTGTGTATGTGTGTATGTGTGTGTGTATGTGTGTATGTGTGTATGTGTGTGTGTATATGTGTGTGTGTGTGTGTGTGTGTGTGCCCCTACCCCCAATATTAGAACTCAGAACATAGGTTGCCAGCATGGGCTAAGGTTCCAAGGGACACCAGTGAACACCAGTGAATTTCTGCTCTGAAATTTTTATGAACTTTCGTGGTTTCTCAGTTCCTATTGAAAGGAGGCATCTTAAATATTTCATCAGTCACCTTCAGATGCTGTCTAGAAGGGGCTTGTCACATTCTGCCTGGAACTTGTCAAAGGTAGTCAGCTACTCTGTGTTTCCAGCCCCTGTATCCATCCCCAGGGTGTCTGTGCTGATGCTGGAGGTGACCCGTGTGGTCCACAGCCGAGCCTTCTGTCCTTGACTAGTTTCTCTGGAGTAAAGTCCTTTCCAAGTCTCTGCCTTGTGAAGAATGGAATCTATGCTCAGCACTTGGTAATCATAGGACTTTCTCATGTCCTGAAGGATGGAAGCATAGTTATGAATGGAGTCAACACTGATAGCAACAGAAGTGTTTGCATTAGAAATGGCTGGGGGTTGGGAGACTCTGGAGAGTTCCAAGGAAGGAGTGGGTGTTTCATTCGGCAGAATCCAGAGTGTTTCTGAAGAAGCGGGGCCACCGGAGGAGGCATCTAAAAGCCTTTGCCATAGCCAGGTGGGAATTTATGAATGTGTGGGGGCAGAGGTGGTGAGAGAAACAGGCAGACAGGTGGACAGAGAAACTGGAAGGGTCTGTTTAGAATGAGATGATTTCGGGTGACGCAGAAAGAAGTGTGAGGGGCAACAGCGTTCACCGATGAATGAATGTCACTGTGACTGAGCCAGCAGCAAGGACAGTGGTGACATACAGGATGAAATGAATTCTGCCACAGCACTCACTCCAGTGGGCCGTGGTCATAGTCATTCTTTGTGTCTCTGGGACTTTCACAGAGGCTGTAAATAAACGACTTTTGGTTTGTTCTGAAGAATCCAGCCTTCAGCTGCGTAGAGATTAGAGGACAGGTACCACTAATCCTTGGCATTTATGTAATAAAAATGCCTTCAGTAGCATGAAAGGTTAAGAATGTTTTCTTTTATAAGTGACACTGATTAAAAATATCCACTCTCTTCCTTTTATGCCCACAGCGTAGTTTTCTCGTTCTCACGGTGACAACACAGGCTCTTGAAGGGCTTGAGGGGAAAGATTTCACTTAAAACAGAACCTTTCATGGCTCATGCATGCTTTTCTTTGTGATTTAGGTTGAGTATACTAATTTCTAACAGATGTTCATTCTTTTCTTCAACCTGGTAAAAACTAGTACAACATCTCTTCAGAGTAAAGCCAGCACAGATGGACGTGAACTTTCCTAGTAGGAAATGGCCCTCCATCCTCCGTTAAATCAATGGAAGACTTCAACATAATTTAAACGAAAGAGAATTGGGAGGTGTCACCACAGGCAAAAGCATGAAGTATCTTAGCTTTATGTTCTTGGGAACATCAAAGTTCAGAATAGGACTCCAAATTATCCCATTGCTGGAGCTGATGTCTAACAATCACAGAGGGACAGATTTCACACCTGTGTCTGAAAGCCACGCCCCCCTGTGTGCAAATCCGTCTTCTGGGGCCATGGAAAGTGTGATCACTCTTGAAGGTCAGTGGGCTGGGGGGGGTAACCAGACAGTTTCAGCAGCATTAGCACAGACTAACTCATCACCTTCAAATACGTGTTTTCTAAATTTAGAAGGAGAGATTAAGCCAGGAAGGTGTGGCTGAGCGGGTTAAGGCAGGATTGTCCTTTCTGCCCACCATCTCCTTATTTAGCCTGAGAAGCAGGTCACCTGAGTATCTCAGTGCTCAGAGAGGCCCTGCTCCGTTCATTTTATTACTGTCATCACCATGGGTTTGCTTCTCTGTCTCTCACCCATTTCTTCCTAGGCAACTTGTGGTTTTCAGTATTTTCTTTTAATCTAACACATCTCTGTCTGTATGTACACAACTGTGTGTACACATATGTGCCTTTGTGTATTCATGTGCATATGTGTGTATATGTGCACAACTGTATGTGTACATGTGTGTGTCTCTGTGTGCACATGCATATGTGTATATATGTTAACAACTGGACTGTACACATATGTATCTCTGTGTGTATGTGCATGTATGTGTATATGTACAACTATGTGTATGTATACATGTATGTATCACTGTGTGTGTATGTGCATATGTGTGTACAACTATGAATATATATATATAGCTCTGTATGCATGTGCATATGTGTATATATGTGTATATGTGTATATATGTATGTATGCGTGTGTGTAAGTATGCACATGTGTGTGCACTGTCTCTGCCTGCCCATTGCTAGGATCATAGGTATGCTGTTATTGGCTTTCAGCTTTCGTAATAAAATAATTTACCCACTCAGTGACCTTAAGTCTGATAATTATACATCTATCTTGTTTTGGACTAAGGGCAGTATTTTCTTTTGTCAAGCTTCCTAGTTAGGTCTTTTTAATGCTCACCAAGTATGGGTCCATGTCTTTCTTTTGCTTGCAGATCTCTTGTTGTGGTTCTTTTAGTGGACACACGGAACAGGGAATGGGAGGAAGTAAATAATACCCCTGAGGGCTCTGTTGTCTAGACAAGGGGCGGGGACTGGGGATGACTGCTCTCTTTCAGGGCTCTTGAAACTAGTCCAGCCTTTTAAGGGACCAGAGGTTTGTGCCTGAAGCAGGGACAATCCTGTTTTTTATGGGCCCCATCGCTGGTCTATCCAACCCCCCCCAGAGGTGGTACTTGCCTCCTGTAGGGCACAGTCTGGGCATCTTCACAGAGACAGCCCTCTGTCAGTGTGTCCTTTTCTGTGGGAATGGAAGAGCAGTTCCTTGGAAATTAGACCTGTTCTGTGTTCAGCAGGGCACTCAGCATGTCTCTGTTGTCTTTTGGAGGAAGGGGCCTCACTTTGTCTTGCTGATGCTTGGCTTACAGTCCCTCCCCCTCAGAGAGCGGGTCTCAGGCATGTCAAGGATGCTATGGGGTCATCCTGACCACTGTGGAGTGTTGCAACAACCTCAGACAGGCTTGCCAGGTGTGCTAGTATTTAACCTCTGTGAATGCTTTGATGTACGGATGTTTTTCTGCATAGAAGACAGACAGGGCTCATAGTACAGTGCAGCCTGCTTTCAAGGGGCGACAGGAATGGAGTCAGAATTTTCCATCTACATCTACATCGAAGGCAGGCTTTGCACGGTTTCTAAAGTTTCTAGAACAGATGGTTTTTCCTGCACACTTTGTCTTGTTTCAGGGGCCTTTTTGGTTTAATTCTGTAGGTGGGTATGTCTTTATTCTTTATTAGAACACCCCCTACTGTACACTAATCTGTACACTAAGGTATGGGGATCTTGGAACTAGAGTTAGATAGTTATTTAGTAATGACCTTCTGGGTAGTTCAGAGTGTCATAACTCCTTCCTGGGCCAGAGGCATGACTCAGGCCATGTTCTGAGGTATCCACAGTCCTGTGGCTTCAGCTTGTGCTCATCCAAGCCACCCCAGACTTTTTAATATATAACAAGCATCCTTGCGGTATGAAGATCTGAAAGCCTGAGGTCATTCAGCTGCTTTTGTCTGAGGTTGGGTTTAAGTGGGTTTAGAGCCTCTCCTCTGCTGAGTGACAACCTCTGGAGACCACCGGAGAGCCCAGGCTGAAGGTGTAGACTATGAAGAACCATTTGAGGGTGAACTGACTGACTGTATATGGGAAGAGATAATATTAAGAGAGTGATTGAACACACACAATCCAAAGGCTAATAGGATAACTTCCACAATTACAACTAAATTCCACCTTGAATGGAGAGATGCAGTTCACAGCTATTTACTGAGATGGTGACTCATGAGCGTTTGAATGTAATTTTTGTAGCTCACTTAAACAGATGGACCATTAGTTGAATTATTGGGGTTATCTACACAGCGTTCAACATTGATAACATCATGGAAGACCCTAGAACAGCTTTGAAGAAACCCAAAACCTCGTGATTTTTAACATTAATATTCTTTTAATCTTTTATTTCTGTAGAGCTGCATTTGCCTCCTTAGAAGGGTGTGTGTGTGTGTGTGTGTGTGTGTGTGTGTGTGTGTGTGCATGCATGTGCATGTGTGCACATGTGTATGTGTATCTTTTGATTTGAATTAAGAGGCCTCTGGGGAACCTCCCTTATAACAATGAGGTTTAGGACAGATCTTCCTGTAGGTGATGTTAGTTGATGCCTTTTATTCCCTGGAAAAGGGGACCTAGCCTGGAAGTTCAGAAGCAACAGCAGCCGGGGCACAGACACGGTGGTTCTTCTGCTTTCTGTCTTGGGCACAGTGGAACTGCACAGGGAGAGCTCTCTCTTCTTAACTTTACAGGGGAGAAATAAAGGTCTAGGTTCAAACAGAGACACAGCCATGGCTTGTTAACAAGGGAGGAGCAGACAGTAAACCTGATGCTTGTTTGACCCGGTATATAAGGTTCTTCATATGTTGACTTTCTCAAGATTCCATGGGAAATGTTGCTTCCAGAAGAGTGGTTCTCAACCTGTGGTCACCTGAGATCAATGGAAAACATTGGCATCACAACTCATAACAGCTGTAAAACTACAGTTATGAGGTAGCAATGAAATAAATTTATGATTGGATGTCACCACCACATCAGGAACTGGATTAAAGGGTCACAGCGTCTGGAAGGTTGGGAGCCACTGATTTAGAAGGTTCCGGTTTTACAGTTCAGCCTGGGATTGATCAATGAATCCAGCTACCATATTCTGGGACTGTGGTGGATCTTTAGTCTGATGTCGGAAATGCAGTGACCCAGTGGGGACAGCCAGGTAAGCTTAGGTATGCATGGTGACAGAAGCTCTCAAGGTTGACAGGAAGGGTCAGTTCAGGGTCACCTTTAGTTACATACAAAGTTTGAGGCCATCCTGTGATATATGAGATCCCTGCCTAAAACAAACAAACAAAAATCTATAAATCAAACACATTCCTAGTGTTTCCTAGAGCCTAAGGAAAGGAAGCTGTCCATGGGGTGGACAGACAAAAAAATGTGGGGTATTTTGCTTGACACCAGGTTAAACATTATCAAATAACTGTCAAAAATAATATCAAAGAAATAAAAAAGTCATATTTATGTCAGGAGAGAGTGGAGGAAAGAGGTTGGAGCCGGTGTGCATTCTCTCGAGGGGAAGGAATGTGGGTCCAGGTTGAAACATGGCATTTGTTAGCTCTGGGGCACACAGCCTCAGGAACCCTTTGTGGATCCTGACTCAAGCCTTCAAACATCCTTATACATCATCCAGGGAAGCAGAAACTGTTTCCCAAACCTCCATGATGGCCCAAATGAATGCTATATGCAAGGCCAGATATACTTATCTGGAGATTTTAGTCCTTCTGTAACCTGACAGACATCTGCCTATGTAGCTGGCATTGTTCCATCATCCTGTAAGGGTTTATCATTCTGGTATCTGATGTGTGTGTGCAGGGGCAGGGGTGAAGAGACATTCATCCCAAGTGCCAACTAAACTGAAATCAGATTGGCTAGTAAAAATCTGAAAGACCAGCCATTAATGTTTTTCCCATAGTCTTTAGGAGTGTGGGGGGAGAGGAGGCAAGCATTTGCCTGTCTCGCGCCCCACATTCCGCCGGCAGGAATAGGCGTGCAACAACAGGATTCTTCTGCGAACAACCTTTATTGTACAATACTCTGAGCAGGGGATCTCCCTGAGCAGGGGACTTCTCCTTTGAGCAGGGGACTTCTCCTTTGAGCAGGGGACTTCTCCACGTGGGAGAGAAAAGCATTGCTTATATATGCCCAGGAGACTCCTGTTGCTACCTGATTGGTGCGCCCTCCAGTAACTCAATAGTATGCCCCGAGAGCGGGCTGTGACGTATATGGCGCATGCGCTCTAAGTCTCTTGGCTGGGCAACAGCTCTGTTTGCCGAGTTCTTGGCGGGAAGCCGGTGCCATGTTTGGGTGTGGCACAAACGGCTCCCTACATTTGCCATCAGAATTAGAGGTATTGCTGGTTGGTTCATGGAGTTGCCCATTGTATTAAAGAGTGGTTATTTGAAGAGGAGGCTTGGGATCCAGATGGTGAGCAGGATTCTTTGCTAGCTAAACCGCTCTACTGAGGGTCAACTCCTGAAACTGGTGGGTAGTTGAGGAAGGCTTTCACTGAACTATGTCCATTCTCTGGTTGTGGGTGCCACGTGGCTCTATGTGGTGGGATCTGGAAAGTTCTGTTTTAAAAAGCTAGGTTGCCTCCTGCTTAGATTTTAGATTCTAGATCTCCATCAATAAATTCCAGTCGAGTCTCTCCCCCCTCTCTTTGTCTCCCTCCCGCCTTTCTTTCTCCTCCTCTCCCTCTCCACATTCCTTCCCTCTTGCTCTCCCCCGCCAATCCCGAAACGCACACACATTTCTGAGCAGGACTCAGTCTGTGTGTGTTCTGTGAAGAATGTCCTGGCCCAGCTGTTAGCCAAACCTCTGCCCATATTCACCTAGAAGCACGTTTGGCTGGTGGTAAAAACAGCCCAGGACTACTGCTGGACTACTGCTGAACCATCCTTGCAGCCCTTCATGACTCTGTCACTGGATTTGTGCTGCATGTGTGACACTGTCCTCCACGGTGACATCCCACCTCCAACCTGCTCAGACCTGCTCAGCTCTGGAGTCTTGCACAAAACACTCCTACACTTTGCAACTTCCAATATTTTGTCTTTGGAATAAATTTAGGGCTTTGTGGATTTGGTCACTGGCCAGCATCTAACATTGTGTAGCATAAAATGAACACTATCCGTTTCTGTTCTCCAGGGAGGAGAGCTCTCGAAACATCTTTATTTTAAAGCATTTCCATAGTAGTAATAATAATAAAACCAACAAAACCTAACTGTCCTTACACGCTACATAGTTTCCATACTTCTGAGTCCCCTGATCCCTGCTTGGGAATCATCCAACTGTTCCGTGGGTTGGTGTTTTGTTCAGCTTAGTGGCTGACTTATTTTCTGAGATTTAAAAGGATTGTTTATTGAATTCTCCAGTGCCTCCTCCCTTTGTTGACTGCTAGAACTTTAAATTAAAATCATTATTCTTTATAATCCCTTTACAAAGTTGAGCAATATTTTTTCTGTCTCTTTCCCTGGGTTGAACCAAAGTACATTTTTTGTAATGCTTTTCCCAATATTATTTTCTTTTTCTCCTTTTTGTTGGTGATGGAACTTTAACCCAGGACTGTATACATACCAGACAAGTGCTCGGCCACTGGACTGTACCCCAGCCCAAGGTTGTTTTTTAATAGCGAGAATGCTTCTCCCAAGGTTGTTGCTTCCCAGGTTTGGCCTGTTATCTTTATATTTCTTTAATGCTAACAGACTCTGTAAGAGAAGTTTTGCTAATCAGAGCCTTGCTCACACCTTATACTAGTTTGTGGTACATGTGTTCTTCCATGTGAAATCTGTTTTTTTGTGTGATAGGGTCTCAGGTAGCCCAAGCTTACCCCAAGCTCCCGAGTTTGAACTCTAGATTCCCTGTTTCTATGATGCTGAAATTCTGGGATGCCCAGCTTAGACAAAAAAAAAAAAAAAAAAAAAAATTATATTTCTAGAATCTGCTACTCTTGCTTCTTACCCATAATTTCTTTTTGATAGGGATTAGAAACTCTCTGGCCTCTCTCTGGCTGAGCATTCCCAGGGCTGGCTACCTGCTCTACCAACTTTCCATACCTGCCTCCAGAAACAGGCAGTGCTAGTTGCTGGTCTCTTCCTGGCCTCAGGCAGGGATGCACATTTCATTCACTGTGAGGCTAATCCTGCCTCGCCTTTCTCAGCCAGGAGAGGGGACTATGCTGTCTTCCTGCTCTTCATGGCCTCTCTGTGACAGCTGGGCCCTGTTCACAGCTGGAGGCCTTCCACACCATCCTCCTCTATCCTATCTGAGCACAGTCACTTTGAGGGAAAGGGATGGATGCCCAGGAGGTAGAGGAATGTCAAGAGCTGACACAGAATTGTGATTAGGGGTACTTAGAAGTACCTGGCAGTGTTGCTGTAGTGGGGGATGGGTGACTCTTCTACCCAGAGCCTCTGTGAGACCATGAGACCTGCTCCGACGGGTCTCAGCCTGACTGCACGTTTAAGGAGCCGAGAGTCACCAGGCAGACAGTTGAGGCTGCTCACGTGTCAAACGGGAAGGAGATAGGATTCTGAGACCCACGGCTCAAAAGTTCCATTCTCTGAGACACAGGAGGGGCATTCTGAGTAGACGATGAGTGGGAATAGTGTTTGTTTACAGGGTTTTGTCCGTAGGGAATGGCAGAGGAGACGAGGTGGGGCTGCAAACTGCCAGGAAACAAGCAAAGGAGAAATGTGAAACTGATGAGGGCGAGGCTGGCTTCAAACTGTGTCATGTGACTGACAGGGACAGCATCTGTTCTAACCTCTCAGTTTGAGTGAATGTCTTAAGTGATCCTGAGCACCACAGGGAGGTCGTCATAGGAGGAATTCAGGGACATCAACTGGCCTTGTGTATCTGTTACTTTTCCTGATCTTAGACTGTGGTCCACTCTAACTGGGAGCCAAGGGCAGGGGATCAGGGCATCTCTGACCCAGCTTGAACCTGACATTGATCCCAATGTTCTGTGCTACGTGTAGGTCGGGGAAGTGACTGCTGGGCCATTCTCTGTGTTACCCCGCCCGCTCTCGCTATGGTACCTCTGAAAACGTGCCTAAGGATTTTTTTTTTCTGGAAACATCTCTCTGCTGTCCACCATATGCTTGGCTACATAGTTCTCACCTCTGAAGACCTTGACTTGACCTTGGCTCCTCTGTAGTAATGCTGCCTGAAGCTGGGGCAGCTTTTCCTCCCTCCCTCGGTAGCAAGTCGTATGCATTTGAAATCTCTGACGTCTCATTTCATGCTTTTGTAGGTGGCTGTAGGTTTCTGGTGAGAAGAAGAGACCTCTGTTTCTCTTAGATGTCCTCACAGTAGGCTAGCATAGGCACATAGTGAGTCTAACAAGCATCCTATGTTCGAGAGTGCTGATGGGTAGGTACTTTTATGGTGATTCCGGTAGGTGATATTTAGTGTGTGTGCATGTCCTGGATTTCTTTCTTAATGTGAAATATCAGATAACGGTGATTATAGTCACTTATTTTCAGTGTCTCAGTGTTTTCCACAAGTCTTATGGATGCAGTAATCTGAAACATCACTTTTAACCTAATTTATTCTTCCTTCTTCGTTGTCCTACACACACTTGATCTGTTCTGAGTTTGACTCTTAAGGATGTCATGGTAACCTGGCAGAGCATCCTGGGGTTAAGTGGGCCTTGCCTCTCTTGCCTCTGCTGTCTCTCACTGCTGTGTTATGGTTGCCTCTTCACCCATCATTTCCTTACGGTTCCTCTTCGGTGACAGAGCTATGTCTGTGTGCCTGCGGTTGTGACCCTTTCCCCTCACATAGAAACTATAAGCCTATGGTACGCCTGCCATAAGCCCACACAGCAGCCTTTTATGCGAACTTTCACTCATGGGGGCTCAGCGATGTCACTTACCCCGTAACATGGCTTTCATGAAGTTGTAGTGATGTGCGTGGCTCATTCAAGCTGAGAAAATTTTGGTGCAACAACAACAACAAAAAGCACTAAATTGACATCTGGGACAGATGTTTTATGAGCTAGCTACAAACATTATTTTTATTATAAAAGTAGTAAGCCTATGACAAACATAAAATACACATCGGTGTTGATTTCAGGAATCCAACCTCTTGAGCCCGGTGCAGGATGGCGTGAAGACACCTCAGATCGACAGCAACAAGGGTAACAACTACCGGATCGTCAAGGAGGTGGGCAGATGGTCCCCTTCCTCTGTGCGCACAGGCACACGGAGGCTGTTCTTGCTTATGTATGTTACAGTGCTGTGTTTAATGCCACGCTTTATCTTTCCAAAGATCTTGATTAGGCTGAGTAAGCTCTGTGTGCAGAACAAGAAATGCCGTAATCAGCACCAACGGTTGCTGAAAAACATGGGGGCTCACTCTGTGGTGCTGGACCTTCTGCAGATCCCCTATGAGAAGGTCGGTCCTGTTTACTGTCTTTCTTTGATTCAGTATTACTTAAAACATATCACCAAGTTACAAAGGTTATACGAAGTCCCCCCCCCCAATAGTTTAAGAGAAACCCTGTCCCAAATGCCCAGCACCCTTAAGTTTCTTCTTGTGTTTTCTACACGCAAGAGCGTGCTTTCACGCAATCTTGCTTCAACCTTGCAAATTAGGAAAGTATGGCAAATTCTCACTGAGTCCCACACACCAGGAAGGCTTGTGCCTCAGTCCCAGCCATGCTCTGTCGACACAAGTTTCTGCTTCAGAACCATGTAGACTCGTGGCTTGGCTGTACTGTCTTCTCTCTCAGCCCGGAACTCTCAGATTGCCAGTTAGAAGAGGGTCCCCCCTTTTCCTACCATGCTCTGGTTCAGTTTTCTGTCTTTGGCAGGAACATGGAAGGATGCTAAGCTTTGTGCAGAGCTTCCTATCAGGCACATGCAACTGTCATTTGTCCTGACGCTAGTGATGTGCCTTCTGGGTTCACCACAGTGAGGACCTCCCCATCCTCTTGCAATGAACAACTATCTTGTGTAGAGGTTTTATTGAGAACACCCCAATCTTTCATCCAACTTTTAATTCACATTTTTGTTAGCATAGGTATTGGCGGGTAACCAGAAAGTTTGGGAGAATGAAGGAGATGGGTTGTGTAGTGTGGCACAGACAGGAAGAGCAGGAAGGTGAGAAATATCTGGAGCAGGAAAGAGGGGGCAGGGCAGATGGATGAGATGCAGAGGCACAGAGGGCGTGAAGAAAGAAGAGCCACGGAGGGAAGCATCCATGGCCCAGGGAGGGATGCAGTGCTGTGTCCGTTCTCTTGGTGTTAAGTGCTGCCTTTGACCTACAGACCGACCAGAAGATGAACGAGGTGATGGATTTAGCCCACACCTTCCTACAGAACTTCTGCCGTGGGAATCCGCAGAATCAGGTCCTCCTTCACAAGCATCTCAATCTGTTCCTAACTCCCGGTGTAAGTACCACGGCAGCTCCAAATGTCCACAGCATAGTGCGCGTCCCGATTTACCGCTGTGTGAACGGAATTTTACCGACCTCTGTACATTGTCCCCCCCCCCCCCCTTATTGCGACTCACTCCGTAAAACCATAAAGGAGACTCTTTAAATAATTTAGAAGTTTAGATAAACCTTTATGTGCCAATGGCAGTTTCACTTATAATGTGTAATTTAGCGGTAGAGTCAGGATGTGAGAAGAGAGCTGATTTGATGACAACGTGGTGATGAAGGTAAGTATGGCAGCTGGGGCACATAGGAGTGGTGGACAGCTTGCCTGGGATGTGCAGGACCCAGCCCACAAACATACAAGAGCTGGATGCAGAGTACTCAAAGGTTGTCTTAACAATGACCCGTTAAGAGTGTGTCGGCAGATCCTGGGGCTGAGTAAGAGCATTCACTGTGGACGTGGGAGGACCTGAGTTCAAATCCCCGGTTCCCACATAGAAGCTAGGCACGGCCATAGGTGCCTGTAATATAAGTGTTGTATGGCAGACAGGAAGATCCCGGGAGCCTCTTGAACAGTCAGCATAACTGGGATAAGTTTTAGGTCCAGCGAGAGACTTTGCCTCAAGAGAATAACATGGAGAACACAGAGAGGCACAACAATACTTCTCTGGTTTCTGTGTGTACATGAATAGCACATGTACCTCTCATTCTACACACATGCATACAAATGCACGCATGCATATATCACATGCACACAAAATTAAAACATAAAACCTTACTTAAAGATCTTAAGAAAGAGCTAAATGGAATAATGAATAAAGTGTCGTCAAGAACAGGGTTGCTGACAGAACACTTGCTGACCTCCATTCTCCATCCGAGTCCCAAAGCGAGGCAGATTTCTTTCAGTAGCTGTATTTCACAGAAGACAGGCATTGGCCATTCCTGGTGGCTTCATGTAGGCGGGGAACTCATGCACCGTGGAGTAGACAGGTGACCTTGTCACAGTCACAAAGGTGCTCTCCTCTGCTTAGCTCCTCGAGGCAGAAACCATGAGGCACATTTTCATGAACAATTACCATCTGTGCAACGAGATCAGCGAGAGGGTGGTCCAACACTTTGTGCACTGCATCGAGACCCACGGCCGCCACGTGGAGTACCTGAGGTTCCTGCAGACGATCGTGAAAGCAGACGGCAAATACGTGAAGAAATGCCAGGACATGGTGATGACCGAGGTAGAGTCTCAGTCTGTGTCTTAGCAGCTTCGCAAAGGTTGTGCTCACATATGCACCATCCTCTCAGAGCAGGAAAGATGACCAACCTGTGCTTTAGAGATTCTTGCTTTCATTGTGATTATGTAAGCGCGGATAAGTTTACGCATGGCTACGTAAACACCCATAAGCCTTACGCTATGACTATGTGAGCACGGATAAGTTTACGCATGGCTACGTAAGCACCCATAAGCCTTACGCTATGACTATGTGAGCACGGATAAGTTTACGCATGGCTATGTAAGCACCCATAAGCCTTACGCTATGACTACGTGAGCACAGATAAGTTTACGCATGGCTACGTAAGCACCCATAAGCCTTACGCTATGACTACGTGAGCACGGATAAGTTTACGCATGGCTATGTAAACACCCATAAGGCTTACGCTATGACTATGTTAGCACGGTTATGGTTTACGCCATGACTACGTAAGCACCCATAAGGCTTACGCTATGACTATGTTAGCACGGTTATGGTTTACGCCATGACTACGTAAGCACATGAGCTACTGCTCATGACAACCGGACTTTACGACTTTTTTCTAGCTTTTCTTTTTGATGAGTAAAAAGTTTGGGTCGGTTAAATAATGGGTGTTTTGTTTTGTGTTTGTCTGTCTGTCTGTATGTCTGTACATGCACCATGTAGGTGCCTGTGGAGGCCAGTAGACAGAGTTGGGGCCTCTGGAACTGGAAGTAAACATATGAGCTGCCTAATGGGGATGCTGGGAATTGAACCAGGGTTCTCTGCAAAACTTGCTTTATTTTATTTTATTTTATTTTATTTTATTTTATTTTATTTTATTTTTTTACCAGAGCCACCTCCCGGGTTCCGACAATGTATAAAATCTTCAGTGGTCATAACTTATTTGGAGTTAATCCAATTCTCCTATTTCTAAATGCTTAGTGACTTAACAGAGTGATGACACAGATGGCTCCTGTTCTCTTTCTGAATCCCAGGAGGGCGTTCTCGGCCACTGTAATGGTTTTGGAGAACTCCGTGTTAGTCACTAAGAAGTGATTGTCAGGGCTTTGTTAGAACAGTGGGAACTGGGTATTTTAAATGAGGTAAGGATCTAAGAAACACAAGTGAAATACCCCAGCTGTGCCCCTCTTCAGAAGAGGTCGAGGTTGTGGACAAGCTGCTTTCTAGGCATAGTCAATGCTTCTTCGGAGAACTGGTAGCCAGATGCTGTCAGTCTGTCCACCGAAGCATTCTCCACCCACAGTCGCAAGATTACTACATTGGTGTGCGGGAGGTTTCCATCATCAGGTGCCTTCCAGTTAGAAATGAGAGGTGTCTCCCTGTTGATTCCACGGACCACCTAGAAACCTCAAAAACCAGTCCAGCGTAAGGCCTTGAATTATTGTAAAGAAACAACGAAGAGAACATTGTAAAGCTATAAAAATCCGCCCTTGAGAGAACCTGTATAGGAACGGGGGAGACAGCTCAGTCAATATTGTCAGTGATTGCGGCCCAAGTATGAGGACCTAGGTTCCCGTCATGCCAGTGCCAGAGAGGCAGAGACAGGGGAGTCCTGGGACTTGCTGGGCGTCTATTCTCACTGAACCTGTGAGCTCAAGGTTATTGAGAGACCTTATCTCAGAAAGTAAGGTGGGAAGTGAGCGTATCACAGACCACCAGTGTCCAGCCTCTACATGCACACAAGTACACACATACCTGTACATGCACATTAGCACAAACATGGAAGGACACACACACACACAAGCCATTGTTAGCTCATATTAATTCTTCATTACCTAAACATACATGGGAACTAATTTGACTTTGGAATCTGATCATCACAGCAAGGAACAGATAAAGAAAGAAATAAATGCATAGGTCTTCCCCTGACATTTATCAAAGGGAATGCTTCTGTGCATGAGGAAATATTTGTAACAGCATATTAATACCTAACCATACTTAGGCACATACATTTTTTGCAACAGGACCGTCAAGGTGAGCCAGTCAGTTAATTGGCTCATTGCTTTAAATGCTACCAATTTAAGTACAATAAATTAAAATTTATCAATCATTTGTAACCTGACCAAATTTATCAGGTATCAGTAATAGGCAATAGATAACAACATGATAAATTAAGTTTGCTACTGTCTCGAGTACTCACTAAAACCACACCACAGAGTATGAGGAGCAGTCATGTCCTAATCGTCCTTGCCAGATCATTTCTTGGCTATTTTGGCTCACTGTTCTATTCTCGGATGCCTTCACATGAAGTGAGGAACTTTCTAGATTTTTATAATGTTGTATGTACTTGAAGCAATGTGCAGCTGATTATTTATGTACATTAATCACCAAGAAGGCGAATCCTTTCACTTTTTATTGTTCACTTTTTATGATTCATTTTAGTAATGAGTATATGTATGTGAGCGCACTGCCTGCAGAGGCCAGAAGAGGGCGCCAGATCCTCTGCTCCTCTGCAAGAGCAGGGACTCACCTCTCTAGTCCCCCACTTCTCTAGTTTAGTGAAAATAGTCTAAGGGCTTTAGATGCGTTGGCTCTCCTGGTGCTGGGATTACAGGTGTGCACCGCCAGCCCTGGCTCTGTGTTGTTTGATTCTCATTCCATCTGAGGCTCTCACGCCTCCTGCCTGTTTTGGCAGCATCAGTAGCTGGTCACTTGGCAGGTGTTTTTGACCTTTCCCTCCTCCCGCCTTGATGAAGTTCTGCTTTTGCAGTATTTTCTGCAGTTATCTGCAGGCAGGTCAAGCCTTTAGAAATGTGCGACGCAGAGTCTCTTTTCTTCTTTCAGCTGATCAATGGGGGTGAAGATGTGCTGATATTTTACAACGACAGAGCATCGTTTCCCATCCTCCTCAACATGATGTGTTCCGAGAGAGCCCGTGGGGATGAGAGCGGCCCTCTCGCCTACCACATCACCCTCGTGGAGTTGCTGGCAGCGTGCACCGAGGGGAAGAACGTCTACACGGAAATCAAGTGCAACTCTCTCTTGCCTCTGGACGACATAGTGAGGGTGGTGACCCATGATGACTGCATCCCTGAGGTTAGCCGACAGGCGCTCTTCATCCGCAGACCGTGCTTTAGATTTCGGGTTCACCTGGATGTCAGACATCTCCCACAGTGATATTTCCGATGACATCTCCTATTTAGGAGAGGACTTAGCTGTACTTGGTTATGTAATCTACAAAGTTGAAAAGAGCACAAACGTTTCTAGCTTTTATTTTTGCAGAGGGAAGACAGTCCCCTTGACAGAGAGCTACAGGTGTCTCTCCGTGTCTACACATGACAGTGGGTTTCCGGGGAAGGGTTCACGTGTAGTGTTTGAGCAGGAAACAGGCGGCTCCTTCACAGTGATTGGTTAGCAAGCCTAGGCTGATGCTGTAGGCGTTCATGTTCGACACCACGGCTTTACCCTGCTGCACAGAGAACACGCCCACATCTCTCTCTCTCTCAGCCTCTCTGCTACTTCAGCTTTCACGAGTGGGCAAATTACCCCATCAGAGGATGGTTACCTGCTGACTAGCCATGGGGTTTCCAGGAGCACACACTGCAATGATTTTTTTTCCGCTACTGTGGTATGTCGTGACACAGTTCATAAATGTGTGCTATCCTGGTAAAGACAGCGAACTAAAAGGAGGCAGGGCGGTCTCAGCCCCTAATCAAGTAGCCCTGGCCCCTGCAGCGCAGTAATGGACCCAAAGGAATATCTCTGTGGAATCGTTAGCACCTTGGGGTCCTTCATGCCTTGGTGGGGCTGAGACGAAAACCACACAGGTGTGGTGGAGAGGAAAGCCATAGGCTCGGCCCTTATCTGACGCCCTCGTCTTGGCCAGGTCCGACTCCATGTTCAGCTCCTTCTAAGGGCTCTGCTCC
This sequence comes from Micromys minutus, assembly GCF_963924665.1. Lineage (NCBI taxonomy): Eukaryota > Metazoa > Chordata > Mammalia > Rodentia > Muridae > Micromys > Micromys minutus. The sequence goes on from NC_137972.1 coordinate 3,016,469, forward strand.
ACCTCCCAGCCGCAGTGAGGGTCTGATGGGTGAAAGCTGCTTCCTCAGAGGCCAGCTCTCCTCCGTGCAGACACAGCCATCCACATCTCTCATGCCTTCCCCCAAGAGGACCAGCTCAGAGGGTGATGGCTAGGTGTGCTTTCAGTCACCACGTGAGTTTCTGAGTCAGAGCAAGCATGTGTCCAGTGAATTCAGCAGCGAGTCGGGATCCTTACACACTGTTTTCTAGCCATGTCACTGGGTGACATTTCTGGCTGTCAGTCTTCACACTTTTAAAGTCAATTTATCGCCTCCTGTCTCCTAGGGAGATTAGAGGATTACGCTCAAGGGTTTCATGCATGGTGAACTTGGAGCAAGGACTAGCTGCTGCAGAGGTGCTCTGCATGAGTCTCAGCTCTTCTCTGACCAGGCTTGACATGGGCATCTGCCATTGAGAGCTGTTTTCTAGACTTATGTGGTGTAGCAGGAAGCCCCAGAGCAGGAGAGCTGACCCTGGTCTCTTATGGCTCTGGCTCAGGTCCAGGAGGCCCCTGGAGTGATTGACATGATTTGTTTATGTATACAGCCCTTCCTTTGAGGTCTTCCTAGTGTCTCAGGGATGATAGGTCTGCTCGAGTAACGCGCTTACTTTCACAGGAATCTCTGAGTGCAGGGGAATGGAATGCTAGCCAGGTGGAATAGCCGTCAAGGAGAAGAAAACATGGAACCCCACATATATACAACAAACAGTCATCTGCCGCAGGAGCCGATGCAGATGGAATTTACTGGTGCAGAACAGAAAGCAAATCAGTGAGAAACTTAACTTGCTTTTGTGTTTGAAACTTGTACAGGTCAAAATCGCGTACGTGAACTTTGTCAACCATTGTTATGTTGACACTGAAGTGGAGATGAAGGAAATCTATACAAGTAACCACATTTGGAAGTTATTTGAGAACTTCTTGGTGGACATGGCAAGGGTGAGTTAAATCCTCTTCACGTGGGGTAAGGTCACTGGTATTGGTTGCAATGGATTGGCTGAGCAGTAACTATCTAGATGCCTCTGACATTTGATCACGTGCATAGCTCGACCTTTCCTGTTTTACATCATTTCTGTGCGACCAGCTAGAAGTCACCATGTCCTTAGGTGAATCACAGCTAGAGAAACCATCCCTTTTCTTCCACATTTAGTACATACCATTTATGTCTGTGGCCAATGACCCATGGAAACCTTGGCTCTGACCAGCTGCAGCAGACTCCCGAGTCCTTGAAGCAAAGGGTAATTTTCTTGGCTGATGACTGAGCTTAAAGTCGCATGCTCAGGAAGATGTTAAAGAGATTACAGATCTGCAGCTGCGGGGTTGCCCAGTGCCTCCAACTGAAGATAAACTTGAGAAAGGCCAAGGTCACATCCTCAGCAGCACAGGTTACAAAGCTAAAATGAACTCTACGTTTTTAAAACCAAAGAAAGAGATAGCTGCCCGGCCCAGTACCTTGGGAAACCCTCCTTCCACTTATGAATTTAGAAGCTATTTGTGCTTTGTCTTACTGAGTTTGCTTGACTGGGTGATGGTGTTATTTATTATAAAAAGTGTTATTTATTACATAAAGGCTGCTGGAGAGACTTCCTGGAGTCCCCGACTGTCTTCTCTGACTGTCACACTGAAGCCAAGCTGACTGTGGGCTCCTTTGTTCTTGGGTTCTTCTTTGTCCTTTTCCAGGTGGACATGACATAATCTGCTCAGGGACAGACCCCTCCTCCCTCCAGAAAGATGAAGGAGCCACTGAAAACATTCACATGCTAGTAACCAACAACCAAGGCAGCCTTCCAGTACAGTGTCCCATGCAGATTACAAGGCCCTGCTCTCCAGAGTCTGACTCAGCATTTGGGAGACAAGATTTTTGAAAGTCTTAGGTGACAGCACATTGTTAGCCCTGGGGCTGCCCTAGAGAGCCACTGTACTAGGTATGGCAGCTAAGAGCAGGAATTGCAATGGAGTTACTCAGGCCAGGGCTCAGGCAGAGACTATGCCTTTCTCTCACTGGTTTTGCCTGTATTGGGAAAAGTACCATAACCATGATGCCCCTGAGTTTCCTTACAATAAGTATGTTTCCCCAGGACGGAGCTGGCGAGGTAAACTCATTAAACTCTTAGTGCATGGTACACTTCACATAGGACTTGGCAATATTATGTCATCACCAGGATTACTACAGGGCTATGAGAAGCCTTTTGGGAACTTTTAGAAGCTTCCCCGAGATCTAAGTGACATAAGAACATTGAGAGAAGAAAAAGAGACTCTACATAGGCAAGAGACATGCTATGCTCATGAAGCCAGATGAACATTAAGTTGGGCAGGCATGAATCCACATAGTATGAAACCAGGCATGTATGAAGGCAGACATAACAGGTACTAGATATGTGTGAATTCAGGTATGCAGGAAGTTTGTCATGAATTAAACTGGAAGCTGGACATGCATGAAGCCAGGTATGCATGTATGAAGGCATGCATGAAGTCAGGTATGCATGAAGTCAGGCATGCATGAAACTAGCCAGGTATGCATGTATGAAGGCATGCATGAAGTCAGGCATGCATGAAGTCAGGCATGCATGAAGTCAGGTATGCATGAAGCCAGGCATGTATGAAGTCAGGCATGCACGAAGTCAGGCATGCATGAAGTCAGGTATGCATGAAGCCAGGCATGTATGAAGTCAGGCATGCACAAAGCCAGGCACGCATGAGTTCAGATACTTGTGAAGCTGGTGTGCACATGTCATGATATAAACTGATGCAAAGGAAAGGAATCAGACTCAGGAGCTAACAGCAAACCCGTAAAACCCTGGAGAACTGATCGACATCAGAGAGGAGTAAGGAAGAGCTAGAGATGAGTTTTTCTGTAAGTTGGGTTGAGGGCACCCCACACCAGAAGGGGTGCAGGAGGAGAGTGGTCAGTACAACCTTATGTCCAGTTTTTAGTGTTCAGCATCTCCTTGGATATTTTTAATAACAGTGTCTGTGTTTGACATACTTTGATTTCATTTCTGCACAACTTAAATTTTAAAGATTCCTACGTTGACTCAATGGTTTTCTTTATCATAGTTTCTACTGTGACTTTACTTAAACTGATAAATGGGGCAAATTCAGCGAAGCAAAGGCATAGTGTATAGTGGGAGTCATATGACCGCTTTGCCAGGCCTACTTCAAGATTATAAAATCATGAACCCCAGGGAGCTTCAGGGTGGACTCATAATTTTGCTCCTGGAATCCAGACATAATTTGCTCGCTGACTCTTCTGCTTGTTACAGAATGGGAAGGAAGGCTTCCACTCCCGCCTACAGCAACTTCTCCAACGTAGCCCTCATGGCTCCCAATGTTTTACCTGTGTCTTTCGAGCTGTGTCCGTTTTGCTGTTTCCACATCTTTTGGATTCCCTCTGGTTGGTCTGAGCCTACACTGTTGTATTTTGGTAGAGTTTGGAGAACAGTTTTTCTAAAAGACAAGTGAAATCTCAACACTAACAGTTGCAGTCTGCTTCCCCCATGCTTATCCGGGCTCATTGCTGCCTGTCAGCTCTTGGGGTTCTCAAAGGGCCCCCTGGAGTCTTTGCCATTTGTAGCTTCCATTTTTCTCCTTATGGTCTTCATCCCTTATAAGACACAAAGACCCAGTGAGATGGCTCATTGGGTAAAGGTCCCTGCTGTGAGTCCTGATAAACTGAATTTATTCCCCAGAACACACATGGTGAATGGAGACACCAGACTCCAGAAAGTTGTTTAATACATTTAAAAATAATTTAAAAAAGACACATAGAAAATCTTTTCTGAAAACAGCTCTTAATAAGCTGTGTTACATTGTTTCATGTAATTACCCTGTTCTGATGTCCTGACAGAGACAGCCATGTTACATTGTTTCATGTGATTACCCTGTTCTGATGCTCTGACAGACAGCCATGTTACATTGTTTCATGTGATTACCTTGTTCTGATGCTCTGAAAAGAGATGAGACCCATGAGCTGTAAGACAGGGCAATGGCTGAGCTATTAGACCCAGGAAAGTCATTGTCGTCTTTTAGACCATTAATGGCAGCCTACTTTGATCTATGTCCTAATGCAGCTAAAATTAGTGCTTGTGGGGCAGAAATGTGTCTCTCCATCTTGATAACTGATTGTTGTTGTGGTCAGGGGACTCCGGCCATTATCAGAAAGCACCTGGAAGGGATGGAAGATGATCATTGCTGGTCTGAGACTACAGGTTCAGTTTTTGAAGATGTTCCAAATTCTTCCATCACTTTCAAAACCTGAGTAATGTTCTGACAGAACAAAATTAGACCAAGAAATAATTGAAGATGTGTGCTCGCAGTATCCCATCAGTCATGGGTTAACAAGACAGCAAGAGACTTTGTTTACAGATATAACATGCTGGCCATTCCTTCGTTCCCTTTCCTACCAAATGGAAGGGGATGAGGTAGAATTTATATCTGCTCTAAAGAATGCTTTCCCATTGGTTTTGTTTGTAGTATCAAACAGATGTACTATGATCATTGAGTTTTTGAATTAGTCACCAATAAGAGTCATTTGGAAGTATTATTTGTTGGTGGCCCAAGAACCTAGAATGGCAGGGCACTGAAGAAACATCTGCTGTAGCTTTCATCCTCTGTGTGCTACCTTTCCCTTAGCTGTAATTTTACCGATCTCTCTGATTTTTATGCTGAATTATGGTGATGGTGCATACCTGGACCAGAGGCTTATTATTGGACTATTCTTAGTGATTGAATGGTGGTTCCTCATCCTGTATCATATGCTCTGGGCTTTATATCACTGGTGCGGTTCATTCTAGTTCATCAGCTTACCCCCATACCTTCCCCTCCTGTGTGTTCCTACATAGGTACGTGTGTGTGGTACATGTGAGGGCAGGCGAGTGTGTATGCATGGGTGCATGGAGGTTAAACGTCATCCTGGGGTGTCATTCTTCAGAAGTATCATCCATCTTAGCTTTTGAGACACGGTCTCTCACAGTCTGGCCACTGACCCAGGCCTGATCACAGGCGGGCCAGAGAATTCCAGGCACCCACATGTGTGTGCCTCCTCAGCCATGTGTTAGCGTGTGTATGCCACCGACCATACCAAGATGCTTCTTTTCCTTTTTCTTTCTTTCTGGTAAAATGTATTATTGAGCTTGAGCCAAGGTCTTTCTGTTTAAAAGGCACGTACTTTACTCACTGAGCCATCTCTCTGGCTCCTTAAGTCCTTCATTTGTGTCCCCAGGGCTGTCCGGTCTGCCTGTCTCTTGCCCACCTTTTTTTTGACCACTCTCCAGCTGCTTGGCTGATCCCTCTGTATCTTCCCATCTTCCAATACTGAGGTACGGCAGACCTTAGACTTGATCCCTTTGCTGTCTACAAGCATTCGATTCCTGGGATCAGCAACTCAAATTTTGATCCCAGGTTTGCTGAAGCCTGGGCCCTTCTCTGAAGCCTACTGTTGCGTCTGGGTGTTTTCATGACATCTCAGCTTAGTGGGCTGGTTTCGAACTCTTTGTTCATGCTCTGCTTCAGACCTGTCCCTTCTTGAGTTGTGGGCATCTTGGCAGATGGCAGCTCCAGAACTGGCTCTCTGCACCCAGGCAGACATCTTGGTGCCGTTTGCAAACACTACTTTGTACGCCCTAAATCTAATCCTTCGCTGACTACTGCAGATTCTAAAATACCATACATTTTACTAGTTCTCAACTCTTAAATCATAATTGTCCACATATGGAGGGCGAAGAGGAAATGGGGTGTGTGAGGGTTGGAACAGGTCACCCTCCTTTGCTTAGACACCCAACAACTTACTGCTTTTCAGTACCTTCTCTGTGATCTCCTATTGTCTTAGTCTCCCCACAGCTGGCTCTCTGTCCCGTTCACAGTGGTCTCCATGGTGATTCTCCATGGAAACTCTCTCATCTTAGCACCTCTGCTTTCTCCTAAGAGGCTTGGCCTTAAGCCTTTTCTTTCTCTTTGGTCAGATCCTGTTATTTTTTATTTTTCTCTCTGTGGCAGTGAGTGGCATAAACAGACGCAAGGAAATTTTGTTTTAGCTCAAAACTTTGGCAGTTCAGTCATTACACCTGGGAGGGTATGACTGTGGAGGAAGAGGCTGTCCACCTAATGGCTGAGAGGAAGCAGAAAAGGAAGAAACAGAGAGGACATGGCACACTCCCAAGTGACATACTTCCTCCAGTCGGGGCTCTGCCTTCAGCTGTTTCCACCAGCTACAGACGAACCTTTGGACAGATATTTCATATTCCAGCTTTAATACTCCATTCTTGCCCGTCCCACAGCACAGGGCACTCAACCCATCTCTGAAGCGCCCACAGCCTTCAGAAGTCCAAATTCAGAGTGTGCTCTGACACCCACAGCTGTAAGCCCATAGAGTACCAGTGTTGCACATTTCCGAGGTACAGTATATAGACGAGAAGCTTCCATCCTGTACGGTTCCACTGGGTGAACCGCTAGGAAGGAGTGTCCAAAGCAAGCCTGAAACACGTCTGGGCAAGCATGAATCCTGCAGCAATGCCTCTGGGTCAGGGCATGCGGTAGTTGCTGTGGACTCCCAGGGAATGTGACTCAACTCTGAAGCTTTGCCATTTTATCCCACGAGTCTTTCTCTCTTCTGTTGAACAGATGAACCTGGTGTTGCTAACATCTAGAGACGTGCAGGGTTCATCCTCTCAGCCTCTCATGTTGGCATTTCAGGGGCTGCCTGCAGGGGTCACTCTATCAGACAACATGGCCTGACTTCCTCCCCATTTCCTGAAATCTGGTAGAAGGCTCCTCAGCTCTGTAACTGGTGCATGCTTCATGCTTACAAATCAGCGTGGCACGATTGAGGTCAGGGCCTGCCACCAGCTTGAGCAATACCCAGGGGCCTGTGGACTGTGAGCCCATTTGTCTCATGGCACTAGGTGTCTGAGTGTGTAAGGCCGGTGAACAACTGTGTAGGTCAAAAGTTGTATCACTCTTGTCCTCAGAAGCCTTGTAAATGTGCCTTGTACAGCCCCGAGTCGGTGATGGACGGTTCTCTTTGATTTCCTGACATCCCTCAAGACAGCATTGTCCCTCGTGCAAAAGCTCAGAGCATTTAAAAAATGACCCTGTCACATCCCCCAACCCCGTTGCTGTGTGAAATCTCTGACAGAAGCAATGTAGGGATACAGTGCTTGCATGTGTTCCACAGTCCCAGCCTTTATGGCTAGGAAGGAAGGCGTGGCTGTATCCAGGAAGACACTGCAGAAGGAACTGAGAGCAATAGTCACACTCATCCACACTCAGGAAACTGAACAGTAAGGAGGCAGAGCTGTGAAGAAAGCGCCAAGTCTTAACTTCCAGGACAATTCTCAGTCGGTGGGGCTTAGCCCCTTTGTGGTTGTATATCAGATAGTCTTTATATTTACATTACAATTCATAATGGCAGTATCACGGCCAGGGGGTGGGGGGAGGGGTAACTATACAGTGAGGAACGATATTAAAGGGTGAAAGCTTTGGGAAGGTGGGGACCACTGATCTATTTCTTCCTCCACCACAGATGGCAGCACTGCCCAGGACTAGGTGTTTGGATGTCTCTCACCCGTACAGTGGGCTCGAGAACCTTCTTATGAACCTCGTTTCCCTTGTTACGACTTCAAGTTGCTATTTTTTTTTTTCCCTCACCAAACATGCTTTCCAAGTCTCTCCGCTCTGTCTCGGTTCCTGCTTTTAAACTACAAAGCAATGTAGTCAGAAATAGCCATGTCCTGGCCCACGTGCTGGCTCACTTTGAAATTTACTACTTTTGTCGTCAAGGGAAGAATTGTTTTAGTTCATGGGCTCAGAGGGTTCTGTCCATCACGGTAGGAAGCTGTGGCAGGCAGAGTGGCCCTGTGTGTGCTCAGGAAGATTCGTGGAGGATGTCTCTCATTCCTCTGGCCTACCAGCCCCGCCCCCCACCAGTGGCTTCACGCCTCAGGGCGGGGCTTCCTTGTAGCGAGTTGGAACAGAGGTGGAGGGTGTGGCACACACCAGGGAAGAAGTTTACGTGCTGAGAGGCAGTGGAGTAAATACTCTGGACGGCCAGAGCAAGTGTTAACCAGGGCCAGCCTGTGTCCACAGATGATCCAGCCATTGCGTCCCACATTTAAGTCAGAGGATGGGCTGAGCATGCAGCGAGTCTTCACAGCCTCACCTGATGACTTTACCCTTGAAGAACCAGACGCAGATGCAAAAGGCAGATCAGTAATATTGTGTAATTGTTTATAATCACCAACACATATGAATGAATGAATGAATGAATGAATGAGTTGATTAAAGAAAGCCTCATAAAACCCAGCAGGAATAAGATAAGTAAAAGATATTTTGTAATTTTGATAATGTAGGTCTCAGCTTATTTTCAAACATAGATTTAAGTGTACCAGATTGAAACAATGCAAGCCTTTCCAGTGAGAAGCCAGGCAATGACAGCATATGGACATATTTTATGGGAAAAACCTCAGGTCATTAATTCGTAAACACTTTAAAACTTTAAGAACACAAATCTCACACATAAAAAAGTCACCCGGTGAGATATTATTTTGAGCCATTTTCAACCTTTGTTTTTATTAAAGAGTACAGTTTAAAACTGGGTAACTATATGACATATCTATTAGTTTTTTCTTCCTAATAAATTTTTCAAGGCTTGAATAAGAATAAAGGCTTCTTTAACTTCTTGGTGTCCTCAGTAGGGCCAGCTCAGGATGCCAAGTGAGAATGTCGCTTTTCCATATCTTAGAGAGGTTCCTTGGCTTTGGAAAACACAGGCATTGGGATAAGGCCTTATCTAGACATAGATAATCTCACTAATGTACTAACTCAAAAGGAAATCTCTGCCTACTGTTTTGCCAGTGCTAGTTCCAAGCACTGCAGCCCAGGGTTTGCTAAGTCCCAAGACCTCCCCCATGCCCCCACACTCCACCCCACCCCACCCCATCTCCACCCCCACTGCGCCCACCCCCACCCCATCTTCACCCCCACTGCGCCCACCCCCACCCCATCTTCATCCCCACTGCGCCCACCCCCACCCCATCTTCACCCCCACTCCACCCCACCCCACCCCATCTCCACCCCCACTGCGCCCACCCCCACCCCATCTTCACCCCCACTGCACCTCACCCCCACCCCCACCACACGGACAGAGTCCGTGGGGCTCATGTGTGAGAGCCGGCCTGCTACCTGCTGAACAAAAGGGCGTCTTTAGCCCCTCAGGAAAGTTCAGTGTTCGGAGATGAGAAAGGAAGTGAAATCCTCACTGAGTCTTAGTTCCAGGACATGTCAGGTTTTAGCCGTCAGCACCGTCAGAAGTACAGACAGCCCAACCTAAGTGTACATAGCCGGGAAGGAAGCTTCACGGAGCGGACTCGCCTACTTCAGAGACGTTTCCGGTAGCTCCCCCTTCTGCCTGGTTCCACTCTGTGAGCTCCCGTATCAGAGCTCCACAAACAAGACATGGACCATTCCAGAAATAGTCCTACCTTTTAAATTCTGAGGTGTGTGACACTGTCCCCTGTCCCCCAGTCCAGGGTGTATGTGCTGCCCACGGCTTCGTCACGTCGTCATTGTAGGACTCTCGTTCCTAGGTCGACTGTACTGCGGTGGCTGTTTCCAGGTAGCCCTAGGTTTAGTCACAGACCCCAAACACAAGCGTGGTGGTAAGGGCAACTCACATGTGGCACTGATACTCTGTATGGTGCATCCTGTAAGTAAGAAGGTGAATGGAGTGGGGGAGGGGGAGAGGAAGAAGAAACATTCACTCTTATTGTGATAGATCACACCTTTAACATTTGTGTTATTATTAATCAATCTATTTCTCTGCAGCGTTGCGAATACCTAGTCATAGTTGCGTATGTATATATGATAAAAACATCACATATGGGCTTGGTACTGTCACTGTGATTATGGGGTGTAGACTGGATAGGTCATTGCCTGTCTTGAATATCGTGTTCACGGACAAGTTGTTACTTGCTGGACAGTGGTAAGAGTCCATAATTAGATATAATTTATTTCCTTATTAAATGATTCAGTTTCCCCAATAGCCTGACAGTGTGTTATTCTGAAACCCTTTCTGTTCTGAGGAGGTTGATGTGTGTGTCGCTGTGGAGGAAGAGAAGCCTGTACAAGAGGAAGGGCTCAGACAGTGAGCCTGCCCTCATTTCCCTGAGCGCATCTAATTCTGCTATGAACCTTTTCCAAGCCAGGAACTCTGGAACCCTGGTTTCAGACAGGAATTTTTCTCTTTTGTGAATTCGCGTGACAAATGTAGAGAAGTATCAAGTTAAATCACGTGCACTCTTGTGGCGAGTGTGAGAGGTATCAGATTAAATCATGTGCACTTGTTCTTTTGATGAAGCACCATGTTGAAAAGTCAAACATTACAGAAGAATGTGGGTCGCCCGAGGACGTCTGGAACACATGGCCACCATCCCTGGCCTCCCACCCTTTGTCCGTATTTGCTTTCCTTGCCCTGGTTCCCAGCCTGTCCTTACACACTCCACTTCTCTCCTTGTGTCCGAATCCTCTGTGGGTTTTCAATCAGGACCCTTTGCTTTCGAAACTTGCCGGCCAGACATTTGGAAATGCAGTTTGGCAGAAGGGTCTCGTTTAGTGAGATCTGAGGAACTGAGCAGGGGAGGGCTCTCTGGTCCAGCCCCAGCTAAGTCCCGATCAGAGCAAGGGAGGGCTCTCTGGTCCAGCCCCAGCTCAGTCCCGATCAGAGCAAGGGAGGGCTCTCTGGTCCAGCCCCAGCTAAGTCCCGATCAGAGCAAGGGAGGGCTCTCTGGTCCAGCCCCAGCTAAGTCCCGATCAGAGCAAGGGAGGGCTCTCTGGTCCAGCCCCGGCTCAGTCCTGCTCTGGCCCTCAGCCTGCCGAGGGGGCATGAGCACTGCATGCCAGCTTCTCAGAAGAACCGTGGATGAGAAAGTGTGGGAAGGATTTAGAGTTACTTTACTTGTTTTTCCATTGTCTTTCTATATTAACCTATTTTCTTTCTTCTGTGATCAAACACGGAAGAAGCATTGACTCGGAAGGGAGGACCTTGTCTGTGTGGAGGGGAAGGGATGATAGCAGGTGGCTGTGTGGTGGGCACGCCTGTGTGGCTGAGGCTCCTCCTCTCACACCTTGGCCAAAGAAGAAACAGGGAAAAGACAGGAAGTGGGTGGGATTTCCAAACCTCCAGACTCGTCATAATGAATGAGTCACTTCCTCTAGCAAGGCTCTAAGTTGAAGGCATGTTCAACCCATCACGGCTACTGGGATCCAATATGCAAACATTATATGTGTATGTGTATGTGTATATACACACACATAGCATAATATATATGCTATATTTGTAAACTGGCAGCACAGTTGTGTAGGGTGAGTTCCATAGATGGATGTGCCCCCCACTGTGTAGAACTGTCGGGCACAACTCCACATTCTCCAAAATAGCACCGCCAGCTAGGGACCAAATGTTTGAGCCCAAACACCCATAGAAGCCATTCCACACTCGAATGTCACACCTCCACGTCCTCTCATCCGGTTATACTCACAATGGCTCTTTTCTTTGGCTACCTCTCCGTGAATGCATGTGGCTCTCATCAAAATCAAGCTTGTGGACCAAGGGAGAGCTTGGAGGGCAAAGATAGAGAAAACGGCGAGTTAACCCCGATCCCGGGGTGTGAAGGCACTGGAAGCAGAAATGACAGAGGCGTGTGGCGGAAGCTGCCACAGACGGATGTCTTAGTGAATTTGGACCAAAATCTTTCCATCTGAAGCAGCTTCACAAAGTATAGCAATGGCTGCAGAGAACTCTCCGGGAAACTTTTAGAATGTTCTTCTACCAATTTAAAGACCTGCTTTGCTTTCTCCCCAGGTCTGTAACACCACCACAGACAGGAAACACGCAGACACCTTTCTGGAGAGGTGTGTGACAGAGTCAGTCATGAACATCGTGAGCGGCTTCTTCAACTCGCCGTTTTCGGATAACAGTACCAGCCTCCAGGTAGCTGAAGCCAGTCCCGGAGCACAGGGCTGCAGGGCGCCTGCCTCCTGTGTCTGGAATGAACTGTGTTCTGCTAGGAAGGTCCCTCCGACACTCGGGAAAGTCCCTGTGCCCTGCGTTACACAGCACTGTGCCTCTTTCAGCCAAACTTGCATCTTAGCATTAACTTACTCTAGTGAGGCGGGGAGGTGGGTCTCCCGGTGGCATTTCATGTGTAGGTGTGGTCATATTTTCTCAACTTCTACGCTCTCTGCCCTTCTTTGGTCCCTGTGTTTTCTGTGTGTTTTCATGTCTCTTGGCTTTCACAGTTTTGTCTGTAGTGACTCACTTTGAAATTCACACTTTAGTAGGAAATTCAGTTTCTGTGTCATTTAAGCAGATGGACAGATGATGGCCCCATCTACACCCCCTCCCTTCTTGCTGCTCCCCCCAGCCCCAACTTTATTTTACACACGGAGGCCTCTTGCGGTTAAGTTATTTTCTACTTTCCAATACTGCCAGACTGTCACGTCTGTCTGTGGAGGGCCGAGTCTTGAGATAATGGCCGACTGTTCAGGTGGACCTGCCCGCCTGCTACCTGTTAGTAATTTATCATAAAGCTTGGCACATTGAGCTTTTCATACAAGTCTTTATAAATACTTAAAATTATTTACACTTTTCGACCTTATTTAAGGTCCACAGATGGACAGCAGAATACACTGTGGCATATCTGCAGGGTGGCTTATTAAACTCATGTTTCAAAGGGGAAATTAATGACTAAGGAAAACAGGTTTCCTAGTGTAGCGCCACAGAATTGCATTTTGTTTGTGTAAAGAACACACGTGCTGCAGTCTGTGTATGCAGATCCTGTCCACCTTCAGTCAACACCATCAGAAAAAAAAAAAAAAAACGTACTGAGTGTGTACAGCTTTTGGTCACTCATCTCTAAATGTACTGTAACGGCTCAACAGAACACTTCCATTTTATTAGGAATTACACGTTGGATCACGGATGAGTGGGCTTCCCGTTTGGTGACTCTTTCTGTGTCTGTTGGTGTGAGCAATGACATCTTTAATATATTGACATTGGGGTTCTTCACAGTGAACATGGCAGTAGACATGTCACGTTCCACACAGGTGGACCCTTGAACTTGCATTTTTTAAAAATTAGAAATATAGTTAAAGGACCAATGAGGAGGCAGAATGATTGTTGTGAAAACTAGGACATGAGTTTGATTCCCCAGAACACACGTACAAGTGGGGCACCCAAGCTGGTGGGTCTGTGCAGGATCAGAACTCAGAGGCCAGTCAGGTGGAGCCAAAACAGCTTCAGGTTCAGTGAGAGGTCCTGCCCACCAAAGTAGATGGAATATAGGAAGCTAGCTGAGATCAGCCTCTGGCCTATACACACTCACAGTGCACACACATGCTACACACACACTGTGCACACATACAGTACACACACAGTGCACACACTGCATATATTATATACACTGTTCACATATGCTGAATACACTGTGCACACATACACTGCACATACCTTGCACAACCCTTACACACACACACACACACACACTGGGCACATGCTAATTGGGCACACAGATACTGTGCACACAGTGAACATACACACACTGCACACACACAGGGCACATACACACTGGGCACACACACTGGGCACACACACACTGGGCACATACACATACTGGGCACACACACTGCACACTTGTACACACTGCACACACTGCACACACACACTGCATACACACTGTGCTCACACATTGAGCACACACACAAATATAATAAAAACCAAGTGACCAATCCTCTGTAGAGCCTGGCATGCCATTTTGAAACGGGGCATTCTTGTGAGTGGCACAGAAGCACACACTGCAGGTACCTTATTGTTTGCTAAGGCAGAGCTCAGCTCTGTCCTCAGTGGCTTATGGGCACGGAGTCAGCACTTTCCTTCCGTTTCAGACCCACCAGCCGGTCTTTATCCAGCTGCTGCAGTCCGCCTTCAGGATTTACAACTGCACCTGGCCCAACCCAGCTCAGAAGGCCTCGGTGGAGTCCTGCATCAGAGCCCTGGCTGAAGTGGGTAAGTCACCGCGTCTGCTTTGACTTTTGCACATTTCTTGAGGTAACTGGGCTTGTGGCTGAGAGTTACACAAGCTTCCCTGTCTAGAACCTCACAGAGAAATAAACCAGGCACAATTTTATTTGTTAATAATGGTCTGATATCATCATATATTATATCATATCATACCATGTCATGTCATGTCATACCATATTATGTCATACCATATCATGTCACATCATGTCATATATCATGTCATATCATGTCATACCATATAATATCACATCACACCATATCATATCATGTCATACCATATCATATCATACCATGTCATGTCATGTCATATCATATCATATCATGTCATACCATATCATACCATACCATGTCATGTCATGTCATATCATACCATATCATATCATACCATATCATGTCATACCATATCATGTCACATCATGTCATATATCATGTCATATCATGTCATAATCTCATATTATATCCTATCATACCATGCCATTATAACATTCAGTCATATCACATCTTCATCATGTAACATGTATCATGTTATATCATGACACATATATTATCACCTATATGCACATCATATCCTTTCATATCACACCGTCATCACATATCACAACATGCCTTATAATCATACCATATCTTCATATCATATCATAGTCCCATGTGTTATTTCATATTATCATATACAATACCAGCATATCGTCACAGTTCATAGTCACATAGCTCAAGCACCTGTGACCATACCATCATATAAGATTCTGTGACCATACCATCATATAAGATTTCTTCTTTCTCACTTCTTGACTGTTTGCTTCTCATCCTCTGGAAACAGAGACTTGGCTGTTATTGTCACCAGGGCCTGGAAATCTGTTCCCGATAAACAGGATAATAAGCATATTTGTTACTTCCTTATCGAAGACAAAATTCTTCACAAAAACAACTTCAGGAGGAAGCCCTCCATGAGTGTCTTTGGCTGATGCCTTGAGGGCACGTTCCACTGTGGTGGGAACGGTGTGGTGACACGTGTGTCCCTAGAGGCAGCCGACCCACAGACAGGAAGCAGAGAGACATGAATGCTCATTTCACCCCTTTTTATTCCGTCGGGGAGCCCAGCTGTCGGGGAGCCACCTCTGGCAGGGTGGACCTTCCTTCCTTGGCCAAACGTCTCTGGAAACACCCTCATGGATACACCCAAGAGTGTCACTAGGTGTTTCTAAATCCTGCTAACAATGAGACGGTAATCATAGAATAGGTGTATGTTGCTGTATGATAGTCTATGATCTCTGGGGACTTTGCCTTGGTTGGTCTCAAAAGGCAATATGACGACAAATCACCTTGAGTGTGATTCTAGAGTCAGGCACCCTCCACCCCAGTATAAAACACAATGACTTTCTGCGATCTAGTGAAGGTTGGGATTTCACAGACAGAGAGGAACCAAGGAAGGCAGAGGCAGAGCACAGAGAAGACCAGCTATTTGAAAGTTTCTTTCTGTATAACGGGGAAGCAGAGAGACATCCACGACAGGGTTGGTTGCTGCGAATCTCCATCTCTCTTGGAAACTGGCCTGTTTGTGAGCCCAGTCAATACCTCCTTCTGACTAGATCAGGTGTGAAGAGACATCGGACAGCTTAGGAGTGTGGCCTCCCATGACATTCAGCCATGGTGGGAAGGGGAAGGTGTGTGAAACTTTACAGCTCAGACACACGGTCATGTCTGCCTCAGTTTCCTTTGCAAATGCTTAGCAACACTGAAGCGTGGAACGACGCAGACATTTAAGAATACAATATTTAAGGGGATAGAGAACAACATATGTGTAAAATATGGCACGGTCTGGCACTCCTAAATGGTTATAAAGCCTTTTGATGCATTTGTGAATTGGTAAACACACGTCTTATAAGTGCAAATACCAATGGTAGTTACACGTGTGAAACACCCGTTTCTCAGGTGCTCTCAAAGCACGATTAGCTCAACCTGCTATTGTCCAAAATCCTCATCATTCGTGCAGTGGGCTCTGTGACTGTTTGGTGACTGGTTTTCTTAAATCCTCATTGAAATTTTTTCAGGCTAAGGAACATATGTCTGTATATTCTACATTCTGTAGAATGTGTTATGCTGTAAATAATAACGATGGTGCTTTTCAGTTTGTGTAAGAATTTGCACAAGGTTCCGTGGATGCAGCTGTGTTTAGGGCAACCCATCTTTTAGGGAGGTTCCCCGTGGGTCTGGGACCTGACAAGTAGGTATGGTAGGCTGGCCAGTGAGGGCTGGGGTTCTCCTGTCTGCGTCCCCAGTTTTAGGTTACAGTTGCACACCGCCACACTTGGCTTGTTAACGATGGAACCTGCTACCCTTCCTGTGAAGCACGTTTCACTAAGCCATTAGCCCAACTTTTTTTTTTTTAAGGTTCAATTTCATTTTCAGAATAGTCTGTCATTCTGAGGTGTTGTTTAATCCCCAGGGGATTTTCATCGTTTTGGTTTGTCCGCATCTTTCTGGAGTTACCATTAAAAGCCTTGAGCTCCATGGGCGTAAGCATGGTGGCCCATGTGGTGGCCCATGCCGTAAGCTCTGTACTCAGCACACCGAGACCATGAAGACTGTGGGTTCCTCCTGGTTCACAGACAGGGAGATGAAGAAGGGGGAAGATGGAGAGAGGGGGGAGGGAGAGAGTGGGGAGGGAGGGAGGGAGGAAGGGGGGAGGGATCAAGAAATGGGAGGGTGAGGAAGTCGACTGTGAGACATCTAGGATTCGTTTACTTACAGGTTGTGTGGAATGGACTCAACTTTATCTTTCCAGATGGCCAGTCAGGCCTCCCCTCCTCTTCTTGGGTGACCACAGAAGCCTGTGCTTTGTTCAGGTTGAGGATGAGTGGAGCTTCCATGTGGTAAATTGTCACACAGGAAGCGTGTATCTGTGCTTCCAATGTTCTTCCTATGTAAAAACTCTAGTGTGTCAGGGAAACAGCTCAGTGGGGCACCTGCAAGAGGGCCTGAGTTCAGTGTCTAAAGCCATATGCAAAGTCTTGGCAGTGTGACACGTGCCTGTAATTCCAGCCCTGTCAAGGCAGAGATAGTGGATCCCTGGGGTTTACTTGCCCAATTCCAGGCTAGTGGGAGAGCCTGTCTACACAAAAGAGGTGCAGTCAGTAATTACAGGCATGTGCCTTATCTTCTTGCCTCCATATAGGTGTGTGCACACACATGTGCCCTTGCACAGCTGAACACACACACACACACACACACACACATGCAAAATCAGCTATGAGTACTTGTGTGCGGATTTATTCTGAGGACTCTGTGCCGGAGAACAGCTCCGGCCCACATCTTCCTCCTCCAGCTCCAGCTGTTCTGGTTCTGATGGGCTGACAACCACCATTTTCTAATTAATGCTTACCCTCCCTGCTGCCCCTCCCCCACACCTGTCAGCCTGTGTATCTAAGCACTTTCCCCCCACGGCACCTATCATGGAGCTATATGTGTTTTCAGAAGGCTTGGTCTGGCAGATACCTTCAGTGACTACAGCTAGTTAAAATCCTTCACAGAACACACGGTTTTTAATGAATTATATAATTAGAAATAGATCTCGATTACATCCCAAAGCCCCTGAAAGGACATGTCATATCCAGGAAAATTTTAGGATCTATAAGCCTAATTAGGAGGTTAGCCTTGTAATAAAAATACCTGTGAATAAAGGTGGCTCATTTTCGAGAAGTCATTTCCTTTAGGCAAATGTCTCTCAAAGCAAAGTGCTTGGGCGCCAGCCCTGTCCTCTCCCAGACACTTAGGGACCCAGATTCCTGTCCTCTGATGACATGTTTCTAACCAGGCAGTGGTTCTAACTTAGGGACAAAAGAGAAACACTTCCCTGTTGGAACTTTAATGACACATGTGACATGTGGCAGGTATTCGGAATGACTGGGCACAGCAGGCTCGTTAGCTGTTAACGGTGGGGAATTCACCCTGCTGCGTGTACACCACGGAACCCGGAATGTTCTAGCTCGATAGAATTTAGCTCAGTGTGGATCACGGTCTTGACTTAAAAACACTGTTTTCCCAGCCAACGCTCCTGTGCATGCTTTCCCTAATTCCAGCGTTCCTTTCTGACCCCCGGCCCGGTGCCTTTTAACCAACCCTTGGAAGTCTAACCCAGCCTTTTCCACTTTGGCTTCAAACTCGTATCTGTGTCATATCGACAGAGCAGAGAATCTACTCGTTTGTAGAGGCTCTTTATTTAAAATTTAATTTGTCTGCTCTTGTCTTGAGATGCCGGGAGTTGGATCAAGCGCCTCACGTGTGCTGGAAATGTGTCCTACTGTGAGCTCCTACTGTGAGCTGCACTCCTCATGTGTGCTGGGCATGTGTCCTACTGTGAGCTCCTACTGTGAGCTGCACTCCTCATGTGTGCTGGGCATGTGTCCTACTGTGAGCTGCACTCCTCATGTGTGCTGGGCATGTGTCCTACTGTGAGCTGCAAGCCTCATGTGTGCTGGGCATGTGTCCTACTGTGAGCTGCACGCCTCATGTTTGTTGGGCATGTGTCCTACTGTGAGCTGCACTCCTCATGTGTGCTGGGCATGTGTCCTACTGTGAGCTGCACGCCTCATGTGTGTTGGGCATGTGTCCTACTGTGAGCTGCAAGCCTCATGTGTGCTGGGCATGTGTCCTACTGTGAGCTGCACGCCCAACCTTACTGTTGGCTCGCGGTCCTGTGTGCACTCGGTGTCCTCGGTTGCAGGGCTAATCTTCCATGGCTTCAAAGTCAGTTTAACCAGAGGCCACGGTTTATATATAGGCCAGGAAAGTTGCATATTTTACCTGGTGTCTATATTGTGTAATTCATATCAAGACAGGACATTAGGTTGAGATAGCCACACAGATTGCGGAGCAGAAAGATACTCAAACGGGTCACAACGGTGGAGTGTCTTCAGTATTCCCTCCATGTGCCACCGCTGATGCCTGGGGTGGGGTGGAACTCATGGGCGGACCTGCAGTGGGCACATGTGGCTGCGTGCATTTACTCATGTAAGGGACAGAGTCTCCTCACTGAACTAAATTTTCACGGATGTCTTCGGGAAAGTATCTGTGCAGCGTTTTCTCCTGTGTCACACTATTGATAAAAGAAACCATTTCATTGCTGTTGTTTGAACCTGCGCATACCTAGTGTGTCTCCGTGTGCGTTTGTGCAGCGAGTAGACGTTGGGGGCCAGAAGAGGGCCCCACGGGCTCTCAGAATTGAGTCTACGGCAGTATGTACTCTAATCCCCACAGCCCTGTCTGCTGCATTCTCAGCAACTGTGCTTAGATGGGGCCAGACTCATTCCGGGGTGCTAAATGCACAGCTTAAGCAGAGCCAACAGCCCGGTCGCAGTACCTAGAGAGGAGAGCGGAGGTCTGTAAACTTTGTTATATGTGTTGGTTGGGCAGCGACCCTGAAGGAGCTCCATTCTGTGTTCAGATGCTGATCACGTGGCGAGCGCCCAAGAAGGAGCAGAAGTCTCAGCAGAGTTTCATCACGTAGCAAGATTAAGTATCTGTCCAAACCCTGTGTTGCGTGACAGTGTGGAGGCGCCTGTCCGGGGAACAGCGTGTCTTGGTGTAGCGTGGGCAAGGGACATGGGCACAGGCTGTGCTGGCCCACGGTAGGCAGTCAGGGGCAGTGGGGGTCTGCTCTGGATGAATCCAGACAGCGGTGCTGACGTCAGGAGAGCTGCTCCCAGCCGCCTGCGTTCCTAAACCAGTTCTAGCTGGAACTTGAATTTAAGTACCTGGCTCTGTTGGCAGCAGAAATTGCTTGTTTCAAAGAAGTGTTTGATAGTACTTTCTTGGTGAATTTTTACCAGCAGAAACAGTGCAATCTAGCATTTTCCTACCTATGCAAAGGAAAACCTGATTATGTCTTCTTCTCCTTCTCCTCCACCTTCTCTCTCTCTCTCTTTCACACACACACACACACACACACACACACTCTCTCTCTCTCTCTCTCTCTCTCTCTCACTCTCTCTCCTTTACTCTCTCACTCTCTCTCCTCTCCTCTCCCCTCTCTTTCCCATCTGTCTCCTCTCCTTATCTCTCTTATCTCCTTCTATTTCCCTATTTCCTTCTTCCCCTCTCCTCCTAGCTCTCTTCTCTTTGCCTCTGTCTTCTCTCTCTTTCCCTCCCTCCTTCCCTCACTCCCTCTTTCCCTTCTTCCTTTCTTCCCTTCCTCCTTTCTTCCCTCCTAATTTCCCTCCCTCCTTCTCTCCCTCCCTTCTTCCTTCCTTCCTTCCCTCTCCCTCTCTCCCATTCCTCTTTTGTATGTTTAGAATTTAGAACACATCTTCTGGTCTTGCTGCTGTAACTGACTGTGATCCATGTGTGTCTGCTTCCTGACTGAGCAGCTCTAAGTATCACAATTTCACACATATCACTAGGAAACATTGCCTTCCCCCACGGCCCTTCTCTTCTCCCTGCTTCTTGTTGGTTGTGTTACTGGCTTCGCCCAGTTGTGGTTTGTGAAACCTGAGTTCCAGTTTGGATTAGAAATAATTCTTCTCTGTCGGGACTTGTAAGTTGTGATATATGGATGTGTAACTATTTGCAAAAACAATGAAGTGTGTGGAACTCGACTTTTTCCTGATGGGCCGTCCGTGTCACGAGGGTCTTTGTCCCTAGCTCTGTCCTATTCAGGCTCAGGTAGAGTTGCCGTAGTTTCTTCTACTCCGTTGACATTTTCTTGGATTATTTTCTCTTTTTTGATGCAATTTTGTGCACAGGGGTTTCAGAGAAAAGTTTCTTAGGCATTTGTTCTGGAATGAATTTGAGATCATTGCTGTCAAAACCACCGACTGTCCATTCCATCCCTCCAGCCCAGCCCTGCAGATGAGGATTCAGTGGCCAGCCTGGTATTTCTAGGTATCGCTTTTCTCCCTTGACATCTCTAAGCTTTTGGCGTTAACTTGGCACTGTGTTTGTTTCTCCAACCTCAGGCTGACATTGTCAGAGCAATGCTTGTAGTTTAGCTAGTATAGTTCTGGAGGGTCAGAGTCTCGAGGTGAGCACTAGCAGCTCCAGGCAGCGGCTGCATCTGACCTTCCTATTAGTTTTGCTCTCTGCTGACAGCTGCTGGCCCCCTTGGCTTGTAGCTCACAACCTGGTCTTCTACCTTCACACAATTTCAGCACAATGTGGCCTCTCAGTTTATTTAGTCCCACTAACAACCAATGAGTCCTTTAACCAGAGGCTCGACTCCCTGTTTCAGATGCAAGAAATTTCTCTTCAAAACAAAGTTGATTCTTATGTGTGCATGTGTATGTTTGCTTGTCTGTAGATGTAACACATGCATGCAGTTCATGGAGTGGCCAGAAGAGGGCATCGGATCTCCAGGAACTGGAGTTGCAGGCAGTTGTCAGCTGACCCACATGGGTGCTGGGAACCAATCACCGTCTCCTTCCCACTGAGCTAACCCTCCAGCCCCTCAACACATTTCTTAATTCCTTATAATCAATATGTCTTTTTCTTCCATCACTTTTCTCAGGTCTGTATCTTCCTGGATTTGCCCCCACCCTACTTCATACCTTTTAATTCCTTTAGTCTTTTGTGTGTATGTTCTAGAAGGTTCCCTGGCTTCCTTTTCCAGTTTTTCACTTTTGTTCTCATCCTTTTCTTTCTCGGTTAACCTTCAGAATGTTTATTTTTACAATCACATTTTAATTTTAATTTTTTTCTCTCCTTAAAAGTTTTTGGGTGTGGTGTCTACTCAAATTTTCTAGGGATAATAATTAGAATTAAATATTTCTCGCTTGGTCTTGAATCATCTGTTTTACGGGAGGTCATTGTTCTCGGTGCTAATGGTATTATTTGTGGTCCCTGAGGCTTTCTTGTAGTCATGGGTAGTGGCTGTCATGGGTGGAGTGTGTGGGAGGGGGTTTTGCTCTCACAAGTGTCCACTGTAGTCTAAACGGCCTATTCCTGGCCTGGAATCCTTGTAGAAATGAGAAAGGCTAACCTGGAGTTCTGTGGGAAGGGCTGGGCAAATGACATGGGAACCTTCCCTTTGTGAGCATGCATCTGTGCATGTGTGTGCATCTGTGCATGTGTGTGCATCTGTGCATGTGTGTGTTCATCTGTGCATGTGTATGTGCATTTGTGCATGTGTGTGCATCTGTGCATGTGTGTGCATCTGTGCATGTATGTGTGCATCTATGTGTGTGTGTGCATCTGTGCATGTGTGTGCATTTGTGCATGTGTGTGTGTGCATCTGTGCATGTGTGTGTGCATCTGTGCATGTGTGGAGTCAGTGCATCTGTGCATGTGTGTGCATCTGTGCATGTGTGTGCATCTGTGCATGTGTATGTGCATTTGTGCATGTGTGTGCATCTGTGCATGTGTGTGTGCATCTGTGCATGTGTGTGCATCTGTGCATGTGTGTGTGCATGTGCATCTGTGCATGTGTGTGCATCTGTGCATGTGTGTGTGTGTGCATCTGTGCATTGTGGAGTCAGTGCATCTGTGCATGTGTGTGTGTGCACTAGTGTGTGCACACATACAGGTGTGTTTATAGGACAGGCAGGGAGTCATGGTGGGTGTTAATGGGAGGCTGGCTTGGTAACTGGGATATACATGTGGTCTCCCCTTGGCTGGACCTGCTCCTTGCCCACCCACATCCCCAGCTGCCCTTTATCTGATGATGTCTGGAGTCGTGTCAAGCTCTGTCCTGCTTCTCTGCCAGTCTCGGCATCACCCTGCCCTCTCCGCTTTCCCGAGAGGATGTTTGATCTGTTTTTCCAGCTCTGTCCTCTGGGTGAGAGGGAGGAGGCCTTCCTTCCTTCCTTCCCTGACATTTCGGTGGGTGTCTGAGTATCCCAGATGACGCAGTGTGCCCAAGGCCACACCTGCAACTGGCTCATTGTCCTTCTGAAAAGACCTGCTTCAAGCTCAGGGTTTTGTGTACTTTTTTCTCCAATGGCCTGGTTTTCTCTTTCTGTGGTACAAATGCTGCCACACTTCCATTTCTCTCATGACAAGCCTTCCGATTGCTCAGTTCTTGTGACATAAGTCTGTTACGATGCATATGTCGTGGGTCTTCAGATAGACAGGCACCATGTACCACCTTCCAAGGAAGGGTTTTCTCTCTTTCTCTCTTTCTTTTCTTTTTTTTAACCTTTTAATATTTCCGTTGCTTTTTGCTGGAGACATTTGATCACATGCAATTTTGTGGGCACACATATGCACACACGTAAACACACGCACACCCGATAATTAAGTTAATAGCTTGGCAGGCTTTGGCTGTGTGTTTTCTGTCTGGGTTTCTATTGTCTTTGGCATCTGGGAAGGTAAAGACGTGCATGCTTGTTAGAATGTGCTCCATATTGATGCTGGGACTGAGCGCATCTGAAACATTAACCACCAAGAAATCTGATCGGATCTTGCCGGTTCAGTGATCATACGTTACCCATTGGTTGGGAGAACTAAATAATCTCAGCAGATTTTAGCCTGGAAATATGTAAAATGATTGTATGGCAAAGTTGAAGGACTTCCCTCCCTCCCTCCCTCCTCCCTTCCTTCCCTCCCTCTCTCCTTCCCTCTCTCCTTCCCTCCCTCCCTCATTCCCTCCCTCTCTCCTTCTCTCCCTCCCTCCTTCCCTCCCTCCCTCTTTCCCTCCCTCCCTCCTCCCCTCCCTCCTTCTCTCCCTCCCTTTCCTTCCCTCCCTCTCTCCTTCCCTCCCTCCCTCCCTCCCTTTCTCCCTCCCTCCCTCTCTCTTTCCCTCCCTCCCTCCCTCCTTCCCTCCCTCTCTCCCTCCTTCCCTCCCTCCCTCCTTTCCTCCCTCCCTCCCTCATTCCCTCCCTCCCTCTCTCCTTCCCTCTCTCCTTCCCTCCCTCCCTCCCTCCCTCTCTCCTTCCCTCCCTTCCTCCCTCTCTCCTTCCCTCTCTCCTTCCCTCCCTCCCTCCCTCTCTCCTTCCCTCCCTTCCTCCCTCCCTTTCTCCCTCCCTCCCTTTCTCCCTCCCTCCCTCTCTCCCTTCCTTCCTTCCTGCCTCCCTTTCTTCTTTCTTTCCTTCTTAAAAAGTCTTCCTTGTTTGTTAGTGTGTCTGGCTAATGTCTAAAAAATATTTAGCCAAATTGAGAGAGAAATGCTTCCCATCTTTTTTTTTTTCCAGCCAAAAACCGTGGGATTGCGATCCCAGTGGACTTGGACAGCCAGGTCAACACGCTCTTCATGAAGAACCACTCAAGCACAGTGCAGCGAGCGGCCATGGGCTGGAGACTCTCGGCCCGCTCTGGACCTCGATTCAAGGAAGCGCTTGGAGGGCCAGCGTGGGATTACAGAAACATTATCGAAAAGCTCCAGGTACAGGGAGAACACGCAGTGACAGAATGTTTTCTAAATTCTGCATTCCTAAGACGTGTCTTACAACACAATGTGGATGGGTATGTCACATCTTGTTAGGGTTAAAGCTGTCTTCTATGACTCTCTGCCACCCCTACCCTTTGAATGAGGAGTTTCTGGGGCGATTGTCTTGACTGACTAATTTTTTTTTTAACGAGTATATATAATTTGATGCACTCTGGTAAATTCTTAGTTCATAGTGGTCCTTGATATAAAAATAATTATAATGCTGATAAGAGAATTAGTAAAATATAGCTTACTCTAAAAATAATTACTCTAATGATACATTCATTATTACAGTTTCATGATATTGACTCAGTTTATCTTCTAGTGTTCACTTATATCCTTGTAGTCAGAATGAACCAGTCTCTCTCTTCACCGGGTCCTTGTTCATGGTCTAGCCTGCACACTCGGGCGCAGTGAGCTAGTGGCAGGCACATAGTTTGAATTTTCTATGGTTGTCACAAGAGAACACCATAGGGAGGATATCCTAAGCCATAGAAAAAAACAGAATTTATTCTAATTCTGAGGTGGGAGATCTGGCTATCAGTGGGCCTTATTCTGTTGAGATCTCCATCCCTGACTGTAGATTTCTCATTGATATTTCCGCTGTGCAGGTGTAAACCTGTGTCCCAATTTCTGCCAGTGATGTGACAGTGGCTTGTATGAACTCATGTTATCCTAGTGACATGCCAGGCCTCGTCTCCAGATAAGTCACGTGTGACTATTCTGAGACAAGGCTTTGGCACACACATTTTGGGAGGTGATCGGATCTTAAGGGTGGACCTTGTGAATGAGGTTTGTTCTCTTACACTGTAGACCTAAGGCAGTGTGTTTATCTTCCGTACTACACAGGAACACTGCCACCTGGCCCTCGTGTGAACCAGGAGATAGGCACAGAGCCGGCTAATCCCTTATTCTCAGGTTCCTGTCCCTGAGCTGTGAAACCTGAACTCTGCCGTTTGTAAGCCACTCGAGTCATGGCATTTGTGGTTGACCCTGGCATGGCGTTTGGATTTCATCATACGTGTGATAGCAACTCTTGGGAGGTTTCCAGTGGAGACGGCGCATGCTCTGCTCTTGCTGAGGCCTAGAGTCTATTCCCAGCACTTAACCTTGGGTGGCTCACCACATGGAACTCCAGCTCCAGGGTGAAACCATACCGCTGGCCGCATGGGCCCCTACACTCATGGCACATACCCACACACAGATGCACACACACATATACATACATGATTAAAAATGAACTATTTAAGAAATAAGGCAGCATCTGTAACAGAGAGAAGCAAATAGATTCAAGATGGATTTTCTTGTGGGGTGGATAGATGAATGAATTGCAGGACAAAGGTGGGCGGAGTCAGGGTTACCCCTAATTAGACACAATTGCACCACTTGCTAAGACACGTGGATGGTTGGGGAGGATTTGAAATTGTGTATCATCTATCTGGAGAATTTTGAGTTTGAGATGTCTATTCTAATAACTAAGTGGGTCTGCCAGCCAGATAGCTGTGGCTGTGGGTCTGGAGTGGTGTGCTGTAGACAGAAGTATCAATGTGAATGTTCTAGCATAAACATAGTGATGAAAACCACGGATGGGCAGCCTCAGTGAAGGGCCAGGTCATGTGGAAAGCTAAGTATGGTGTCACAGAAGCCAAGGGCAGGTGGCCATGTAAAGTCAAGTGTCACCATGTAGAGTTACTAGCCATGGAGAGGTGAGGTGGGGGTAGAAGAGCAACCCTCCCTCAGTGAGAGAATGGCGAGCTCATAGCTCATACACACTAACAATGGGGTCTGACATCCGGAATGGAGAGGGTGGGCCGTGTGTGTCCGGAGCTGCTCTTGGCACAAGCTTTAACACTCCACAGTGAACCTGGGTGGCTGCTGGCATTCGGGTGTCATGGGGTGGCAATTCTGACCCACAGGGGAGGACAGCTTCACCCCAGAGCAGCCAAAGCACCATCTGTTCCATGACAAGTTACCTAGCAGGCCAGTTTCAGCAGATGTGGTCGTTTCTGATGCGCACTTTGTTTATGTAATGCCCACGCCTCTTTATAGCATTTCCTTCCTTTAAACTGTACCCTGTTCTGGCTTTCAAGGTACCCACACTCATGAGCATATACCTCTCTCCTCATATATACATAATTTAAAAAATCTTTAAAATATGCAGATACTGGGAGAGAGAGGGGGAGGGGAGGGAGGGGGAGAGGGAGGGGGAGAGTGTTGAAGTATAAATAGCAAACATTTGGTGTTGTGGGAAGCCAGAGTCCATCTTGTATGAAACTCCCACCTAGCTTCCTGGTTAGTGCTCTTCCGGGTGGCGCATCTTGAAAGGTTTTCTGTGCCTTGGCTTAGGATGTTGTGGCCTCCCTGGAGCAGCAGTTCAGCCCCATGATGCAGGCCGAGTTCTCCGTGCTTGTGGATGTGCTGTACAGTCCGGAGCTACTGTTCCCAGAGGGGAGCGATGCCAGGATAAGATGTGGTGCCTTCATGTCCAAGTAAGTGGAGCTAAGCCGGGGTCCTGCGGGCATGGAAGGAGGCAGGCCGGGGTCCCGCGGGCATGGAAGGAGGCAGGCCGGGGTCCCGCGGGCATGGAAGGAGGCAGGCCGGGGTCCCGCGGGCATGGAAGGAGGCAGGCCGGGGTCCCGCGGGCATGGAAGGAGGCAGGCGGGGAGGGCTGGGGGGATGGAAGGAGGCAGGCGGGGAGGGCTGGGAGGGGGGGATGGAAGAGAGAGGGACTCTAGCAGCCTGCTTCCGGAACATGACCATCCAGAACACCTGTGATCCTTTCTGTACGACTCCGAGGCACAAAGGAGCTACAGAGTGGTAGTGACTGGGCACACGTGGTTGCATACATTAACAGACTGATTGGCATGAGAAGTTGACATGAGGTTGGCGAGTATCTACCAACCCTACATCACAGACACAGGATGTTGCTGTTAGTGTAGAGTCCGGTTAGACCGCAGAGGGCCAGGATGTGAAGGTGAGGACCGCGCTGACTAAAGAAGCCAGAACCGAGCAGCTCAGATTCCTGCTGAAGGTGGAGGCAGTCTGCGCTAGAGAAGCCAGAAGGAGAGATGAGGATGGGGTTGGCAGCAGGCATACGTTACGGACCCCACACCGGGCAGAGGCAGGGTTGCCCCATTGCCTCTAGTGGTTAAAGACTTCTTCTGTGTTATTATAATTATTTTATGGCCAGAGGCTCAGATTCAGTGTTGTCTGCCCACTGCTTCCCGTCTCCCCAGAGCCAAGAGTTCCAGAGGCAATCACAGCCGGAGATCTAGAGCTCCGGAGATCACTAGCCACGCCAGGCCCTGGCACAGCTGTGCACAGCCCTCTAATGAAGCTGAGTTTGGTGAAGGTGGAGCCTCAGCCAAGGCTGGATTAGTTTCCCCACTTCCTCCAGAGAATTCAGCCCAAGTTTCTGCTGGTGGATGGATGGCTCTGCGGGCTTGGGTGGGGGACAGCCTCGGGGAAGGACACGGTCTCAGCTCAGTCGCAGGCAGGGGGTGAGAGACTAAGGTTAGCGAGGGCATTCACCTGCCAGGCAGCTGGTTGGGTCCCCTCGAATCCTCATCTGCTCTTCTGAAAGAGAGTGCATTTTTCAGACATTTGGAGTTTTGGGGTCCATGAAGGCAAAGGATGATATAAAAGCATGACCTAGAAAAACTATAAAATGTGAAAATATATCTGACACAGTAAGGAGGAACTTCGGGGACAGCGTGTACACAGACCGGCCATCCCCCATGTCAGGCCCGTACCCTGGACTCTTTAGCACAACATTCTGGCCAGTTCTTCACTATCTTTTTGTGGACCTCCCACCAGCCTCACATCTCCTGTGTTTTGTGCTGTCTCCTGGCCGCGCTTGCCTTCTTGGCCCACCTGTCCCGTCTCCCGGTCTTCTAAAGCAAGTGCTGTCTCTTTGATGCCTTCACTGACCAGGAAATCCCTGGAACAGAATAAGGACTGTGTTGTTGTTCAGTTTACTGGCTTTCAAAAGTACCCCTGTGAGTGGCAGTTATCATGGATGGCTGGGACTCTATCCTGAAGCCCCGAATTCATTGGCGAATTGCAGCACTCATGGGGCGTGGTTGGGGTGAGCTTGGATGTCTGTCTCCAGGTGTCCCCATTAGGATTGTGTAACAAGAAGCAAGTTGTGTGACCTGTGTGAACCCCCTTTCTCCTCAGCAGACTTAGTCTGATTCTGGCTTGTATTGAGGACAGAGAGATTCCTTTAAATGCAATCTATGGGACTGAGTTACACACCCTAATGTAAACATTTCTTCTGATGCTGACTCTGGGATCGTCACACGGTACTAAGGCCTTCGGCAACCCCAGCGAGTGCTTCACTACAGTGGGTAAAGGAGCCGTGTTCTTGTCTGAACTGTAGCGATGGTCAACTGTCTTGATGTTACTTTCTTCCCCTGTAACGAAGCACTGCTCACATCCACTCAGCCCTATCACACGTGGTCACGGTACACTGAGGAATGGCAGATATATATATATATATATATGAGAATTTGGTGTCTTTTTTTTTTTAAAGGCTTAGTGTTTTCTTTCAGGCTGATTAATCACACTAAGAAACTGATGGAGAAAGAAGAAAAACTGTGCATTAAAATCCTCCAGACCTTACGGGAGATGCTGGAGAAGAAAGACAGCTTCATGGAAGAGGTACTGCTTTAGTTTTAGTTTTTGGTATTTGAAAATAGACAAAGTTGATTTATTTCAGTGTTTAAATAAAGTTTCCAGGATGCCATGTCTATAGATTATGGCGCACCTTACTGGTTGGACAACACCTGGGTGTCTTTCCTGTTAGCCACGTTACTGTAGTTTCATGACATCTACCATCATCTCAAATTGCAGCCGCCTGAACATTTCTCTCATTCACTGTGCTGCAGTCTGCAGTCTGCCTCAGAAGCATGTGGGCTTCCTGGATTGAGTATCGGGCTGAAAGACCTCTTTCGTGGTCCTGGGAATTGAACCCAGGCCCTGTGTTTGTAAGCGCTCTACCACCAAGCTGCACCCCTGAATCTCCCAGTGACCTTGGGTGGTGATGGGTGATTGAGGTGCATTGTTTAGTACCTGCTGGCATGGTTTCAAAATTATGACATGTTTGTTATTTTCCATGTATTATGCCAAGTATTGTAAGACAATTCTGTTGTTTTAAATAATAGGAGTAGTTAGTTTCTATTCTTAGCTGTATTAACGCATGCACAGTTGATATTCATAGAAATATCAACTTATAGATTGTCAGTCAGTCATTAAAATCGACAGCTCAGGTGCTCATTAAATGGTAGCTAGCAGCGTTTTGATAACCAGGGTGATAGGCACAAATGTGAAATAAGAATTCTTCAGAAGGTTTTCCTTCTTTCGTTTTCTTTTCTGTTTCAAAGCTAGCTACATATTCTTTTATGATAAGCATCACGTAAATTTTGTACAGCAGTGTCTCAGCATATTTGTGGAATATTTCCAAAAATGCTAATCATTGGTATTTTAAAACTACTAAGGTTTTAAGTTTTGATGGTAGATTTTTTTCCCCCTTTGCACATCCTGTAAAGAAACAAAGCTCCTCAGAGGCACTTGGCGACATGGCTCTGTTGCTAAAGTTTTTGTTACAAAAGTGTCTGTACCCTAGTTCAGCTCCCAGAACCAGTGTGAGAAGCTGGACAGGATAACAAACACTTGTAATCCCAGAGCTGGGGAAGCAGAGGACCCTGGGGCTCCTTGGCGAGGTAACCTGGCCTACTGGGTGAGTTCTGGTCCAAGGAAAGACTCTGTATGGAGACAGAGGAGCAACAGCAAGGTTGCATGCACACACACACACATATATATACACACACATACACACACATACACACACATACATACACACATACATACACACATACATACACATACATACACACACATACATACACATACACACACACACACACATGCACACAGTTAGAATGAAGTATTTGCTTTACTAATCAAAATGCCCTCTGCTTTAGTTACACTGTCTAAACTATATCTGGAAAACAAACCATTAAAAATATATGTTGTCAGTGTCATTTTAGCAAGTTTTTTTTTGACATAGAATTTAAGAAAGCCTTACACACTTTAGTGTAAGTCATGGGTCTCCTTAGGATTTACAGCTATTCTCACAGGGCCCCTTAGTGCAGTGCTGCCTGTTAACTGATTTCACGGGAGCCCTAGGTCCCTGAGCGGAACAATTAGGTCAACATGGTTTTTCTGACAAACCTACATGTTTGATGCAACAGATTAATACCACAAATGCTCTAAAGGAAAGAAGGAAGAACATGGGGATCCTTCCCTCAGTAGGCGAGAGTGTTGTAAGGTCTTCCAAGATGCTCAGTCTGAAATTAGTCATCCATTCTCCCTTCCTGCCCCCGCTCACTGCACTAGTTCAGCCTCCCCATCTCCCTCCCCTGTCTTTCCCTCCCACCTTATCCACCTCCCTGTCTCCCTTCTTTCTTTCCTTTCTTCTGTTTAGAAAACTCCAGTGGGTTTGAGCCCAGGACCAAAAGGGTTTAGGACAGAATTCAATCAGACCTTCAAAGAAGACCTAATACCAATACTCTCCAAACTATTCCACAAAATAGAAACAGTAGAAACATAAGAAACTGGATACAATTCTTTCTTTGAAGTCACAATTACACTTATACCTAAACCACACAAAGACCCAACAACAACAACAAAAAAAAAACTTTAGACCAATTTTTCTAATGAATATTGATGCAAAAATACTCAATAAAATTCTCATAAACCGAATCTAAGAACATGTCAAAACGATCATCCATTATGATCAAGTAGGCTTCATCCCAGGGATGCAGGGATTGTTCAATATACAGAAATCCATCAACTTAATCCACTATATAAATAAACTCAAAGAATAATGATGCTGAGAAAACATTTGACAAAATTCAACACCCCTTCATGTTAAAAGTCTTAGAAAGATTAGGAATTCAAGGCCCATACCTAAACATAGTAAAAACAATATACAATAAACCAGTAGCCAACATCAAACTAAATGGAGAGAAACTTGAAGCAATCACACTAAAATCATGGACTAGACAAGGCTGCCCACTCTCCCCCTACCTATTCAATGTAGTACTTAAAGTCCTAGCCAGAGCAATTAGACAGCAAAAAGAGGTCAAAGTGATACAAATTGGAAAGGAAGAAGTCAAAACATCACTATTTGCAGATTATATGAAAGTATACCTAAGTGACCCCAAAAATTCCACCAGAGAACTCTTAAACCTGATAAACAATTTCAGCAAAAAAAAAAAAAAAAAAAAAACCAAAGTAGCTGGATATAAAATTAACTTAAATTAGTAGCCTTCCTCTACTCAAAAGAGAAACAGGCTAAGAAAAAAATTAGGGAAACAACACCTTTCATAATAGTTAAAAACAATATAAAATACCTTGGTGTGACTCTAGCCAAGCAAGTAAAAGATCTGTATGACAAGAACTTGAAGTCTCTAAAGAAAGAATTAAAAGAAGATCTCAGAAGATGGAAAGATCTCCCATGCTCATGGATTGGCAGGATTAATATAGTAAAAATGGCCATCTTGCAAAAAGCAATCTACAGATTCAATGCAATCCCCATCAAAATTCCAACTCAATTCTTCATAGAGTTAGAAAGAGCAATTTTCAAATTCATTTGGAATAACAAAAAACCCAGGATATCGAAAACTATTCTCAAAAATAAAAGAACTTCTGGGGGAATCACCATCCCTGACCTCAAGCTGTATTACAGAGCAATAGTGATAAAAACTGTATGGTATTGGTACAGAGACAGGTAGGTATACCAATGGAATAGAATTGAACATCCAGAAATGAACCTGCACACCTATGGTCACTTGATCTTTGACAAAGGAGATAAAACTATCCAATGGTTAAAAAACAGCATTTTCAACAAATGGTGCTGGTCCAACTGGCATGTAGAAGAATGCAAATCAATTCATTCTTATCACCTTGTACAAAGCTCAAGTCCAAGTGGATCAAGGACTTCCACATAAAACCAGATACACTCAAACTAATAGAAGAGAAAGTGGGAAGAGTCTCAAACACACGTGTACTCGGGAAAATTTCCTAAATAGAACACCAGTGGCTTATGCTCTAAGATCAAGAATCTACAAATGGGACCTCATAAAATTACAAAGCTTCTGTAAGGCAAAGGACACTGCCATTAAGACAAATGGCAACCAACAGAATGGAAAAAGATCTTTGCCATTCCTACATTTGATAGAGGGCTAATATCCAATATATACAAAGAACTCAAATTAGACTCCAGAGAATCAAATAACCCTATTAAAAATGGGGGACAGAGCTAAACAAAGAATTCTCAACTGAGGAATATCGAATGGCTGAGTAGCAACTAAAGGAATGTTCAACATCCTTAGTCATCAGGAAAATGGAAATCAAAATAACCCAAAGGTTCTACCTCACGTCAATCAGAATGGCTAAGATCAAAAACTCAGATGACAACAGATGCTGGTGAGGATGTGGAGAAAGAGGAACACTCCTCCATTGTTGGTGGGATTGCAAGCTGGTACAACCACTCTGGAAATCAGTTTGGAGGTTCCTCAGAAAATTGGACATGGTACTACCTGAGGACCCAGCTATACTACTCCAGCTATACTACTCCTAGGCATATACCCAAAAGACACTCCAACACATAACAAGGACACATGTTCCACCATGTTAATAGCAGCCTTGTTTGTAATAGCCAGAAGCTAGAAAGAACCCAGATGTCCTTCAACAGAGGAATGGATACAGAAAACGTGGCACATTTACACAATGGAACAACACTCAGCTATTAGAAACAATAACTTCATGAAATTCTTAGGCAAATGGATGGAACTAGAAAATATCATTCTGAGTAAGGTAACCCAATTACAAAAACCCACACATGGTAGGTATTCACTGATAAGTGGATATTAGCCCAAAAGCTCAGAATACCCAGGATACAATTCATAGACCACATGAAGCTCTAGAAGGAAGTCCCAAGTGTAGATGCTTCTGTCCTTAGAAGGGGGAACAAAAATATTCACAGGAGGAAATAAGGAGACAATGTTTGAAGCAGAGACTGAAGCAAAGGTCATCCAGAGACTGTCCCACCTGTAGACCCAGCCCATATACAGCCACCAAACCCAGACAATATTGCTGATGCCAAGAAGTACATGGTGACAGGAGCCTGATATAGCTGTCTGCTGAGAGGCTCTGCCAGATCATGACAAATCCAGAGGCGGATGCTCACAGCCAACCACTGAACTGAGAACAGGGTTTTGACTGCAGGAGTTAGAGAAAGGAGTAAAGGAGCTGAAGGAGTTTACAACCCCATAAGAACAACAATACCCACCAACCAGAGCTCCCAGGGACTAAACCACCATCTAAGGCTACACATGGACAGACCCATGGCTCCAGCTGCACATGTAGCAGAGGATGGCCTTGTTAGGCATCAGTGGGAGGAAAAGCCCTTGGTCCTGCCAAAGCTTAATGATCCAGAGGATGGGTGGGGGCACCCCCATAGAAGCAGGGGGAGGGGATGGGATAGGGGGTTTATGACGGGGAAACCAGGAAAGGAGATAACATTTGAAATGTGAATAAAATATATCTAATAAAAAATCTTTTAAATGATTAAAAAAAATCCCAGTGGTTTATACACATTCAATCTTGCATGCACACAATCATGTCTACCACACACATGACAGCTCACACTGTCTGTAACCACAGGAGGTCTGACACTGTTTTCTGACCCACACATGATCAAAGACACACACACAGACAAAACAACCATGCAAACATTTAATAAAAAATAAAAGAATGCAATGCCTGCCCTGGTTTGGTACTTTGATAAAACACTGACCCAAAGGGAAACTGGGTGAAGAAAGGGTTTGGCTTACAGGTTACCATCCACCATTGAGGAACCCAAGGCAGGAGCCAGAAACTGGAGTAGAGAACATGGAGGGACTGTCTACTGCCTTTCTACGGACTTTCACAGCTCGATACCGTTGTTCTACAGCCTTGTCTGCCTGCCTAAGGATGCTATCAACCATACTGGCCTTCCATGTCAATTAACCTCAGTAAAATGTCCCGCAGATGCCCACAGGCTGAACTGGTGGAGGGAATTCTTCAGTTGAGGTAGAGAATCAGACAAACCTCCATGAAAACAACAAAGGTGTGTGCGTGTGTGTGTGTGTGTGTGTGTGTGTGTGTGTGTGTGTGTGTGTATGCAAGGGAACATTGTCAGAGGGATTAGTGCATGCTGGAGTTCTTACTTATTTTACTAATTACCATGGTTACTAAGAACAAAATAAGGCAGATATTTGAGTGTGAGACTCTTAGCTTTAAGTCACCTTCTGGATGTTTTAGAAACAGGTGACTCCCTGTCCCCAGGGAGTGGAAGGAAACAGCATGTAAGGGTTCAAGTGTTGACCTCTAGATAGCACTCGGAGCCCCCTTGTGTCCTCAGGGCTTCTTAAAAACCTGGTGCTTAATGGGGGTGACTCGGGATGTGTGAACTGGTGCTGGGTCACACGCTAGGCAGAGCGAATACACTGCCGGTCTCAGTGCTGGGACACTGACAGCAGGCAGTGCTTCATCGTTGTCCTCCTTCCCTGATCACTCACACCTGTCTTAAAATGGCACAAACTCACCAGCTTGCAGATTTGGAGGTCAAAGGTTAAAATCAGATCAATGTGTCAGCAGAGGCCGCGGGGCCATATTTCCTAGTCATGTGTGTTTCTCAAGGCCTCCCTAATGCCGTGGCTCATGTACCCTGTCTTAGTTGGGATTTCTGTTGCTGTGAGGAGACACCATGACTACGGCAGCTTTTATAGGGGATGACATTTAATTGGGGCTGGCTCACAGGTTCTGAGGTTCAGTGTTTTCTCATCATGACAGGAAGCACGGCAGCATGCAGACAGACCTGGCACTGGAAAAGAAGGCAACAGGGATGGAGGGAGGAAGAACGCGCGCCCAAGGGGGAGAGAGGGAGAGAGAGGGGGAGAGGGGAGAGAGAGGGTGTGAGTGCTTGGCTTGAGCATTTGAAACTCCAAAGCTCACACCCAGTGATGCACTTTCTCTAACCAGGGCTCATCTCCTAATGCCAGTTCCTATGCATTGAAATATTTGCCTATGAGAGCCATTCTCATCCAAGCCACTGCAGGCCCTTCTGTCTTCAAAGCCCATTCATGAAACCCTTCCCAATCACCCTCCCTTCTCTTCCTTCTCCCTCTTTGAATGGACAATCCTATGTGAGACTCTTGTCTTCCTCTTAGAAGACCCCTGGTTACATTGAACCTACTTGAAAAACCCGTGTAACTCCGGCTCCTTGCTGAGATCTTTAACTTAATCTCACCTTTATATGGAAAGTGCCTCTTTCACAGGTTCCTTAACTAGAGAGATCTCAAGTCATGGGCATGTTTGGGCTGGACATTTCTCTAGCCTAGCACTGCAATGTGCCTGTGCACACCACACACACACACACACACACACACACACACACACACACACTCACACACGGGAGGGGGTGCTAGCTCAGGGAAACCACATAGCTTTGTTTTGTATGTTGAAGGGTTTGTAGGTTCAAATCTTATTGGAGATTTCTTTGAGATGGTCAGGGGCCAGAAAGAGGCCTGTAGACTGGGTGGGGTGGGGTAGCTGTTCAGTATCTTCAGGAGTCCAGATGCGTAAGCTGAGGTGTAGAACCCCCATTGGACACAGCATAGATCTGGTGATGCACCTGTTTGGAGAAGGAGCAGGCAGTCTGAAAAGTAGACTGGGAACCTCATGCTTCCCAAAGGCTTGATCCGTTTCAGGATGGGTCCTCCCACGTCCCTTCCTGAACAGGCACCAAAACCTTGTGACTTTGCTCTTCCAATGTTACCAATGTCGGTATCTAGAGGCCCGGTCAGCTTGGTAACGTGCTGTCTGCATCTACTCAGATGTAGAGGCTTGCAGAGGCCGGGAGATGTAATCTTCATTTTAGGACTAAAAAGAAAGGCAGGGGGAGAAGCGTTCCGGTAAGTGGCTCATGCCTACAGCGGGCAGATTGTGAACACACATCCCGGGTTCCACCCGCTCTTCTCTCTGGAGTCACACTGTGAGTCAGGAATTAAATAGTGCCGTCCAAACAAATGCCGATTGCATTCCATCTCATTTTGTCAGGCTGGGGCTGCAGGCTCATTTTTCTGCCTCCATTTTTGTTTCTTGTCACAGGTAGTTCAGATAAAGAGTGGTACACGGAATGCTGTCCCAGAAGACAGCCCAAGATAAAGTGATTAGCCTCTTAGACCACAAAATTCCAGTCTCCTCACAGTAGTGAATTTTTCAATTTACCCACCAGTCTACAGACACAGTTCTTCCAGGAGGCTTTTGTTCACAGCCAGACACAGGTTCTTCTCAAGAATTTTCCTTTACACCGTAATGCATGTAAACCACATGACAACAATCAAATCACAGAGCAATCACCACAGAGAAGTGAACAGATGTGTCTGAGTTTACACAGCAAAGCACAGTGGAGTCAGGACAAATCCCAGCCCGTGTAGCTCCAGAGTCTACAGTGAGACTCCATGTTCCTGTGTGGGGACGCCTCTAGTTGCGCTGGGATGTCAGCCAGGGGTGCTGCCCGTGGCTGCAGAGGAAGAGAGAGGTTTTGTGCAGATCACAGACCACCTTTTGTCTGTGTTTAAAGGTTTTTTTTGACTACCCGCCATGTTCCAAGTCCTTCAGCATCTCATAGTCTTTGTTCCTGCCTGTTCCACCTGGAGCCCAAGACTCTGAAACCTTTCTGGGTACTTCCTTCTTTAAGCAGAACAACACCAACACTTTGAATGTTTGCACACTGCCCAGTAGAGGTGGAGGCTCAGCTTTTTCACAGTTGTTTTTAGCTTTTGTCTGAGTTGCTAATTAAGATTCAGACTTAGGTCTTCACTCCTTACTTCCCAGCCTGGGAAAGACAAAAGAAACGTGATAGTCATGAGTGACTCGGTGTGAGGAGCCCAGGGCACTGCATCTAATGAGGCCTTGGAATGATTTGGATTGGAGAGAGAAAGAGATGAGGGTTCATGGGGGTTGGGGGAAAGGTTAAGGGTCCTAACAGAAATGTATATTCCGGTGATTTCCATCTGAAGCATCTGTTCCCTTTGCTTTCAGCTGTGCTGTTTGGCCACCTCTGAACTCACTCAGGACCTCAGATCAGCTCCCTCTGCTTGCTCATCCTGGTGTATATTAGACTCAGAGTTAATACTCACAGGCTCTACCAGGGAGCGGCTGAGGCAAGAGTCTAGCCATCATTCCTCAGGGTGTAAAGGAGGCAGGGTCATTCGTCTAAGGTGTTGGGATACTATCGACAAAACATGAGGGCAGAGATGTGAATTGGGCTATAAGAACAAAATAATATACTTTTCCCTGCACAGCTTCGGCCGATGGACTTTTTCAGATGAAGCCATTTGGCTGGCTTTATCCGTGCCTCACCTAGATGTGCATGCTGCCTCTTTCCGCATAAAGCTGGAATTTTGAAAGCTCCCTTTCAAGCGAGCTTCTGCTTCGTTGTGAACGTGGGCACTGTGTGATGTCCCGGAGCGAAGTGGCTGAGGGCTCCCGAGGCTGAGAACACATGGTGACAGGCTGCTTCTTCTCAGCGTCTGAGCCTCCTAACAAGACATCTGCTAGGCGCTCGGATCACATGCTGTGGTTTGCCAATTGTTTTCATAAATATTAATCTCTGGGATCTCAACTGACAGACAAGTTGTTCTCTTGGGTTCTCTTCTTATTTTAACACCCCATCTTTGAACGATTCTGCCGCATTACAATGAAAACTTTTAAAAAAAGTAAAACGCTTCTATTTTAAACAATTTATAAAACGGGGGCTATAGAATGTTTAAAGACAAAAACGTGACTGTTCCCTTTGCGTTGGAATTTTTTCTTTCATATTTCTAAGCATGTTGCCTTCAGAACAATGCTCATGCATTGGCTTGTGGAAGCGTGTAATTCACTTCATCCTTCATGCATGCTTGTTTGGTTGAGGTAATTATTCTGACCTCCTCTAAAAGGATAAGTGGATATGTCTTGGTCCAAAAGTATGATTTATTAAACTTGAATCATGATTATAGTTCAGTTGGGGTATTGTGTGGTGTGGTTTGTGAGCCCTCACCATAGACTGTGTGCTTGAATCAGTGTTCTCCAGCAGGTGGCGCTGATGAGCGAGGTGGTGGAAATGAGGTTGCACCTCATTGGTGGAAGTGATTCTCTGGGGCGGGGCCTTGGGAATTTATAGGATGCAGACACCATGTGACCAGATGCCTTTCACTCCTGCCAGTGCCTTCTGGTCCCCTTTCCCTCAAGTTACTTCTTGTCAGCTCACAGCAAAAGTAACTAAAATATACATTAGACTAATATGGAATTTCCGATCGGTGGGATACTGCACAAGCCTGTGTCTCGATCATCGCGCCCTCCTGCAGTGTTTTAAAGCTGTATTGGGCATACTTAGCCCCGCAGTCTCTCTGCAGCTCAGAGAAACATTTTAAGCCACACGCTGCTGCGTTTCAGTCCATTTTTATCACTCCCGGCTTATTTAACTGTTTCCTCCAGAGGCCAGTGTTCAGAGCAGTTTAAATGGTCCCGATTATTTCAAAATAATAAAATCACTTTAATCTCAAGAATGGAAGGTGTTCCACCCAGGCACTTGATCTGAAGTCTGTCAAGGAGTTGGCATCTCGTCTGATGCTGTTAGGAAATAGCACTTGATAGAATTTGAAGGGATGCTGGGTGGTCCTATTGCTGGGTGGTCCTAGACACTCTCCTTAGACAGCTACCTGCTAACACTGGATTCCACCAGTTGCCTCTCATTTTCCAGGGCATATTAAAGACCCCCCAACACGCCCCCCATGTGTGTCACTGCATGGATGTGTGGGGGTCAGAGGATAAGTTCTGCTGCTATTGGTCTACCTTGTTGGAGGTGGGGTCTCTGTTGTTTGCTGAATCCATGCTTAGCTTCCATGATTGACTTGACACATCCCAGGGTTATCTAAGTTAACTCAGCCAGGGGATTGCTTCCGTCATACTGGTCTGTGGGCATTGGTGCTAATTAGTTTAGGAGGACCAGCCTACCATGGGCGGCACCATCCCTAGGCAGGGGGACCTGGGATGTATAAGAAGGGCAACAGCACCTCCATAATTTCCGCTTCTGTTCCTGCCTCACGTTCCTGACCTGACTTCTTTCACTGGTGGCCTGTGACCTGGAAGTGTTAGCTGACATAAGCCCTTTCTCTCCTCAGGTCTTTTGTCACAGAAACAGAGAGCCAATCCCAGACAGCTGGTGTGCTAAATCTGCCAGACTCTGTGGCCCCAAGCTTCTGGGGATCCTGTGTGCACCCCCATCCCTGGTGTAGGAGCTCTTGGATTGTATGCATGTGCCACCACACCCAGCTTTATACTGGTTCTGGGGATCTGAATTCCTATCCTCCTCTTTGCACCGTGAGCCCTTCACCCTCTGAGTCATCTCCTCAGCCCAACATTTACCATCTTGAAGGGAGTTCTTCAGGAGAGATTTGAGCTCTTGGTCATCTCTTCACTCTTGATTTTAAAGGTAGAACGTCACCCTAAAGGGAGATAGTCAGCAAAACACAGCAGCTCAGGGAAACAAGATGGGATCCGATTTCTTCTGCTCCACATGGAATCACCTGGGCTTTCTGCTTAGCGAAGGTTGCTGTGTCCTGCTGTCTTTAAAGCCAGAGTTGGGGTTAGGGCCTCTGCCCCGAGACAGACTGGCCCTTTACAGACTTTTGTCTTCTGTTTTCCTGCAGGCCAGCAGGATCCCTGTGGTGTTTGCCTGCCAGCCAATGCTCACCAGACTTGTTTTCTGGAAAGAGCATCCCAATAGTGGCTCGTAAGGAGAAAAGAGGGGTCTCTCTCTCTCTCTCTCTCTCTCTCTCTCTCTCTCTCTCTCACACACACACACACACACACACACACACACACACGGATCCATACCAAGGTTGGCTGAGGGAATAGATGTTCCACACCAGAGGGTCTGCCCCATGTCATCTGGAGGATGGTGGGTTGACCAGTGTCCTCATCACCAGGAGCCAAGAGGAGGACCATTTGGGCTGGAGTCTAGCCTCCGTTGTGTGGTACTGGACAGTTCCTTGGCACTTATATGTGCAGGAGTAAAACAGTCCCATCCATAATAATTCATAGCATGTGTCATGCAGAGCTCTGCAGAAGGAGGGGCCTGGACAGTGGGAATTTATTTTCTTTGTAGCTCCTGGAATCTAAGGAGAAGGCACTGATGGAGCAGCTTCTTCTGAGGGTCATGGAGGAGAGACCTTCCTCAGGCTTCGGCTGGTGGGCGTGTAGGTGGACGTCATGTCCCCTTGCATCTTCAACCATCCTGCCTCTGCACAGCTTATCCAAATTTTCTCTCAGCCTGGTATTAGTTGTATAGAATTAAGACCAGCCCGGTGGCCGCATATTCGTTGAATGGCCCCTTCAAGGATGATCTGTTCACTCAGAGCCTCGAAGTGGAGGTTGGGGCAGCAGAACTTACCCGTGATTGTGGACGGAGTGTGCTCAGGCCTCATCCTCAGATCAACCCGCTACGGGGCATGTGTGAATGCTTCCTGTCTGCTTCTCGTGTGCAGGGCAGCCACAGTGGGGACAGCAGGTCTTCGGCGTACACCACAGAATTAGGAAGACATTTCGAAACATGGCTATTTAAACCTGTTTGAACCGACAAAAGAAACTTAAAAGGGTTTCCTCCGTCCTCTCGGTTTGCATCCTACTTTCAGACAGAAGGGCTGACAGACATATCGCGATGATGCCGAGGCTCCCGTGTGTGTGGATTGTGAGCAGAAAGTTGGATTGTGAGCAGAAAGAGCTACGGTGTAGACAAAAGCAGTGTGGGAATTGGAAAATGTATCATAAGCTTTCTATGGTAGTTTTCAGCCCAGCGATGATTCTGCAGTATGCAGCCCCTCCCCCATTTTTATTGAGTAATTTAAATCATTGATGTTCTTTGGTACAAATTAAACCAATAATAAAATGTATGTATAAATACTTTATCCAGGTCCCTGATTAGAGCTCAGGGTAGAGTGTATGGAAATGAGAGACCGGGGTTTGATCATCAGCAAACAAACAAACAAACACACCCTTTGTTGAAAACCGTTCCTCACTGGGGCGCAAGCTCCCTGCGTTCTGTAAGTCTTCATGAACCACAGATGATGCTGCTATTTATTTTGGAAAGCTGCCAGTCTTGAAAGGGCTGGTGGTCACTTCTAAGATGCATAGAAAGCAGGTGTTAGGAAACGGTTTCAGCCCCAGTGACTGATCCAGCTGAGGCTCCGTGTGTTCGTTATTTCTTACGCCCATCTCTGAGACATAAAAGTGAAAGAATTAGATTTTCGTTGTTTTAATGACAAATGTGACCATGCCGGTGTTGCGTGAGCACCTTGGGTTCTGCGCTCACCGTATCTTACAGAATCATTTTACCTCCTTAGGAATAAACATTTTCAGTTATATTTCAAACCAGTTTGCTCATCCCAGTGAGAGAGGAATAGGCAATCAGAATCAGAAAAAGGAAACATGAAACCCGGTCAGGTGTCACGGCCTTGTAATCCCAGATAGTCAGAAGGATGAGGCAGGAGGATTATAAGATTAAAATCTGCCAGAGTTCAAGGACAGCCTGGGCAATTTACCCTGGACCAGAATAAAGGGTAAAAGGAAGCCTGGGGGTGGAGCTTAGAGGTGAGGAGCCTGCCTTACATATTTCAGGCCCCGAGTTTAACCTCCAGAGCCTCTGCATGAATACATGCATGAACGAGTGATTGAATAAATGAATGAGCAAGACTTCACGGCATGAGCGGAGCAAGGCCACTGCCCTGCAGTAGGCTGCACGACCTCACGGCCCTCGAGGGTGGGTTCCTTGCTGGCGGAATCTCGCCCTGGAGGTCTCAGGGTCCACTGCTTTGGTCCAACACAGGAAGCAGGAACCGCCGGTAGATTTGTGTGTGTGTAGGAATGCAGTGAACACCACCACAGCACACGGCGGCAGATTCACACGGGTGGGTGGGGAGACAGCACCCGTGGAAGGTGAGACTGAGCTACGTTGTTGCTTTTAGAAACAGAAGGAATCCAACCCACAGAACAGTAGTCATGGGAACAGCCTCAGGGGTGCTCCGCCGGGGGAAATCTAGGAGCGTTAAAAGGAAACAAAAATAAATACAAACAAAAAACCAGAGAGCTAGCAACAAACCCAGTGTTTACGCCTGCCTGCTGCTGCTGCTGCTGCTGTTTCCTAAGTTTGGTTTTCCTGCAGTTTATGACTCTTGGTGGGCAGCAAATGTATGGTTGGTAACATAGATAAATGTATAGTCAGATCCCAGTGGGAGGATCTGTCCCGGCTTATTGCTCGCTGACGTACATTCAGGAAGCCGACTTGATGTCTTTCATTTGTTCCCATTTCTTTTCTTGCTGCAGCATGCAGTGTCTGCGCTTCATGCAGCCCCTTAGCAGAGTCTGGTGGGCCCGTGATGGTAGTCTCAGACACCCAGACGCAGAAGCAA
Source organism: Micromys minutus (assembly GCF_963924665.1). Taxonomy (NCBI): domain Eukaryota; kingdom Metazoa; phylum Chordata; class Mammalia; order Rodentia; family Muridae; genus Micromys; species Micromys minutus. The sequence goes on from NC_137972.1 coordinate 3,059,471, forward strand.
GCTTGTCTAGTTCTTAGGTAGCTGTCCTTTATCTCACTCCTCGGGGCTTTCAGTGGAGAAAGTTTTACTGTAACTGATTTAATTAGCTGAATACACTTTACATCCAGCAGCTACCCAACCCCAAAAATGCTGATTGGTCGATGTTAAATGTGGCTCTGCCTTGAAAATTAAGAGACTCCAGAAAGACTTTGTCCTTCCTTCGTCTGTCATCAGCACCCTCTGCCATCATAACTTTTGGTGGGTTCACAAGTAGCAAGAGAACTCTGACCAAGACAATAAAATAACTTTATACAGAAGCCACCCCCTCCCCAGCCTATTGCTAGGTTCTGGGAAATTAACGTATAGAATATGATGTCCAGAGAAGCTATGTAAAGATGAGCCATAACATACCATTTTAAAAAACCATCCTGTGTAAATTTGAGGCTGGGCTCAGAGAAGCCTGTGAAAAACATGGTTCCTGGAGACAAAAGTTGAAAACAGGAGCTTGTGGGTGGACAGGTGATGGGAGTGGGAAGTCTGGGTGGTTTGTAGACCTAAGGGTAGGTCACGGACATTTATAGCCCTTAGAGATGTGGGAGTCCCTGCGAACACCAGGACCAACCAGTAGGAATCTAGCTCAACACAACTCAGTAGCCCATGTTGGTTCAAACTTCCAACCCTGAGCAGTTTATTTTAGCCATATTTAACCAAAGCAAATTTTGGTAAAAACGATTCCCGGTGATAATTAACTCAATCCCATGCGTACAACAAAGCTTAAGTCATGTTTACATTGAAACTCTTTACAAAGTACATATGGCTTCTTTCATAAAGATGGGCTGTGCTGACTCAGAATCAATGCCCAGTGGTCCAGAGAGAAGCGCAAGAGGCACTGGGCAGAAGATGGTTATATGTCTCCTTTGTTGAGGAGACAAGTCTGTGTGTACAACTTTCTTGGTTTCATGGTTCTGATCTGTGAGCACAAAGGGGACAGTTGTCAGGACTGATGGGAAAGAAGATCTTGCAAGGACGGTAGCACCGACAGATGTTCACCACAGACAGAGCTGATGGTAGTGCTTCCAAACAGGACCAAGTGCGGGTTCAGACAGTCTGGAGTGTCCTGAGGACCAGTGACTCGGTGAGAAGCTAGTGTTCAGGTCTCATGTGAACTCAGAAACTAGATCACCCTCTGTACAGTTATGAGGAAGCAGCTTCTCACTCAGTGTCGGTCTACGCAGACCAACAGTGACATTCAAAGTAAGTTGATGTAGGCCCCTGTGTCACTATACATAAGGGAGTAGCTGGGGACAGCGTCGGGTTCTTGCTACATCAAGTCTTGCCTGTGGCATCTTATGCACTTAGGTGCCCATTTTTATCCCTTGTCCTTAATGAATACTCCTGGGTCAGATCTTAACTCATTCAGCAGGAGTGTTGACAGCTTTGCTTTGACTTGCATGCATTTGTTAGTGTCAAGGTTCAGCAAGACCTTTTCAGTTTCTTTCGTCTATGTCTCGGATCACGAGGGGTTGTTTGGGTGGACACCAAAATGTCAGCTTTGTCACACATCATGTGGAGCCACAGAGCTGGATCTGTGTGTTAGCAAGTATCCTCATGAGACTCAAAGGGACCGCGGCATCATTCCTCATGCCAGAGAGATCTCCAGAATCCACTTACCTCTGTAGTCAGCCCCACAAGCACCTCCCACAACAGGAGGATTGTTCTTTCCTCTAGAGAAAAGGACCCAGCCTCACTAATGTCAGTCCTGCACCCGGGCATATGAGGCAAGGAGGAAGGCTTCTCCCCACCAGTGTTCTTTCACAGAGGTTTACTGTCCCCACAGTTGGTCCATGCTGAGGCCATTGTCCTCAGAGAGATGCTGTGTGTGTTTGGCTTTGTGGGGCACAAACAAGTTCTAGCTGGTTTCTCCATAGGAATAGCTGTTGCTAAGCTTTGTGTCATCTTGTTTTCAGTTCTGATAGTTTATCCATTGGGAGAGAGGGCGTGAGGGGGATGGAACAGTAATGGGGATGTTCTGTAGCAGGCTGACTAGAACTTGCTCTAAAGCATCAGTGATCCCAGGCGCATGCTTGAGTTGAAAGAGATTTGATCTCCTTCCTTGCATGACAAAATTGAGCCATCCCAGAATCCCTTTGTTCAGTGGTATCTTGCCTAATAATGTGTCAGAACTTGACACCTGGAGACAATGTATCTCTGACCACTACCAAACACTAAAGGCTTTCTGGGAAGTGTGGTCCCGAGTCTGGAGTCACCAGGAAGCACCAGTTATGGAGCCAATAGGAGCCTGTACTCAGGCAGGATGCGTGCCACATGACTTCCAGTGGAGACCAAATAAAACGTTAAGCCTACACCACCTGCTGGGTGACTTATGTAGGGACAGGGGAGCAGATTAGTTAGTCGGGAACAGATGTGCTACACTGGTTTGGGGCAGCCAAAAAGATTTTTCTTAAGGTTAGATTTTTATCTTAATGTGTGTGCCCACGTTTCTCCATGTTGGTTTGTGCATGTGGGTGCAGGTGCCTGCACTGGCCAGAAGAGGGCACCAAAGCCAGGTTCTCCATGGGGGGCCAGCACATGTTCCTAATGGCTGTGCCAACTTTCCAGCCCTCTGGGTCTATTCTTAGGCTTGGCTCACCAAGCTTGAGTTACTGGGAGAGAGCTTTCTCTGGCGTCTTCCCTTTAGTCCCCCATGTCCCCGTTGTGAGTGAAGCCACACTGACTCCGATGCTTGACTAAAGCCTTACATGTGGTTTGTGTTTGTGTCTCACCTCTTACCCCACACTTACAGCAAAGACACAAGCTAGCCCATAATACTCAGCAGCTTGTGTGCCCTGCTGCTGCCTTGTCTGAACCCATAACCCAGGTCTAGGCCACTATCATTACTTGCCATGTGACATCTTGGTAGGCTTTAACCATCCACTTAGTACAGCCTAGAAAAAAAAGGGTCTCCACTGAATCCTTATGGAGTTGGCCTGCGGTCATGTCTTTGGATGACTACTTGACCATTAGCTGGTCTAGGGGGTCTAGCCCTCTGTGGGCAGCACCATTCCCTAGGCAGGTGGTACTGGGCTATGTAAGAAAGCTAGGTATGAACCTGGGAGTGGCCGTCCATCAGCATCCCCCACGGACTGTGCTTCAAGCTTCTGCTTGAGTTTCTGCTCTGACTTCCCTCCATGACGGAAGCTGACCCGGGAGCTAAAATAAACCATTTCTTCCATAAGTGGCATTTGGTGGGAGGAGCTTCATGTTGGCAACTGAGAGGAAGCGAGGTGCATGGCCTCCCAACTCCTCTGTTCCCACCTAGGCAAATGTCCATCTGCCCTTTCTGTAAAGGGTATACAGCAGGCGCCAACTCCTGTTGTGCGCCTCCTAGTGCCCCGTGAGGGTTTTCTGTCACCTGTTGAGGGGACATTCACATTTCTTTCCAGATTCCATAGGGACCAGCACTCCGTCCAGCATACCAGCCTCTCCTGTGTGACTGTCATGTGGTCACATGTCCTCTCTCTTCCTTCATTGTGGTTTTGCACCGTCTGCTCCTTTTGCCTGGAATGCTGTTCGTCTTGTTCGTGTGCCTGATTGCTTCTTTAGGTCTTGGCTCAGAGTCACACCCTGTGCTTCTCCTGGAGAGTCTACACAGCATGGCTCCTCACTTGTTGTAGTGAGTGTCCGAGGACGCCCCCTTGTGGTTCACTTCTGTTCTTGTCATTAGCTGTTTCCTCAGTAACCTTGGCTTTTGTGAGACTAAGAACCCCGTGTGTTTCTTTGACTGCAATGTATACAAAGTGTCCTGGACTCACCCAAACCAGTGAAGAATGTAGCTCACGCAAGGAGAAGGAAAACGTGGCAAGCGGCATGGGGCTGAGGACAGGGAGCAGGAGACTGCACTGGGAATCAAGACTCCGGACCAGGAGTGCTGGCTCCCAGCAGGGATGTTGGTAGTGCAGGACTCAGCTGGAAGGTGTGTCCTGGGTCTAAAAAGTGGGTATAAATTATGTTCTGTGAATGGCTTAGGGATGGATAGAGAAAGGACATTTAAAAGACTTGTCTGTGCATGTGTGTATGTGTACCATGTGTGTGCAATGCCTGTCAAATCCTCAAGAGGGCATGGCATCCTGGGAACTGGAGTTACAAAGGGTCTTGAGCCATTGCGTGGTTGCTGGGATTTGAACCTGGGCTCCTGTGCACGAGCAGCCAGTGCTCTTAACCACTGAGCTGTTTCTCCAGGTCCGTGAAAAGAGCTAATTTGAAGAAGTCTCATAGATCTTAGGGATGTGGAGAAAGAAATATCCCAGAAGACCAGCAACACTGCCTAGTGTGGAGTACAGGCTAAGGTATGCACACACGTGTTCAGGAATAGCTTGCCTGTGTGGAGTTTCCTGTTTGTGAGCTGTGAAGGCTTGTTTCCGTAGCCCTGGGCTATGCATTTGGAGAGCTCAAACTCTCTTCTCAAGGTGTGGTAGTCAAAGCCGTGAGAGTGGAACTCGTCTTGCCATCAGTGAACTTACTGGACCGAGGGTTGTGATGAGGGATGGCTCGCTCCGCCAGCTGTACCCACTGTGATGCCATCAGTGAGGGACAGCCATGGCCGAGAGCTCTGTGGAAGAGGCCGATAGCTGTCCAGGCCAGAACTTCTGAGATGCATTTGAGATATATTTGATAAGGATAACTTTGTATGTCTGTCCTGAAGCCAAAACTGAAGGGTATGAGACAGGGGTATAGAGTGAAGGGTGTGGAGACCTGGGCTTTGGGAAGCTTTGGGAACGGCCAGGTCACAGGGCTTGAGGAGGTTGCTCTCTTGCTGGTCCCTGTCTTCGTGGCTCACCTCCTGGTAGCAATGTTTGCACTGAAATCTTTTGAAAATCACTTATTGTAGTGGAGAAGGACAGCTTCGTGGGGTTAGATCGAGGTCAGGCTTGCCTGCCTGTCTTGCCAGCCCTGGGATCATTTTATAAACATACATTATTTGCACAAACTAATAGCGTCCTTTGTGACATTCTTCTGCATGCATGTAACACATTCCGATTGCGTCCTACTTTGCCATTTGTGTATATGGCCTCCCCACCCCCACCTCCTCTGAAGATGTCCATGGGCTGCAACTGGGGTGCAGTGTCACAGGTTACCAGTAGGCGTCACTGTTCCATTAATGATGTCTCGCTTTCCTTTATATAAATGTTTTCATTTCTTCTCACTTATATTTTGAATTCTCACGATATGATTTTAAATATTCGAGCCCTATGAGCTCAAACATGTTTTTTTACCTAAATCCAGTTATACTGACACAGTCAAATTCTATTCAGAATTCTAGTCATTGGTGTTGCTTTAAACGGCCCATCGCCTGCTTAATTTTTGGTACCGTAAAATTAAATCACGTCCTTTGGTATTTAGTAAAGACATAGGTGCATCTTGGAATCTTAAGAAGCAGGCGGTCGCCACCTGCGCTGTGTATTCCGTGGGTAGTCTCTGTTTTTCCTCCACCTGTCAAGTTTCTGCTGCCAAAAGTTGTCTGCCAACCTCCTGTTTTTGAAAATAACAGGCACATATTGACTCATAACTGGGTTCAGCATCTTTGTATGTAGATAGATTTTTTTAAAGAGAGTTTGGGTACAGAATGGATACGTGTTCATTTGGCATTCATCCATTGGACACTAAGGTCCAGCATAAGCAATAAAGTACCAGAGAAGGCCCAGGGATGGGTAGATGTTTAGACTCACACACCACAGTCCCCAGCACCCAGTACTCACAGAGTAACATCACCGGGGAACTAGATACACTCGTGATATCTCATGATAGCACGTGTTCTGTCTGAGCGCTGGGAACAAAATCATGTCTGATTCTGGGAGTCAGTTGCTTGTTGGGGCTCGTGTTGGCAGAAGCGCTTGTGACTGACATTTGGTTATACTCACTGTAACGTCTTAAATAAATCATCAAAGGGCAGAGGGAGAGTTGTATAGTGTCCACTTGACACCTGCTTTTGCTGTGGCTTGTACTGACTTCTGTCCTGATATGGTCTGTGTACGGGGTGATCATGTCTCAAACGACCTCTTCCCACAGGTAGGCAGGAAATCGTGCCTTCTGTTTGCTTGCCAAGAAAGCCCCCAGACCCGTGACTGAGCCCCCAGACCTGTGACTGCACACTCGGACACTGCGGATCAGAGCAGCAGGGTGTGGTTGGAGGAGACAGGAACGGCTGAGCCACTGAGGCGGCTCCACAGCCACAGCCCGAGGTTATATAACTCCTGCAGTGTCTGGGCTGTGCTTCACTGGAGACAAGTCACGTGCCGTGCAACGCTGCTGCCTGAAATTCAGTCAGGTTGCTCTGAGTGACCGTGAGGCTGTGTGAGAGACGCTCTGAGTGCTCTGTACTAGAAAGGAGATGTTGGTCAGCTGCACTTAACGGATGAGTGGACACGCTAATTCCAGCAAGGACACTTGCAGTCTGTCTGCCTGCCTGTCTGTCTGTCTGTCTGTCTGTTTCTTATTAGGCTCCTGAAGAGCAAAAATTAAGTATTATGTAACATGAAAAACAACGTAGTGGAAGGAAGCAACTCAGTCCTCCTCACTAGAGAAACTTGTCCCACATCATTTGAAATATTTTATGATGATTCAGCAATTAATATAACAACAACAACAACAACAACAACAACAACAACAACAACAACAACAACAACAATCACTGCTACAAAAGCAACACATTGGACATTATTTTTTGGAAATTTGTGTAGGCAGCTACCAGTATTTCCCCCCAATGCCTGGTCTATGAAGGAAAATTGCAAATTTTAAGGAATATTGGTGAGAAAAAAATTAAATTATGAGTTTAAGTGGACTTCTGTTTTATTTTTATTTGTGTGCACGCATCTGCATATGCAGGTATCCACATGGGCCAGAGAAGGTGCCAGATCTCTTGGAGCCTTTGTCTTCTGGGGCCATCTTTCAGGCTGAGAATTTAACCCTTATATGGCTGAGACTCTAGATTGCATAGTGCAGGAAGGCAGCAGCCAGTGTTGGGAGACCAAAGCCTGGGCTCATTTATCTTCCCCGGGCCTCAAGGAGAACCCAGAACACAGCCGACTTGAGCTCGGTTCTCCTGGAGGCCGCTGGCTTCCTGCCTGCGGGATTTCTGCCGTCAGACCGATGCTAATGTCTGAGAGTAGAAATCAAAGGCCCCGAAGCGCTGTGCCCAGGCTGTTGTCCACTCTGCTGCGTCAACAGGGATCAGCTGTTCAGTTCTGCGATTTTGGGTAGGTTCCTCTTAAACTATAACAAAACCAATGTTGTTATTTTTTTTTCCCTCTTGCAAAAGGTCTTTTTACTTTTCTCTTATTTGTTAAAACCTTCTCGGGATGAGAGTTGGTTGATTGCCCCTTTCTATTCCAGCTTTACCCTATGCAGATTCTGTGTGCTGTTTTCTCACACACTCAAAACAAGATTATAACAATCAGCTCTTTAATGGAGGATCTGACTTATACGGGATGTTTGACACACACGTGTAATTTATTCTTCCTGTCAGCAGAATGCGTGTTTGTAGGAGGCGTGATTATTCTTTTGGACCAAAGGGAACTGGGGCAGGGTTAGCCTGCTAGAGGTGACTGGATATGAGCTCCAAACCGACCGTTGAGTGTTTCACACAGCTGTGCAAGCCGTCCACACCCACGGCTGCATTTTAGGGAAATTGTGACTAATTACACATGGAATGCAGGTTCCTAAAGGTCTGCTTTTGATTTAATTTATCCAATTATCACGTGTACGTGCATCGGGTGCACACGGAGGCTGGAGGTTATTGGGAATCATCCCCAGCTGCTCTTCCACCTCAATCCTGACACCCCCCCCCTTGCTCTGGGGCTCCCCTCTGCCTCTGAGGTTGTAGTTACAGTTCACCTGCTACACTGCCCCAGCCCCTAGGCGCTTGCAATGTGAGACTCACGTCTACTTCCTGTATAGTCTCACCTTCAGAGACAGCATCTCCTCAGAGACAGCATCTCCTCAGAGACAGCATCTCCTCAGAGACAGCATCTCCACACCTCTATTTATGTCATGCTTCTGATTCGAATGGATATGCTTGGCCCTCCCATGGGTTCTACAAACTAAAAACATGTAAAAGGAAGGTTGTACCAAATAAGTACTTTCTTCTTATTTCTGTTCCATAAAAAATGTAGAACAGGGATTACATTCCAACACTGACTACATGGGTCAGGTCAATGGTTAAGAATATTTTTTTTGCAGAGGACCATGGTTAGGTTCCTAGCTCCCACATGGAGGCTCACAACTGCCTATAACTCTGGTTCCAGGGATCCAACACTTCTTCTGACTTCTGCATGTTTTCATATGCACATGTGCACATGCATGTACTCAGGAACACACACATACACACATATGCATAAAACAAACTAGATGTTAAAAAAGAATTTTTATCTAACAATTTACATTGTGCTTTTATAGTGTTAGCCACTAAAGGTTAACTCAGAGACAATTTCAAGTTTACCCGAGAGTGTATATAAGCTATGTGCAAAGACCAGGCTGTTCTACATGCTGTTTTGGAATCTGATGCTGGTGTATGCACGCACACATGTAAAGCATTAAGTGTGTGCATACATGTTCACGTGTGCTCATACCATTCATCCTGTGCATGGAACCAAGCCAAGCTGGTGTTCTTTAACAGCTGGGGGGACATAGTCTGACCGGCATGTGGTATATAAAAAGTCTGCAGGTCTGAAGCCAAGACTCTCGGGATAACTTTGTTAATGAGTGGATTCGGAGTTGTCTTTAATGAGCTGGTGACGGAAGGGCAGCTTGTTCTCATCCTTCTCATGGGCTGCCGAGCTTTCCCTTGCACATCTTCTCTGGCAATAAAGGAGGTGCCTGCCCTGCATCCTACAATTGAGTCTTGCTTTTTGATTATTTCTTTTCCTAGCTTTATTTAAATAATAATGCAGATCTGTCACAAGGTTTCAGTAAGGGTTCCCTCAGCCTTTTTCTTTCTTTTTTTTTTTTTTTTTTAATTTATTGGTTGTTTTATTTATTTACGTTTCAAATGTTGTTCCCTTTCCCAGTTTTCCCTCCGCAATCCCCCCAATTCTCCTTTCCTTTGCCTTTATGAGGGTGCACCTCCACTCACCCCTCTACCATCCCCTTACACTGGGGCATCAAGCCTCCACAGTACCAAGGGCCTCTCCTCCCAGTGATGCTGGATAAGGTCATCGCTGCTATAGATGTAGGTGAAGCCATGGGTCCCTCTTTGATTTGTGGTTTAGTCCCTGGGACCTCTGAGGGGCTCTGTTAGTTGTTCTTCCTTCAGTTCTTTCCTAACTCTTCCATTGTTGGTCCCTGGGCTCAGTCTGATGGTTGGATGTCAGTATCTGTATCGGTCAGGTGCTGGCAGAGCCTGTCAGGGGACAGCCATACCGGGCTCCTGTCAGCAAGGGCTTCTTGGCATCAGCAATAGTGTGGGTTTGGTGTCTGCAGATGGGATAGCTCCCCAGGTGGAGCAGTGTCTAAATGGACTCTCCTTATCCTCACCCCCATACTCTGTTCGCAAACAATCCTCTTCTTTGGTATTTCTGACATTTATTTGGGGGGGGGTATTTTTAAAGGCAGAATTAAATCTGCATTTCGTGACTTCCCAACTTCAAGAATGAGGCTCTGCGAGTGTTGCAGAAGCATCTGCACAGGACACGAGGAATGAGCTTTAACATGCTTGCAGTCAACGCCAGGGCTTGTGAAGCTTTGTACGCAGGCATTTCTCCTCAGAGCGTGCCCACAATCCCACGACAGCGAAGGATTTGAGCGGCAGCCACTAAGGTTTTTATCTTTTTAATTTCAATTTCAGTATCAGTGCCGCATAATACACAAAGAACCCAAACCTTAACTATTATTGTTTTATTAATCATTCCACTGAATTTGGATAGCGCTGGTCATACGCTGACGGATGTGAGGTGATCCATGGAAACAGACTGGCTACCATTCCCAAAGGACAAGTGACTCTCTTCCTCAGTAGCCATCATCTTGGGGGTGGGGCCTCTCTTTCAGCCTTGGTAGGATTGCTGACTGTCTTGATCATGCACAGGTGATCATAAATACAAGGCCATGTTGTTAGGGGAAGGATGAAGAGAGTGGGGGGCATATGGTTCATGGAGGTGCTATGAGGCCTGGGGCAAGGGAGATGCCTCTGGGGGACCCATGTTGGGAATCCCTCCCCCCTGAGGGACCAGCCACACAACGGTATAGTACAGAATAGAGTTTATTCAAGTCATGGGAGAGTTAAGAGGGTAGTAGAAGCAGAGAGAGAGGAATAGAGAGGAATAGAGGCCGGCCATGAGCACGTGGAGGGAGAGGGAGAAAGGGAAAGGGAAGAGGAGGGGTAGGGATGGGAGAGCAAGAGAGGCAAGAGAGAGAGGAGGGGGCAAGCAGCCCCTTTTATAGTGTCAGGTCATTGGAGCAGGGCATACCTGGCTACTGCTGGGTAATTGAGGGGTGGGATTTAATGGATTCCAACACATGTCATATCCAGAACCCCTTATGTCCTCTGGCTCTAACAGTCTTCCCAGGTCCAGTGTTCCCCGGGCCTGGGGGCATTGGCTGAAGGAGGGGCCCTGTGTTCACCCAGCAATCTTATGACTTATACACAAACAGTGGTAGAGGTCTTCATAGACGGCTGAACCTCGATACTGGGGACTCAGCTTTTCTTTGCAAATGGGCTAAATGTCGTCACCTTTGCATCCACGTTGGAGAACCTCATTCTACCCCTGAATGATCCCAATGAACCAAATGGAATCATCATTTGGAAGCTTCCTTATGCTTTCAAAGAACGAGTTTCTGGAACTTTCTCATCGCAGTGTTTCCTGCCTTCCAGCACTGCACCTGTTTCTCTACGGAATCATGGGATTAACTGGAGTTTTAGCCGCTTTTCATTCTGAGTGAGGTATTTAGGTTTTCTGCTGTGAAGTTTGGGGCTTTGGGTTTTCTGAAGCTCCAGTCTGGCCCCTTCCTCCCTTTGTTTAGGGTTTCCGGTTTTCTGTTTTCTCCCAGCCTAGCTTCTGAAGCCACAGGCCGGCCTTTTTGCTCCCACCTCCCCTTTCTTCTCCCCCTTTCATGTTTTTATTCTTTTCTAGACCCTGATATTTATTTGCTCTTACTCTTTAGGCAAGAAGAGATTTCTTGTCTTCAACTTAAAAACCCACTTTGCAGTTGTCTGTCCGGAGTCGGTGCTCCGGGTTGTGCCTCCACGCCCTCCTCTGCTTTGGAAGACTTGTGTCTGTCAAGCTAGTCTGTCTGTCTGTCTGTCCTTGCCTTCGACTTCCTACATTCATCGTTGTTCTTTTCTGTTCTTATTTGACTCAGATGGAATGGCTTCCTTTACTCTGCTTCTCTGTGTCCCTCAGCCTGCTGTAACGTCTAACTTATTTATGTTGTTAATTATTTATTCATTTCTGAAGAAATTATTATTTGAGTTTCATACTATTTTTATTATCTCTTCCTGAATTTCTCTGTGTGTGAGTGTGTGTGTATGTGTGTGTGTGAGTGTGTGTGTGTATGTGTGTATGTTTGTGTGTGTGTATATGTGTGTGTGAGTGTGTGTATGTATGTGTGTATGTTTGTGTGTGTGTATGTGTGTGTATGTGTGTATATGTGTGTATGTTTGTGTGTGTATATGTGTGTGAGTGTGTGTGTGTATGTGTGTATGTTTGTGTGTGTATGTGTGTGTGTGAGTGTGTGTATGTGTGTATATGTGTGTATGTTTGTGTGTGTGTATGTGTGTGTGTGAGTGTGTGTGTGTGTGTATGTTTGTGTGTGTATGTGTGTGTGTGCTTTTCCCTTTGCTTTTGTTCTGCATAGTCATATTCCTTTGGAAGTGATGATGGCATCGTTTAGAAATGACTTGTTTATTTTTAGTTTGTGTGTATGGGTGCTTTGCCTGCACGGAGGTCTGTACCATGTACATGCAATGCCCATGGAGACCAGAAGAGGGCATCAGATTCTTTGAGACTGGGGTTCCAGATGTGGAGAGCTGTCATGTGGTTGCTGGAACCCAAACTCTAGTCTTCTAGAAGACAAGTCAGTGTCCTCTCAACCTCTGGGCCATCTCTCCACCTCCAGTAATCATGGTTTTAAGCAGAAAAGTAGAGAGAAGACAATTCTAATTATTCATTAAACCTCATTCTTTTCCATGTGTTGTCAATAACCAAATTAAAGGAGTTGTGACTAAAGCTTGCTTTAGAATTAGTTCTCTTGCTAAAGCATAGTTCTCAGCAGCAGAGAGAACAGGAAGAGAGGGAGCCCAGCGCCAGGTGGTAGGCTGCACACAGCGGCCACTCCCGAAGCGGACAGTTCAGATAACCGTTAACTAAGTCACCCAACATGACCCACAGCTCAGGATGAAGCACGGGCCAGGCAGCAGCTAGTCAGACAAAAGCATAACAATTTACTCTCCAAAAATTATCATCGTTTAGAGCCAGGCTTGGGGCTTGATTGGCCCAGTACACACACAAAAAATATCATCTGAGATTAGAAATACAACTGCAGTAAATGCTTCTGTAAGTCATTATCAGGACCTCATTAGAGGAAGCAACCGTGAGCACTGTATGTATGAGGCTCGGCTGATACAAACCTGCACCCAAAACCCAAGCCATCGCCAGTCTTTACCCTCCGGTCTCCCCCCTCTTTCTTCCCCCCTCCCGAAAACTCTAGCTTTTCCGTAGAAACTGAACAGTAAGAACCCAACTGAAGTTTACTCCTCAGCTGGTAAATAACAATAAAAAGAGAGGTAGGAGCTCAGAGGAGGAGTGGCTCCCTCGGCAGCTCTGTATTGCTGAGTGGCTCTCAGTCCTCCAGCTCTTGCCCTGAGCTATCTGAGGTTGCTCTGTGGTTCTGTAGGGAGCTACACCAGAGGAGAGAGGTGTCCCTGCCATGGCCAGCCCCAGGACAGTGCTCCCTTCCTCAGGTTACACAGATGTGATCATGGAGGTCCCACCTGTCTGGGCAGAAGACCGGAAATGTAGTCTGGTTCTTTCTGTCTCCTTTGTTCGAGAGAGGATTTGGCAGGTGGTTGGATGGTGCCCGCCTTGGGGCTTCTCCTAGCAGCCAACCTGAGAGTCATTTTCTGTTCTGTGCAGTGTAAGAGCAAGGAGGTCTGGAGGCTCTGTGAGTCTTTGTAATACCCACACACCCTGATATTCTCCCCAGAATTTAGACCCGCAGAAATTTAAGATGCAAGCTGGAAGAGACTCTTATAACTTTTAAAGTCTGCTTGGAGCAAGGAAATTGGTGAGACAGAGGTAAGCAGGGGCTGTTGCCAATGTGGGTACCACAGACCCTTTCCATCAGAGGCATGGGAATTGGCTTCCAGCACAGCTTTTCAGAGGCCCGAGGAACAAGAAGCTGAGACCTGACAGTGATGTCACTGTGAATTGTGAAAGCTTGAACCAACTCAACCGCTTAGAAGAAGAAAATTTGATTGAGACACATAAACCCTCACACAAAAAATGTCTGGATATATGCTCAGTCCCAGAGATGAACCAGCAAGCACTTAATTACACCCTCATAGTTTGCTGAGAAAATAGTCACAGACCAAGTATTTGGAGAGAGATTGACTCGTCACTCCAGAAGAGTTCAGAGTGCCATGTGGCTGTGTAACACAGGGTGGGGGTAAGGCTAGGAAAAGACAAGCTTTTCTTCTAGGACAATGCCATCTAAGCTGAGGCTTAAAGGTTGTTAAGGAATGGTTGCTTCTATGGTTGCAGTAACCCCATAATGGGTGATGTTGGTTGAAGTTGGTTGAAACTCCTCTTCTTCTGAGAAGCTGGACACCCAGAAGCAGAAGGTCTGCAAGAGAAAGGAAGGGAGAGACAGAAATGAAGACACTGAAGAGGACAGCAGGTCACAGCAGGAAGGTTGTCAGAACGGGCGTCGGTGTGATGTTTGTTCTGTCAGGTGTTTCTCTAGGCTGAGTGTGTGTGTGCGTGCACATGTGTATGCATGTGTGTGTGTGTGTGTGTGTGTGTGTGCATGTCTGTGTATGTCCTCTGTGTGTGTGAGTGTGTGTGTGTGTGAGTCTCTGTGTGAGTGTGTGTCTCTGTGAGTGTGTATGTGTATATCTCTGTGTGTGAATGTGTGTCTCTGTGTATGTGTGTGTGTCTGTATCTGTGATTTTTTACCAAGTTCTGCTCAAAGCACTTCATGTGAACATTTTCCAGTTACACCCCCTCATGTTGTCTTTATTTCATATGAAATTTAAATAACTGTATTCTTAAAAATCATTTGGGAAGAATACAATCTAGTGCTCAAAAGATGGCTCAGTCAGCCACTGGCTCCCTCTGCAAGCACAATGACCTGAGTTCAGGTCCCCAGAACCCATACAGAGAGCCAGGGGTGGGCTGTGCATCGGGAGAGCGAAGAAAGGATAATCTCCGGGCTTGCTAGCCAGACAAATGCATCTGGACGGATCACTTAGCCCAGATTCACAGGAGGCCTGGCTTCAAACCAGTGCAATGGAGAGGTAATTGTGGAGGACACATGTTATCAACTTCTGTCCTCCACATTCACGTGCACATATGTACACATATACTGCGCACATAAATGCATCCATGTGCACACGCATCCATGTGTGTGTGTGCGAGCGCACACACACACACACACACACACACACACAATGCAGTTGGTTCTACTGCTAAGAAAACTGTTGGTTTCCTTTGGTGCCAGATAAGAAGATATCTGTGATGCTGTCATGAAACACAGTCCAATGTTCATTTCATTTGATTAAAACATTGATTCATCTGGCTTCCCTTGCTGGTCTCTCCACGGTGTCTGGACTCTGGGGTACAAGAATCCCACTGGCTTCCCATGTATGCATACCACCTTAGCTGCTGTAAGACTAATCTGCCAGTGGATGTGGGGATGTCGCAAAGGCTGATGGGACATGGCAAAGGCTGTTGGCATGGCTCTTCTGTTCTTCCTCTAAACATTTTGCTACTGTTGTAGTTGTTACAGGTCTTGCTGTGGAGCTCAGGCTGGCCTTGAACACACTGTAGAGCCTACCTCAGCTGTGCGAGCGTTGGGACTGCATCACATGTAGTCTTCTAAACTCTTTCGGACGTGAATGGGAGGCCTGTGCACAGAGATGTGGCAAGTGTCTCCACTCTCATGGAAGCTGCACATGTTCCTCTCACGCGTTGTTTAATTCCGAAACCCTTGGCTGAGGGCGATGCGGCTTGTACTCCACATCTGGAAGACATGTAGTCCTATTTCACGGGAAGGGAGGAGCGGATGGTGGGTGGGGGAGCCTGGGTGTAATTACAGTGTGCGTTTATTTGGAAAGACTAGCATATTAGCATGAAGTGGGGGGATTAATTAATCTCAGCTGGAATAATTCACTGCAGTTGGTTTCAATAAAAGCTGAATATCTTTAAGCCCTTGAGGTTTGCATTCAACTTATGCCGAAAGACATGCTTCAAATGTCTCTCCCTCTAACACAAATCCTCAAGGGATGTACCTGACCCAAGGTCAGCCTTCTCTTTCCTCCCACAAACCTTATCTAGCTATCAATAAAATCAACTTAGACGTCATGAAGGGGATGAGAATTACTTTTCTTTGTCTTTACACTTAAAATGAAATATTTTGCAAAGCCTAATTTCCCCAAAGTTGTGTATAATTTTGAGTCTTTCCTCCAGTCGTGTAAGGTTTCCATGGAAACCGTCTAGCCTATCTTCAGAGCTGTGGACTGTCTTCCCACACAGGTCAGGATGCAAGCAATGGCAGATCTCAGCTCAGTGGTTTTTCCCTTTAGCATTAGGCAGCTTTAACCAGGGACTGGCTCCTAATTGGCACATGCAATTTCATATTTGATTAGCAGTGTGAGTCTCACTACATTTTAGTAGCAGATGTGATGTTCAGGCTGTGTGTCATTCTAATGCAGATGTTGCCCAGATGTGCCTCAGAGTAGGACTTTGTCTCAAATCACAGCTTAACTGCTTAGAAAAAAAACAGGGGGAGGGGCAGAAGCAACATTATTTTCCTTAAGTAAGAAAAAAAAAGCGATTTTCTTTAACTAAGGTAATGGATTTATTTTCTATTTTTATAACTGCTTTATTGAGTTACTCATATCATAAATTTATTCCATTAGAATGGACTGTTCAGTGGCTAGTTTTTTTTTCTCCCACCCAAGAAATCTGGTACACCCATCAGCAGCTACTCCCCCATCTCTGCATCCCCAGCACCCCAAAGCCAGTTCTCTACTTTGTGTGAATCTTTGTGAATTCTCCTATTCTGGACATTTCCTGTAAGTTCCTGTATGTCTTCCCATTGTGGCCGTGCAGTTCTCACAGCGCCTCCACACAGAGCTTGGACTAAGCACTCTGCATTTTTATTGACGAATATCATCCCACGATACACTCATAGTCCACAGCACTCACCCAGCGTCTCTGAAGGCCATTTGGATTCTTTCTGTTTTTGGACTGTTAGGAACAATGCTGCCGTGAACATTCCCATACAGGGTGTTCGTGTGGCATTCTTTTCTGAGATCAAGTGTCATTGCGTAGCTCAGGCTGGCCTCATGATCTCTCAGCCTCAGCCCTCTGGAACACAGGGCCCACAGAAGAGACCCACGCACGCCTGGTTCTGTGTGGTGTGTTTTGTTTCTCTTGGCTATATGCTAACGATGAGATCCCTGGGTCCAAATGTAACTCTGTTCAGTGTTTGGGAACTGGGAAATACTTCACAGCATAGCAGCTCCATTTTGTGCCTGGCCTGTATGTTATACGTGTCTTGATTTCTCCGTGTACTTGACTGAGTGCAGCACTGTTGCTTTGTAAATCTTAGCCATCCTAGTGGACATGAAGTGTCATTGAGTGCAGTTTATTGAAGAACAGAAATCAATATGTAGTTCACAAACTAGTTAGATGCCCCTTATCTATTGTTCTGCTACTCTCGAGGGTTGAGGTAAACATGCCTCCCACATCATCTACCGCAACCTTTCTTTCTTTTCTGATCCGAACATGAACACAAGTCAGGCAAAACGTGGACTGTCAGGTGGACACTTGGGGTTAGGAGGAAAGTGTCCAAGCCTCTTGAACGAAAGATTAAATCTTCAGGCTCCCCATAGGATTTCATCCCATTTCACATTAGCCAAAGGGGCCACGGAATGACGCCACACAGCGTGAAACACACTGATGCTAGGCCACAGACCTTCAGGCTGGATATAGCTCGGGCAGAGCACTTGCCTAGCACGTGTGAGGAGCTGGGTTCCCTCCTCACAAATGACGCTGATGTCCTCTTCATTCAAAAGGAGGCACTTCAAATTCTAGTGTCACTAAAAAGCAAAGCACTTGCCAGAATCTGGCACACCGTTGACTTTAAAGAAACCTATAATTCATAAATGTTAAAATGTTGAGGAAAAACATGTGCGAGTCAGACAATACGGCTGTGCAGCCGTCCGAGCACACGAAAGCGATCGTAATGAGTCGCTGATTTCACAGCCTCGCCACACACATTCTCAGCGAGGGTTGGGACTGTGTATGTCTGTGTTACATACAGCCATACACGCCACAGACAGGGGACGAGGGGAGAATTATGTGTTGACTTTTTCTTTCCCATTCTGCAAGTTTTATCTCGGTAACAACAGACTGACTTCCAGCGAAATGACCCTCAAGTTGGTCCGCTCACCTCCAGTCTCATTTACTTTAGAGTTTAGAGTTTTCTTCTCAGCCTGAGAAAGGTTTCCCACGCTTCATGCAGAAGCCAATCACACAGGGATCACGTGTTGCGATCACGTGTCTCACTCACTAACAGCCGCTGTCTCTAACAAGTGTGCTCTTGTTGCTTGTCCCTAAAAGGAAACCTTCAGGGTTGGGGACATTGTTTGGTGGATAAAGTGTTCTTGAAAGTGTTGGAACCCAGACCTAGGGCCTGAGTGAGCACCTGCAATCCCAGCTCTGAGAGGCGGAATCATGGCTTCCTCAGACCAAGCTGGCTAGCCAGACTCACAGAAAGTGGGCCCTGCCTCACAAATCAGATAGAGTTATGGAGGGGTACACCCTGTGTGAACCCCAGGCCTCCACATGCATGTTCACACACACACACACACACACACACACACATACACACACGAGGTAAAACGAAAGAAGTTCTCTCCCTTTAGCCCCCAGGATATTAGTTACTGCTCTAGCCATGGCAGTGAACTGTCTGTCATGGCAGATGACACAGACAGACAGACATCAGGATGGTTCCCAGTCCTGTTTGCCAGCCCGGATGTACCCAGCTCAAGTCTTTCTGAACGAGCTCCTTCTCGAGGCAGCCAGCCAGCAAGACTTAATTAGCTCGGGCGTCCTTCAGCTTATCTGAACCAGGACCTCCTTTTCTTCGGGTAGTGAGTGTGCGCTGCTTTAAAATGGGCATGGGTGTGTGCAGGACCCCATCCTTCACTCCTTACTCCTGTCTGTGTGTTTGCTGTGGAATCTTCCTGACGTATGTTTTCTGCACTGACAGCGCCGTTCACACTAACAAGTATGCTCTCAAGAGTGAATTAGAATAAGAAATTACCAAAAACGTCACACCCACAATGCTCAGATTGAGACCAGGGGATTTTAAAGTTTGAGACTATTCTAGTCTACATAGCCAGGTTCTGACTTGAAGATAAAAACAAGCAAAGATGATCAAATTTAAACCAATATTATTCATACAATAATTAAAGTGCAGTGATTGCAAGAGTGTCTATTTTGAGAGTGCAACAAGATGACAGATGGTGTCTCACTTTTCTTTAAAAGGCAGTCGCTCTTTGAAACACGTGTTAAGAACATAGTAGCTTTTGATTTCATTAAGCCAAAAGAGTCACATGATTCTTGGTTATTCGGGAAGTCAGAACCTGAAGGTGGGTCTATGCTTTTTAAGCAAGGTGAAATCCTATGTCAGTCAACATCATGAGAGGATAGGGTAGGGTGAATGTGCAAGGGAGGGTTGGGTGAGTGAGTGTGCAGGGGAGGATTGGGTGAGTGAGTGTGCAGGGGAGGGTTGTATGAGTGAATGTGCAGGGGAGGATTGAGTGAGTGAGTGTGCAGGGGAGGATTGAGTGAGTGAGTGTGCAGGACAGGGTTAAGTGAGTGAGTGTGCGGGGAAGGATTGGGTGTGTGAGTGTGCAGGGGAGGATTGGGTGAGTGTCAGGGGAGGATTGGGTGAGTGAGTGTGCAGGAGAGGTTGGGTAATTGTGCAAAGGAGTATCGGGCTGTGTGGGTGTGCAGGGGAGGATTGAGCTGGGTGAGTGTGCAGACACAGAGATGAAAACTTGACACAATACTGCTCTTGCTTACCTCCCATAACAATGTGCGCATGTGAGGAGCCCACTGTGTCTCTGGCCAGGGCGTTCCACTCTCCCCATCACTTCCCCAGGCAAACCTTGTTTTTCTTCAACCATTTAAGAAACTGTTCAGAAACTGTCTGCTTAGAACTTCATCTCGCCAAGAGCGTAATGCCCTCACACACACAACCCCTAATCTTTAAGCACTGAGGCTTGGGTAGTGTTATCCACAGATATCCGTAACTGGGTCTCAGGACAGGTGAGTAGAATTCTCCAGACCATGAGCTGCTCCGTGGCTGGTCTCAGACCTGAGCCAATTATACAGTCTCCACAGACCCACTGCTTCCATGATGTGGATGACTTTGCAGCTTAACTGGCTCTCACGGGATGGAGGGACTTGGTTGGACCCTTGTGTGTTCATTTTTGATTCTCAAGACCTTCTTCTGAAATTGAGCTATGTAGAGCTATTTTTTTCACTTTATAGAATCCACAGTTATTTCTCTTCTACCAAAAAAATTCTAAATTTAATCTGAATTTATTAAAATTTAGTTCCCATTTTCATATTTAAACATCTACATTGATTGACAAGTATTCAAGTGTTGCCTTGCTCCTGGGTATGAAGTACAGTTTGTTTCTAGTGGTAGGGTGTTTGATGACATGTTTCTCATTTGTGTGGTATGTACAATGTGTACATGTGATGGAGTATATGTGATGTGTGTATGTGTGTGTGAAGCGTGTCTGTTGTATGTGTAATGTGTGTATGTGATGGAGTTTATGTGGTGTGTGATGTGTGTCTGTGGTTTGTGTGTGGTATGTATGTGTAATGCAAGTATGTGATGTGGTATAGGTGGTATGCGTGTGTGTGTGTGTGTGTGTGTGTGTGTGATATGTACCTGTTGTATGAATAATGTGTGTATGTGATGGAGTATATGTGGTATGTGATGTGTGTCTGTTATGTGTCTGTAGTATATATATGTAATATGTGTATATGATGAAGTATATGTGTCTATAGTATGTGTGTAGTATGTACATGTAATGTGTGTATGCAATGTGTGTATATAATGTATGTGGAATGTGATCTATATGTGTGTTGATATGTGTGTATAGTGGTTGTAGATTTGTGTGTGCACATGTGTCTCGGTGTGTGAGTAGTGGTATAATACATGTGTGAATGTGTGATGGTGGTGTACACATGGAAGTGTAGGTCTGTCTCTGTGTTACAGTGTGTGGATGTGAGTGTATGGGGTGTGTTAGGGCATGTACAAGTAGTGGGTGTGGGGGCATGGTGGAGTTTTTTCCACTCTATTTTTTTTGATAGCTCTCATGTGAACCATGAGATCCTTGCCTAGCCTGGCCAGACATTCTCTCTTCGCTGCACATTTGATCCACAGCCTGGGTCTCAGGGCCGGCGCTGCAGGAGGTATCCAGGAGACCCCAGAGAAGAGGAAGGAGAGTGGGGGATGGGCCTCTGGCCCCCATATCTACAGCTCTTTGTGCTCTCAGAGTAGGGTCCGTGTATCAGTCTGCACTCGGTGACCCTGGAACTGTAGCTGGAAGCTCACTGCTCCAACACATGGGGATTTTTAACAGAAAGAAAAACAGAAAACAGTATGAACTTCAGATTTCTCTAAAGTCAGTTTTCGGGCCATTGATGTCCTAAAAATAACACCTGCCCAAGGGAGGGCTGATGTGTGCAGGGAGGAATTCTCCAGAAGACAGCTCTCACCTTTCTTGAACTAGCATGAGAAAGCAAGCTGTTACGTCCTGTCCTATGAGAAGGCGCTATTCCCAACCCTCATCCTTCCCTTCCGTGTAGGAGACATGAGGCACATATTAGATATAGTCATGGAGGGGAGCTTGCGGTGATGGTTCCTTAGCAGATCTGTGCTTCCCAAATGGTCTTCCATGGTCAGGGCTTAGATTCAGGAACAGACCTTTAAGACAGCCAGCTATGGATTCTCCTTGTCCAAGAGGAAGCATCCTGCCATTCAAGCCACTGGCTGGTCCTTCTTTGTTCCCTCTGCCTCCCTGGACCTGCTTTGTCCTCTGGACTTGCTTTGTACTGAGGTCATTTTGGACCTCACTGGAAACTTAGCTGCCTTCCCCCAGGAGTTCCCCGTGGATGCATCATTGCTGGCATTGGGCACTTGTGTTAGATTATTGAGGCAGCTTAAAGAGACAAAAGGCAGCAAGACAACTCTCCGGCCTCCACAGCTAAGACAGCTTATATCAAGGCAGTGGGGGGGGGGGGGGCAAAGCCTCTCTCAGGAGAGGGAAGGGGACACTTGGAGTTTATGCCAGGGGGTTGGGGACTGAGGAGATAAAGGCTGGGACTATGTGAAGCCTGCACTTTCTCCCTCCTGGACTTGTTTGTTCAGACCAGCTCCCTTTACCTTTAGAAATTGTCTTGCCCTGGCTCAGGATATAGGTGGTTGGGTTTGGAATAGAAGTGGGGGGGTGAAGTTTTGACATGGGGGGCAAGAGAGCTCAGCAAGTCTCAGGACAGGGGTTCTCAACCTTCCTAATGCTGTTAGCTTTTAATACAGTTCCTCGTGTTGTGATGACGCTCAACCATAAAAAATGTTTTTGTTGTTACTTTATGTCTTAGTTAGGGTTTTACTGCTGTGAACAGACACCATCACCAATTCTTATAAAGGACAACATTGAATTGGCTTCAGGTTCACAGGTTCAGTCCACTATCATCAAATTGGATGCACGGCAGCCTCCAGGCAGACATGGTGCAGGACTTGCTGAGAGTTCTACATCTTCATCTGAAGGCTGCTAGCAGAATCGTGTCTTCTAGAAAGCTAGGATGAGGGTCTTAAATCTCACACCCACAGTGACACACCTACTCCAACAGGGCCACACCTTCTAATAGTGCCACTCCCTGAGCCAAGCATATGCAAACCATCACACTTTATAATTGTAAATTTGTCACCATCATGAATTGTAAGTGTCTTTGTTTTCCATTGATCTTAGGTGACCCCCCACCCATGAAAGGGCCATTTAACCCCAAAGGGGTCGTGACCCACAGGTTGAGAACCAAAACCTTAGGGTAACTGAAAGTTATTTGGTTAATGTCTAGCAGAAGTTTTTTTCAAGGTTTATTCTGACTATTCCAACTCTTAAGAGACAAAGAATGGGCCCAGAAGTATAGCAGTTCTGGGAATAGGGTCAGCGTTTTCTGGGGGGAGCTTCTTCCTACTGAATGTAGGGGAAAGTCTAGGGGTGGGGAGATCTGTAGGCATGGCCTCAGTGGTAGGTAATCGTGGGATGGGGAGGAGGTAGTTCAGGTTTCATTGAAGAAGAAGGTTTTCAGGTCATTTGGCAAGAGGAGAGTTTTAACTTGATTGGCTGTGATAGGTTGTAGCAGTAAATATGAGAAAATGGTGAAAGGTTCCAGGCACTAAGCCACACTACCCCTGCTACTCTCTGTCCCTGGCGGTCTCTCTGCCTCCATGGCTAGTCCCACACTGGCACCGGCTACTCTCTGGTCCCAGGTGTGGCCTCTCTCTCATGGCTCTCTGCTGCAGACCCTGCTCACATTCCCAGCATCCTCCCCCCTGTGGTTACAGTCGCAATTTCCAGTAACCCAACCAAACCAAAACTCTAGAGGCTTGTAATTTATCAATCAGATTTGTATCAGTAAATTCTCACTCCAGAAAATGTCCACACAATAAACTCAGAGCCAATGGATATTGATACAAACTGCCCACCTAGATAAGACACACTGTCCTGTAATAATTCTTCCCTTACAAGATATTCATAGCTACCTGTGGCTATTTAAAGGCACATGGGGGTGGGTCATCTTTCTCTCCCTTTATCTTCTCTTCTTCTCCTATCTCCCCTGCCTCTCAAGAACTTTCCTCCTGCATTTTTTTCACTGTCCAATCACAGCCTTGCCTTATCTTGTGTCTGCTCTCACCTGTACATAGACATCAACCACAGAGGGTCGTGGGACTGCTGTCATGTACCCATAGAGAAACTGGGAAATAACCATTAAAGGGGTGAAAACATGGTTTACTTACAAGTTGGCTTCCATTCCCTTCCCACTGTAACAAATAGTAGTTAAGTAGGTGTCTGTAGATGGCCTCTGAGATCATAGGCATCAGAGACGGTGTGTCTTTGGTACTCCACAATGATTTATGAGCTAGTGGTCCATGGTATGTGAATCTAGTAGTTTTTCTTAAATAAGGAAGAGGTCTGCATGCATAGACCTGGTGGCCTCTCCCTATAATCCCAGCACTCAGACGGGAAGCATGGAGGCAGAGAGACCAGGAATTCAAGGTCTTATTTGCCTACATAGCAATTTCAAAGCCAGCTTGTGCTACATAAAATTCTGATTTTTTAAAAAAAAATCAATCAAATAAACAGAAAAACCCCAAACCAACCAACCAAACAAAAAGTTTGTCTGTACCGCTTATATAAGGTTCTCTCAGTATTTTACTTTTTTTTGTCCAGATGAAAATTATCGCTCACTGAATAAACAACAATGACAGCAGAATGGCAGCTGTGGCTGCAAACAGGTTCTCCAGCGCGGCTGGCGAGGCCTGCTCTCATCCGGAGTTCAAGACCTTTGAGAGGGAGAGAGTTTGGGGTTGATGTTCCTGTAGGCCCAGTGCTTAGAGCTTTTATCACACCCCAAAGACTATAACTACAGCTTCCTTCACACCCCCATTAGCAAAGGCTTTCCAGCCTCCCCATTGCCCAAGGTTGGGGTGTTTGCTCAACCTGGGGGGTTTGCTGGAGTCACGGGACAGCCAGCATCATCAGACAGTTTAAACATCAAAATCTTGAAAATGGAACCAGATAGACTGGTGAGGATTATTTTTTACTGAAAAACAGTGAAGCTGCATGTCTCGGTTTTGTGTATCTGTTTTTTTTTTTCCCCTGGCATGTGTAGCTGGTGGGAGCCTCTTTGCTAGTCCTTGTCACATGGTAGATGCGCAGTGAATGCCTTTATAAGGTAAAACAGGAGAGAGGGAGAGGAGGGAAAGGGATTGGAAGAGGATCGCCTTGTGTTGTGTGAATAAATGGTTCTGTTCTAGTCTTCCGTTATTCATGTATTTTCCTGATGTGTAGCCCAGGCTGACCTGTAGCTGCATGTAGCCGAGGCTAGCCCCTAAGTTGCTTCAGTTCTCCTGCCTGTGCCTCTTAAGTGCAGGGATTACAGCCACATGCCTTAGTTTTCAGAAGGACTGCTTTGACTCTCCAATGCTTTTCAAGGTGACCACGTGTGTCACGGTGCTGGTGTGGATGGCTCCTCAGTGCACGCAGACTGTGATTGTTAGTGAGATTTGAGTTCCTCATCGTATAGAGCCAAGCCCAAAGGTGCAAGGCAGCCAGCGGCTCAGCGTCCAGGATCTCTGGCAACTCTACCGAGGTGCTGTGATGTGACCTTGTCATTAATAGCGTTCACAGTTGAGAATGACGACAGCAACGGCTGAAAAAGTTGCCACGTGTTGCGTAAGTGTTGGGTTTTATGATGGGGTGTCATCCCTGACTGTCCAGGGCTGCAGTTTGCATGGACCCAACTGTTGATGACATGACCCCCACGTCCTCCACGGAGCTCCCCACTGTGCGATTGGTTACAACACAGGACCCAGTATAATCCCACTAGGATATAGTTAATACAGTACCACGCAGGAGGCCAGAACCATGTGGCCTCTGTACCCACAGGCATTCCAAGAACATTCCTAATCAGACGTGTGGATGTTAAGGCAAAAGGTTTTGTAAACTCGAATTACCTACTTCCAAGATTAGCATGAATGAGATGGTGCTGTCTGGAGGCTCAGGCAGTTGCTACTTCAGATCCGTCCAAGCTGACAAGTAGGTAGTGGCTAATCTTTAAGGGGAACCCCAAGTTAAACATCGTTCCCAGGTAAAGGAAGCATCAGAGTTTGATGACGCTAGTATGGTGTTGTTTGCTTCATGAAGTCTGGATTAGATTCCTTCCTGTGGGAAGCACGTGTTAGTTCTGTCTATGGACTTGGAAACATTCTTGTCTACCTTATAGCTGTTCGGCCAACAACACAATGCTTCCCAGGCAGAAGAAAAATGTTAGCTTTTTCTAAGGTGAATGCTCATTTTCCTCCGTCTTGTCCATAAAAGCAACTTCTGGGTTGCTTGATTCCTGATACCTTGGACTCAGCATATAATAATAGGGCGTGGTCAGGAAATCGAAGCCCAGGGTTGTCTTCCGGGTGTTCACACACTGTCAGCATGACTTCTCTGGCCACGGAGATGTCTTTTTATGGAGATATTTTGTTGTAATTTCAGAAGGTGGTTGCTAGATTTCTTGGCTCCATAGCAGTTCTCACATCTGGAATGTGTTGCTGTGAAGATGTTGGCTGGGAGCAGAGTCTTGTGGCCTGGAGTTGCCTCTGACGGAGAGAGGGACCACGGAGCACAGCCCTCACTCTCGGCCTACCCAGCACCTTCTGTGGGAGGCTGGAGGACGGAAGTCACTGTAGCTCGGAAGACCCAGCCCAGAATTCAGACGTCTCATGACCGTGGACTTAGATTCAAAATGGCATTTGGTTCTGTTCTCAGTTTCTGCTGTGTCAGTCACAGCTTGGGAACGCTGGCATTTCTGACAGGTTCTACAGTTATTCTATCTGACTTAAGGTGACTTAGAGACACATCCCACACTACCGACACTGCCCCATCTCAGAGAGGACAGACCACGGGTGACCCTCAGCAGACTGTCCTACAGCACTTGCCGCTGGTCCCTGGGACCAGAGCGTCATAGATGACACCCGCCGTCTGCTAGCACTTGAGGTGTGCCAGCACAGGCGTCTGCCGCTCTTCATAGATACGACTGTCTTGACTGGAAACTATGTAACCACGATAGAATTTTTTGTCATGGTCTTGGGAACTACAGAGTCTGTTTTCTGCAGCAGTGTTAAGTGCGCGCTTTGGGCTGACTTCCATGTTTCCTTGCAGTAATTAGTGATGCAAATGTTAGAATTTTGAGGCAGTTGATCTTTTTTTTTTTCCCTTTCTCTTAGTATCTCAGACTAAAATTTTTACTTCTGTGGGGAGGTTTGGTATAAACCAAAGACACGTACAGAACTGAGCTGTGAGCTGTTCTGTGCTTGGCTCTAACGATGGCAGGAACATCATTGAATCTGCTCTCTTTGTATGGCTGTCAGTCTGCACGGGAGCTGTGCTGACCACAGACGCCCCAGGCGGGAGGCTCAATTACTATTCCATTTGCTGGTCAAGGGCTCGAGTGAGGTTCCTTGGCTGATATGGGGGGGCAGGATATTTAACCCTAGTACTGTGGTTCCCTGGTCTCCTCCCTTCTCTTCCCATTCTGTGACGTGCTGACTTTGCTGAGAAATGCATCATGGGCCTTCTGTGTACAATGAGGCTGTGAAGAACAGCTTCGTTTGGTGACTGCCGACCACCAGCCTGTGTTATCTGTCACATTACTGGCAAATATGGCCATAATTATGGTGTAATGCAGCATTTATACTGTGTGGTTTTAAAAAGCACTTTATTTTTCTAAACCTATAAGGAATGATTTTAAAACAACAATAGAGTGTTCACATTTATTTTATTTTATTTTATTTTTTTTTAATTTTTGACAAAGTCTCTCACGCAGGTGGCCTGGAACTCACTATGCAGGCCTGGCCTGCCTGTCACTCATGAATTCTCCTCCTCAGGCTTCCGTGTGCTAGGACTATGGGTGTGAGTCTCTATGCACAGATTTTTTTCTTATTTTTTTCTCTCATCTTCTTCATAAGAGTGATGTTTCTTCCTTGGTTGGAATTTTGGAGAATAATATTAAAGTATGTGTCTTAGTCAGGGTTCTATTCCTGTACAAAACATCATGACCAAGAAACA
Organism: Micromys minutus; assembly: GCF_963924665.1. Lineage (NCBI taxonomy): Eukaryota > Metazoa > Chordata > Mammalia > Rodentia > Muridae > Micromys > Micromys minutus. The sequence continues at coordinate 3,086,592 of NC_137972.1, forward strand.
AGTTGGGGAGGAAAAGGTTTATTCATCTTACACTTCCACATCACTGTTCATCACCAAAGGAAGTCAGGACAGGAGCTCAAGCAGGTCAGGAAGCAGGAGCTGATGCAGAGGCCATGGAGGGATGTTACTTACTGGCTTGCTTCCCCTGGCTTGCTCAGCCTGCTTTCTTACAGAACCCAGGTCTACCAGCCCAGGGATGGCTCCACCCACAATGGGCTGGGCCAGGGATGGCTCCACCCACAATGGGCTGGGCCCTCCCCCCTTGATCACTAGTTGAGAAAATGCCTTACAGCTGGATCTCATGGAGGCATTTCCTCAACTGAGGCTCCTTTCTGTGTGATAACTCCAGCTGTGTCAAGTTGACACAGAACCAGCCAGTACAGTATGTGAATGACAGGTTCTTCCTGAACCCTCCTTAGAGAGTCCAGATCTCGATTCATGCGGATTCTTTGCAGACTCCAGCGCTGGCTACACAAGAAGATGCCGGCCGCTACATTTGTCCGTCCTTACAGACCCCCAGCCTGTCTTGCAGGGTCAGCACAGTCTGTGGCGGTGAGAGACACGCTCATTGTGCACAACATGTAGACCGACCCTTAAAACAGTGTTTGCTGGGCGTGGCGGTGCACACCTTTAACCCCAGCACATGGCAGGCAGGAGGCCATGTGTTAAAGGCCACGCATGCCATCTTGCCCTGAGGTCCCCACCGTCTTTATCTGTCTTTTCTTTAATATGCTTTACTCGTTGAGTGAAGACTCAGCTCCATTCCACTTCCTGACGCCCCATTTGTATATTCTGTAATTCTTGCTCAGCCTGCTTCCTTTCACTAGGAGCCATATGGTCAGCACCAGGCTTTTAAAACGTTTCCTCTGCCAGCCCAACCAATCCCAAACTCTTCAACTCGGTCTCAGGCAGGCTTTTTGGACAGGGGCAAAATCAGCTGCAGTTTTTGTCAAAATATCATAAGAACAACCTCTAGACCACAAATCAATGTTCTTCTTGCCTGAAACTTCTTGAGCCAGGCCCCCACAGTTCAAATCACCCTCAGGATTACTGTGTTCCATGTTCCCACTAAGATGACCCATCACATCTACTTAACATTCAACTGCCTTTCTAATCCAAAGTTCCAGAGTCCACATTCCTCCAAACAAAAGCATGGTCAGGCCTATTAACAGTGATGCCACAGTCCTGGTACAACTTCTGTTTCAGGGTTTTATTTCTGTCTGAGTTAGGGTTTTACTGCTGTGAACAGACACCATGACAAAGGTAATTCTTATAAAAGACAACATTTAACTGGGGCTGGCTTACAGGTTCAGAGGTTCAGTCCATTATCATCAAGCCGGGAACATGGCAGCCTTCAGGCAGGCATGGTGCAGGAGGAGCTGAGAGTTCTACATCTTTATCCGAAGGAAGCCAGGAACAGACTGAGCATCCTCAGGAAGCTAGGAGAGTCTCCAAGTCCACCCCAGAGTGACACACTTTCTCCAACAAGGCCACACCTTCTAACAGTGCTTCTCTCTTGGCTGAGCACCTACAAACCATCACAGACAACCATGACCAAGGCAGCTCTTACAAAGCAAAAACATTTAAATGGCGTACAGTTTCAGAGTTTCAGCCCGTCACCATCATGGTGGGGAGCACTGTAGCATTCAGGCAGACATGGTGCTGGGAAGGAGCTGAGCCTTCTACATCTTGATCTGCAGACGGCAGGGAAACTGAGTGTCATACTTGGTGAACCTTAAGCATAGGAGACATCAAACCTGACACCCACAGCGACGCATTTCCTCCAGCAAGACCATAGTACTCCAAGGCCACACCTCCTAATAGTGGGCCAAGCATTCAAACATAAGAGTCGTGTGTGTGTGTGTGTGTGTGTGTGTGTGTGTGTGTGTGTGTGTGTGTGTTCTTCTGTAGCACTTCACTGTAAACTAGCAGATGGTGTGTTGGTTGGTTACTTTTCTCATAACTTTGACAAAATACTGGGCAAAAGGTGCTTACGGATGGGAGGGTTCATTTTGCTCTGAGGGTGCAGCCTGTTGTGGCAGGGCAGGTGTGGTATGTGAGTGTGAGACATCTGGTTACATCACACCTTCAGGCAAGAAGCAAAGAGAGATGGCCACACTTTCCTTTTAATTAATTCTGAGACTACATGAAATAGTGCTGCTCCCATGAGGCGGGAGGCCATGTCCCCCCCCAGTTAAAGTTCCTAGAGTTAAACTCTCAAGGGTGTGTTGCCATGACGATTCTATAGCTCATCAAGTTGACAGCCAGGAAGCAGCTGTCTTCTTCAAGAGGATAATCTCTGGAGCAGCAGGCTTCCCAGGAGCGTGTCATCTGCAGAAGGAAGGCGGGCCTTGTCCTTAAGCAAACAGGAAGGTGTGGAAAACATACCTTCATCTGGTTTAAAAATAGCATGAGAGGAACCCCCGAGGCTTCCATGGGAAAGGTAGGATTCGGAAGCCATCGTCAAGTGGTTGAAGCTGAGTCCCCAGCGAGCAGCCAGAATGATCAAAATGTTCTTACCATGGGTTGGTACGGAGAGGAGAACAGGTTCAAGAGAGAAGCCATGTTTCTTTCAGACTTTCCTGTGCCAGTGCAGGAAAGAGAAGAGGGAGAAGAGGAGTCTAACCGGAGGCTGCCAGTCTAGTGTGCAACAGAGGAAGAGAAGCAGATGGGAGACGGGAGCTTGGGAGGAGGGAAACCCAACACGTGGCCCGGGGCAAGTGCTTAGGAACTGGGGACAGACTAACCAACGTACACAGGACGAGAGACGGAATGGCTGAAACACTACATCATAGCACTGGGGAGGGTGTGTGGGGTGAGGAGCCAGGCACAAGGAAAGCACAGGGGACGGTGGGGGGTGCGGGGGTAGGGGGGGGCACCCGGACGTACCTGGGTTTGAGGTCAGAGGACTGAAGCCCTTGCTTGTGACCTGTGAGCTGTGACCTGTGAGTCATTCAAGCTCAAGTCCCCTCCCTGGAATATGGGGTACTCCTCAGGAGCAGGGCTAATGCAAGCAAGAATTATATTTACCTTTTAAATTAATTTCTAGTTAGCGTAGAAAATAGTGGCTCTCGTGTGACATTTTCTATGCATTTATTATTATATGTTGTTCATATTGTCATACAGGATGCACCCTTCCCACTGTCTCCTCTCACAGGTTCCCCCTCCCAACAGCCTCATCATCATGTTACACATACACACATGTGTGTATATGTATGATATATGTATATATTTGGTTCTAGACTCCATATATGAGAGAAACATGGTATTTTATTTTCTCCTCTCCTATACATCCCCACCCCATCTATTTCTCCTCCAAGTAGTGAAGCATGGAAGACAAGATCTTTTAAAAATCTATTTAGAAATAAATATACTGTCCTTTGTTTACTCTCTTCTCAACAAAGCCCAGAGTCTCAGAGCCTGAATGTAATTCACTTTATTTTACCAGGTTTAATTGTTTGAGCCCCACCTGTGTGTCTCTCTGCGCCTAGTCCCTCTAAGGCCTCAGGTTCTGAGGGCGTCTGTTATCTTTCTAGGCTCTACCGTATTCTGATCAAGACTAGGACCCCAGCTTTTCCCATTGAGCAAACTTACACTTATCACATTGATTTAGTGTGTGTGTGTGTGTGTGTGTGTGTGTCTGTCTGTCTGTCTCTGTGTCTGTGTGTGTGTGTGTGTCTGTCTGTTTGTGTGTGGGGGTGTCTGTCTCTGTGTGTGGGTATGTCTGTCTGTCTCTGTGTGTGTCTGTCTCTGTCTCTCTGTCTATCTCTCTCCCTCCCTCCCTCCCTCTCTGCGTGTGTATGTGTGTGCACACGTGTGCATGCACATGCTCACATGTGTGTGGTAGTCACATGCACGGCACAGCACCTGTGTCTAGGAGCTGCTTTGCTTCTTCTGCCCTGTGTGTCCCACGGATGGAGTTCAGTGGTCAGGCCTGGCTTCAAGCGCTTTTACTTGACAGATTTGGGGATGAGGAAACATCTCCACAGTGGACTCTGGGAGCCTCATCCTTCCTCACGCTGTTTCACTTATAAAAAAAGAAATATGTTGTTATTATTGGGGTACAGTTGCAATTTTCCTCAGAAAATACTAATTTGGTATAAAATGTTCTTATGTTTTCACATCAGATATAGATGCATTTGGCAGGTTGACTCTCTCTACTTTTGTTTTTAAAAATGGTGACAGCCCTCCTTTTCTTCTAGGGTAGCACATTACGGAGAATCCTCCTGAATCGGTACTTCAAGGGTGACCATAGCATTGGTATGAACGGACCTCTGTCAGGAGCCTACACCAAGCCAGCACAAGTGGGAGGTGAGGTCTCTCTTTCTCCCTGTTCCAGGGTTCCCTGGCATGTCTCCTAAGCAGTGCTACATGTCTGTCTTCCTTAAGTGACACCTGGAAAATACTCACTTAAAACACCAGTGAAAACCTTTGTGTGGTGTGGGGTTCACGAATCCACAGGTTTGAGCATTATAGTGGATTAGCCTTGCGAGTCCACACAGTCTGTTGCAGTTTCTCAGTTCAGACATTACGGACAAATGGCTAGTTCTCTTTCACACAGTACTTTTATAAAGACTTACTTATTTTTGTTTATGCATATGTGTTAGTGTCTGCATGCATCTCTGTGCACCATGTGTGTTTTGTGACTGTGGAAGTCGGAAGAGGGGCTGTATCCCTGGGAACTGCAGTTACAGAGGGCTGTGGGTCACTATGTGGGTGCTGGAAAGCAAAGCCAGGCCCTCTGCAGGAGTAGCCAGTGCTCTAACTGCTGAGCCACCTCTGCAGCACTTTCTGGACTGCTTTCAGAAAAACATTTAGTGACACTGAATTGTATGCATGTTGGACATTTCGTTGAGATTTCCATTTTCACAGACTTATATTTGTAACTGAGTTGTATACATGTTGGACATTCTCACAGACTTACATTTGTAACTGAGTTGTATACATGTTGGACATTCTCACAGACTTACATTTGTAACTGAGTTGTATACATGTTGGACATTCTCACAGACTTACATTTGTAACTGAGTTGTATACATGTTGGACATTCTCACAGACTTACATTTGTAACTGAGTTGTATACATGTTGGACATTCTCACAGACTTACATTTGTAACTGAGTTGTATACATGTTGGACATTCTCACAGACTTACATTTGTAACTGAGTTGTATACATGTTGGACATTCTCACAGACTTACATTTGTACCTGAGCTGTCCTGTTGCTTTAAGAACTTGAAAACACCATTTGCCATTAAAAATCAACGTTTTTGATAGTTCGATGTTTTCCCTTGACTACAGGAGGCTTCTCTGGACAGGACTCGGATAAGACGGGGATTTCAATGTCCGACATCCAGTGTTTGCTGGACAAAGAGGGAGCATCCGAACTTGTCATTGATGTCATTGTGAACACCAAAAACGATCGGATCTTTTCCGAAGGCATCTTGCTTGGCATTGCCCTGCTGGAAGGAGGGAACACACAAACCCAGGTACTTTTCTGCCACCCCCAGTGTTCAGGCGGTCACTTCTCCTTTCTAAAAGAGAAATTTTGTTTTCTGAGAATTCCATACAATGTATTTTGTTAACATCTACCTTCTCTCTCTCTAACTCTTCACATTTCCACCCCACCTCCCTACTCTCCCCCAACCTCTCGCTGCCCCTCCCCCTGGGATTAATACACTGTGGACTGTTCAGATTCATTCTGCCCAGGGACCCCCGGGGGCAGAATCATATGCTGGACCATGGTTAACCTATGAGGAATAGCTGAATCCGCTTAAAGAAAACTGACTCTCCCTGCCCCAGACCCCAGAACACAGTTCTAGACCCTCAGCCAGTGCTGAGGGCTGCAAGTCCCTTCCCATGCCAGGCTGGGACATTCCCTGGCTTGATTGCCGGCAGTAACTGCTGTGAGCTCCAGTGCTGTGGCCCTATTGTGTCTGGAAGATGTTTTCCAGTGGTGTTCTCTGACCTCTGACTCTTACAGTCTTTCCTGTTTCTTACTGGCTTGTTGAGGAAACCAAGGGAAAGCATTCTTTTAGCTTCTCCTTGTTGGCCACCCCTTCCCAAACAACAAACAAATGGTCCCCACCCCCATCCACATTCTGTCAGGAATGTATTTGATATGCCACTGAAATGGCAGGGCTCCCACATACTCTAGACAGCATCCTTGGAAGCTCACCGTGCACTGCAGCAGGAGCCAGCTCACAAGGGCAGCAGGAGCCAGCTCACAAGGGCAGCAGGAGCCAGCTCACAAGGGCAGCAGGAGCCAGCTCACAAGGGCAGCAGGAGCCAGCTCACAAGGGCAGCAGGAGCCAGCTCACAAGGGCAGCAGGAGCCAGCTCACAAGGGCAGCAGGAGCCAGCTCACAAGGGCAGCAGGAGCCAGCTCACAAGGGCAGCAGGAGCCAGCTCACAAGGGCAGCAGGAGCCAGCTCACAAGGGCAGCAGGAGCCAGCTCACAAGGGCAGCAGGCACTGTGCTCACACGCACACTGAGGATCTGGCCCTGTCCAGTCAGCACTCTGGTGCCTGGGAGACCCTCTGCCAGGTTTCTCTTGGATCCTCTGTGTCCAACAGTGTGAGCTCTGGAGACTGTCCCCCGGGGAACACTTCTGAGCTTTCTGGCTCGCTGCTCAGTAAGCTCATCTTCCTACGTTCCCAGGTCTGCAGAGGCAATGCATAGCCACGGCTGGAAATTCCCAGCACCCTTGGCTCCACTCAGGGCAGGCAGAAGCCCAGCCGGATTTAGAACTGGGACATTTTGCTTTAGCTTGTCATCACATACAATCAACTGCAGGAGCTTTGCAGAGGGAGCGACTTGTGTGACAGCAGGAGTTTTAGAAATAAAGGCCTCAGGGGCAGCAAAAAGACACCAGTCCGCACTGGTCTTGAACTGGTATCTCTAGCATCTGTCACCTGATTGCACATTTCAGAGTTTCCTGGACCACAGAGGGTCATCCCAGGGGGACCACTTCATCCCCTCATGGCTGTTGAGCGTGTCTCACTTGTCCGGAGGAAGCCAGCCGCTCCAGGAGAGCCAGGCGCCATACTTTTAAATGCTAGCACACCGCTCCCAAGGGCCATTCCTTAGTCTTATTTGTTCTGTGTTTCTGTGGCATTGATCATAGGGAAAGTTTGTGTTTTTCTGGAACCTTCATTACCTGGATCCTGGAACTCCCCTCTCTCTGGTTCCCCTTCCAGCCTCCTGCTGTCAGGGCTCCCCTCCCCCACTGTACCACTTCTCCTAGACACTGGCACTTTGCCTTCTGGTTCTCTGACCAAAGCCTAAAAGTGACTCTTGGCTGTGACTGATCACCTTGACTCTCTGCTGGCCACCCCTTGATGACAAACCTGGGTGTTTCTGCTCCTCAGACATCTCTCATCCCTAACACTTCAATCCCTGCTCCTCAGACCTTCATCACAGGTCCCTTGTCTGTTTCACTGTCCTGTGACCTTTCCCAGCTTCCATTCCCCTTTCTCTGACACTTTCTCCGATGACATTTTAAGCAACACTATGTGATAGTCCTGTTTCAAATCTCCCCCCAGTAAAGGTAGACCCCCTGCTGGAGACCCTGAACTTCTTCTCAGTGCAGGCTCTTCTGTAGCTTCCCCCCTCATCCTGTCAGACCCTCCTTTGCTCTCTCTCTCTTTGTAGTTCCCTGGGAATGACATTCCGGTTACCCCCCCCCCCACCTCCCTGCTTCTCGGTGTCTCCTGTTTGCAGCCCCTTGTCCCATATCACAGAACTGACTGCTCCGTGACCTTGCTGTGGCCTGCAGATGCTCTGGGGTGTCTCTATCATGTCACTGAGCCCCTCCAGGTGTGCCCCAGATTCCACCTAGTCAATTAAAAATTCTCGAAGGTTTGAACCACACTTTCTCTGTGCTGTTAGTGTTTAGAAGTCTCTAGTGCACAGTAACTGTTCAGTGGTGGATATGTTTATGCGAGATTGGTTGGTCTTGACGAAGCCTTCTCATCTAGCTGAGCATGTGGCACCTGCTCCCTGTCCAGCCTCACAACACTTTCTGGCTTGGTACCTTCTCTCTGTCCCTTTGCTTTATTGTCTGCCTTACATTGTGTATCGCCAGTTAATTTTCAGCATTTTTTAATGTATGTGTGGGAAACACACTTTTTATTCTTGTGGTCCTTTATAGCCATTCAACACACACACACACACACACACACACACACACATAAACACACAGACACACACAAATGCACACACACAGACACACACACAAGCACAAACACACACATGCACACACACACACATGCACACACACATACACACAGAACCACACATATGCACACACACATACACACAGAACCACACATGTACACACATGCACAAACATACACATGCACACACACACATACACACACATGCACACACACACATGCACACACACATAAACATACACATGCACACACATACACTCACAATATATATATATATATATACACACACACACATTCAGGGCTGGTTATACAAATCTCTAATTGTAACCCCAGCTACTCAGGAGGCTGATGCAGAAGACCACACATTCAAGGGAAACCTGATGAAAGTTGGTGTCCAATAGCGCAGTGGTAAGCATGCATGTAGGATTCCTGAGGCCATGGGTTGAATTTCTTATGCACCATCAGAACAAACAAAAACAAACAACTAAAACAACACACACACATTTATTGAAGAAACAGCCCAAATCTGCACATCACAGTCCTCTCACTGATTAACAAGACTTTGTCTCCTGGCTTCTGCTGTTTGGGTTCTGATTTAGGTACATCATGGCGTCCTCAGATGTCAGCGGTGTGCTGTGTGCTTTAGGAAGTCTGGATCAGGCCAGCTGAATCTGCCTCCCCCTTTAGTGACCCAGTGTCCCCCCTTTCCTTGTGTCATAGACGCCATGACCAAAGCAACTCACAGAGGGAGATTCCATCATAGTCGGGGTGAGAAGGGGTGACAGCAGGCGGCTGAGGCGGGACATTTCTCAGTCACACCATTTGCTCCCCAGACTCCTGCCAAACCCATAGGAGGTTTTATACCTTTATAAAGATTGACTTTTATTTATGTGTATGTTGGGTACCTCATGTTGTAAGTGTACCACATGTATGCAGTGCCTGTGGAGACCAGAAAAAGAACTTAGATCCCTGGAGATACAAGCGGGCTGTGAGCCTCCATGTGGTGGCTAAGACCCAAACTCAGGTTCTCTGTAAGAGCAACACATGCTCCTAACCAGTGAGCCATCTCTCCAGCCCCAACTGTCATAGTCTTTAGTGAGCAGTATTTCACTTTTCAATGGATGATCCGTCTAGCCACTGTTACTCGGAACCAGAGTGAATCCTGTCCTTACCACGTAGGCTACTTCTTGTACCCGGTATACTTGATTAGATGTGGGCTGGTAGAGGTGGGTAGAGGAAGTCATAACTTCAAACACCAGTGATGAGAAAAATAAAAGCTAGGCATTGTGGATCACATTTGTAATCCCAGGACTCTGGAGGCTGAGGCAGGAGAATCACTTTGAGTTTAACCTGGGCCATGGAGTATGACACTGTCTCAGAAGGAAAAAGAAATAAAATAATAAAGGTTCTTGGGTACTAGAAACTATTCTTCCATACATTAATTTGGATAATCCTCAAACCGCCTGTGATGTAATGTGTATAATCCTAGATTATCAAAGGAGAAACAGGCAGATCTAAGCTTCCATGGCTACTTAGAGACAGAAATGGGATTTATTCTCTGCTGTCTGGCTCCAGATTTGCACCCATATCCACAATAAGTCTGTGTAGCCTTGGAAGGGACAGTAGCTGACCATCCTATGTATGGAACTTTTCTCTCTCTCAGTGGGATGGCTACCGACAGTTGTGAACCTGACATAATCTAGAACCACCTGGAGAGAATCTCAGTGAGGATTGGTCTAGATGAGCTTGGCTGGTGGATATGCCTGTGGGAGATTATCTTGATTGTGCTGATCAAGGTGGGAGGATCTGCCCAGTGTGAGTGGCACCATTCCCTAGGCAGGGGGTCTGAACCATGTAAGAGTAGGGAAGGTAAGCTGAGAACAAGTGCATTTGATCCCTTATTGATTATTGATAGGCGATGCCCAGGTCCCTCAAATTTCTGCAACTTTCTTACTATGGATACCTTTATCTAGAGTCATGAGCAGATGAACCCTGTCTCACTCAAACTTCTCTTGGTAGGGTGACTTATCACAGCCACTGGAAAGGAAGATAGTACCCTATTCTTTATAGTCTATACTGCTGTGCCATCTGACTAACTCACGAGACATGGCTGTTCATCCTTTCCCCAACTCTATCCTGCACTGTAGAGCTTGGTTTGCAGGAAGTATCATTTACATAAACAGTCTACATCCAGTGCTGCAGCACCTGGCTTATATAACATGCGGCCAATCCTTCAGCCTCACAGCATCTCCTTTCCTCCCATCAATACAATGCACACGGAGTGAGAACACTCCACCCATCACACTGTTGGGCTGAAAGTATCCATAATGGGGTGGGTGTGAATGGATCCCTGACTACAACCCCTGTCTTAGTAGAGCCGCAACGTTTCCCTGACTTCCTCACTAACAAACTTGTTACCACCTCGCTTTACCTCCCGGCCACGCTTCCTTTAAAAAGATTAGAGCTCAAGCATCAGCCTAATCTGTGGGACCATCGAGGTCTGTGGATGCCGCCTGTATCCTGCAAGCCTTCGGCATCAGCTTGACTGGTTCAGTGCAGTTGCCATGGTTACTGTGGGCTTTTCTTCATCCTGCTCCTATACAAGGTTGCCAGCCCCCTGCTTCGAAGTGTCCCCTAACAGACATGAAGCTGACACCGAGGGCTGTGTAAAACTCGCTGTGTATGCTGCACATAAGCCTTGCCGGAGTCAGCCTGGCTCCAGTCGTTCCTGTAGGAAAACATGTCAGTAACCATCAGATTTCCCAATCTGCCTGGATGTGGCCAGTTCCACTTAAGTAGGAAACCGTGGAGGCCTTGGAGCGCTTCTTCATACCGACACTCAATAAGTTTACAGAAACTGCCTTCTGTCCTTTACCAAAGGGCCGTCATCTTTCTTGATCTTTACTGTTGTGGTGGTAAATGTTAAAATGTGGCTTAACCTTTTATTCTGCTTTGTCGGCTCCTGGGGGGCCATCTGGCACTGCAGGGATTTCTGTCTTGGTGCTCCATGCTGCCTCAAAGACCTCAGGCGTGGTTCACTCCACCGCCCCTGTTGTTTCTGACCGGGGTGGATATGACTGCCCTGGCGTGTTCCTTTCCCCCACTGCCTGGTAACTTATCAAACAAGTTTATATGTTAAATTTTCAATTTACAAATCCTCTACACAATAAGCTTACAACCAATAGACAAAGATATAAACTGCTCATCTAAATGAGACAAATAGACCCATAGAAGCTCTCAGAAATAATAATAACAACCTTATTAAGCTAGAAATGTGCCAAAAGAAACATACATATCAACTTTTATGTTGCCTCTAGACTCTCTCCTCCTCTGTCAAACTCTGCCTACCACCCACCTCCTCTTCTGCTCCCCCAGCCTTTTTACCTGCCTACCTCTCCACTGTCCAATCATGTATTGCCTTAATATAAACCTTCATACTGTCTTTCTCCTATAGGTACTATTTTTATATCAGCAACTTACTGTTGATATCTTAAAATTTCTTTACCCACTTAAATTACATTTCTTATATCTGTCTGCCGTCTCCTGTCAGCTCTTCTGGATTCTCCCACAGTGTTATTAAGTAGACAGTGACTAGTAACCACAGCTTAGTATTTCCCCATCTCACCGAGGTACAGCTTACCACACGTTTGATCTTAAATCTTAGTTTATTTGAAGCAGAAAGGTCTGCATCATTATTGATAATAAACGAGAGTTCATTTGTAGCTGTTCCCCCACCCCCAAACTCCATGTAAAGGACCACAGTTTATGAAGTAGCCAAACAACTTAATGCCCATTTACCAGTGGGTTCCCATGAGTGAGGTTGTCATGGTAACACAACTTAAATTAAATTTACTATCAGTTAGACATAAGAAAAATATCGTTTTCACCTAACAGGGAGTCATTACTTATCTAGGAAACTCATAAGTGGCATATCTCATGTTGGGTTACAAAATCATGTGGGTAGAAATACGTCCATTTTATCTTTTTGTTTTGTCTCTAGCGACAGTACAGTAACTAACTCACAATAGGCTTTCAGTAAATGTGTATTGGACAAATGCATTGCTTTATAGTATTATCAGACTAAAAGAATTATTTAATATGATGACCTACTATATTTTTAAAATTAAAAAATACATGCAGAAAGGCTATATTGAATAGAATATCAAATATGTTAGATTTTAGTGCAAAGTGCTTAGTAAACTCTAGACATTGTTGTTAACATAGTTGAAAGTATTATTAGTGCATTTCAAATGGAATGAGTGGCAGAAAAACTGTACATTTTAGGGGGAAATAAAAAGCTCAGCCCACTATGTGCTTTAGGCCTCTGTTGATTCCTGAATATAGCACCATTTCCTTGCCTCAGGGACTGATGCTTTAAACCCTGCTCTCTCTGCAGTATTCTTTCTACCAGCAGCTGCACGAACAAAAAAAGTCAGAGAAATTCTTCAAAGTCCTTTATGACCGGATGAAGGCTGCTCAGAAAGAGATCAGATCCACGGTGACCGTCAACACTATAGACTTAGGGATCAAGAAGAGGGAGGAGGAGAATGACCTCATGGCCTTGGGTCCTCGGATGAGAGGTGAGACCTTCCCCTGGGGGAGTGTCGTGAGAGAAGGATGTACTGAAGCATTTGAATCTCATGTAGCTTTATCATTGTCTTGCTCCTGTTTCCGGTGTGGACTTCCATCTATAAAGGATTTTGGCCATGGGATTGACCCTAAAATAGCCCTGCAGGACCAAACTAAATTGGAGTTTAACATTTTGAGCACAGAAATTAAACTCTGCACACAGAATTTGTATTTGAAATAACCAAATTATTGTCAGTTAAATACAAACTGTAGATAGAGGTGTTACCATTTTACAATTTATCACGTTTCCCATGGGATCTGTAGGAATTCCCGAGTGTTTCTTGATACATTCTGCTCTCTCTGTGTGGGCTCTACAGAGGCCAGAAGATGGTGTTGGATCCCCTGAAGCTGGAGTTATAGAAGGCTATGAGCAGCCTAAAATGGTTGCTGAGAACTGAACTCAGTCCTCTGGAAGAGCAGCGAGGGCTATTAACCACTGAGCTCTCTGTACTAGTTGGGTTTTGTTAATTTGATTCATAGTTAGCTATAACTGAGAAGAAGGAATGTTAACTGGGAAGATGTTCCCTAAGACTGGCCTGCAGACAAGCCTGTGGGAGGGTTTTTCTCATCAGTGACTGATGTGGGAGGGCCAAGCCTGTTGTGGGTGGTGCCTCTGCTGTGCTGGTTTTCTTGGGTTCTATAAGAAAGTGAGCCGAGCAAAGTCCTGTGTACACGTGTGCACACGTGCTTATGTGTCTTTGTGATATACTCTTTTACACATCAGGGAATTCTGAAATTGGCCAAGTACTGAGACCTTTTCTTCTGGTCACGGTGTTAACTTTTCAAGTGTTATTCAACTTCCTTCCGGGAAATTACTGAACCTCTTGTTAGGTAAATCTAAAATTCAGTTTCGGATACTTTTGGATCCCTGTGATTGTTGGGAGTTTATTTTCCTCTAGTTAGAAAAAAAAATGAAAGAAAAGAAAATTAGTTCGATAATAGAACCACTGCTTCCCTTTCAGTGAGAGACTCTTCACTACATTTGAAAGAGGGAATGAAAGGGCAGTTAACAGAGGCGTCTTCAGCCACATCCAAGGCATACTGTGTGTACAGAAGAGAAATGGACCCGGAAATAGACACGATGTGTCCGGGACAGGAAGCAGGAAGTGCAGAGGAAAAGTCTGCAGAGGAAGTTACCATGAGCCCCGCCATCACCATCATGCGGCCCATCCTCAGGTTCCTGCAGCTACTGTGTGAGAATCACAACCGGGAGCTTCAGGTACTTCCTCTGCTACGCATGCATGCGTGCGTGTGTGTGTGTGTGTGTGAGTGCTGTGGCCTGTGGCCTGTGGCTTGAAGTAGCTTCAAGGAAGCTAATATGTAGTTTTGAAGGGAATTCTGGAGAGATAATCAGCAAAAACACCAAAGCCCTGTGAAAATGGAAGGAATAAAGACAGGAGGAAATTGTTTACACATTAGAACCCCAAACACCCAGATCTACACACTGTCTCTCTGTGGTCCAGATCTCACATCTTCCTACCCCAATGAGCACCACCTATCCTCCCTCTATTTCTTTTCATGTTCTTTCCCTAGTCCTATTCCCCAAAGGAAGTGCACCAATAACAGATCTTTTTTTTTTCTAGAAAATTCTGTGCACAAATAAACATTGATTTCTGTTCAAGAGAGTATACATTCTATACAGTGTCTACTTGTTTCATTTATATCACTACAGTTCTTACTGCTTGGCCATGCTCACCACACACGGAAGAATTTCCTGAGAGCCAAACCCATCACACTGCCAGGGGTAAGGTCTTTAGCGTGCATGTACACAGATTTAGTTTACTGAAATGCTTGAGAGAGCTTTTATGTTGTCCCTCCCATAGTCCTGCCTACACGGCGCTGTGCCACGCAGGGTTGTTAGGGATGCTTCATGTGGAAGTCGGACTCCGCCTCCATAAACATTTTCTTTCCCTTTTCCTTCTCCTTTTCAACTTGTCTCTGCCCTCTGTACATTTCCAATGTGAACAGCAGGGTGATGTTTGGTGTGACGTGTCTGGATGAGGACTTTGGCTAGGATGTAAGGGGTGCGTTTCTCTACTTTAAGAGAACCGTAGTCCTTAAGTCAACACTTAAACATTATTTAATTTAAAATTATTTTAAAGTTATCGTGAAAAACAATGATTCTCATTACGATCTTTTCATACACATCATTATACTTGGTCATAGTCACATCCCTTTATGTCCCTTCATTACTCCTCTCTTCTGCCGGTCACCTTCCTTCCCCAGGTTGTCTCACTTTCTTATAAAGACCAATTGAATTTCTTCCTGGCAAGGAATCTTATTTACTAACACACACAGACAGACAGACAGACAGACACACACACACACACACTCACACGCACATTCACACAGACACTGAGCATGACCAGAGCCCCTCCCCCCTTTTTCCTGTGATTGGCTTCCAGTCCCTCAGCTGTATTTTTCATTTCGCCTTCCAGAACTTCTTGAGGAACCAGAACAACAAGACAAACTACAACCTTGTCTGTGAGACACTTCAGTTCCTGGACTGCATCTGTGGAAGTACCACAGGGGGCCTCGGCCTGCTGGGGCTCTACATCAACGAGAAGAACGTAGCTTTGGTCAACCAGACTCTGGAGAGCTTGACCGAGTACTGCCAGGGCCCGTGCCACGAAAACCAGGTACCCAAGACAGTGAAACTTTGTGTGACAGGAGCCGTGTCTCAGGAGCAGTGTGCCAGGCTGGGCACATGCTGGTGAAGCCTTCTGGCCTCCTCTGCCAGGCATGGCTGCTTTTTTCTCAGAACATACAGAGGCCAGCACATAGTAGACTACATTTTAAATTTCAGCATAGTAGGCAACATTTTAAATTGCAGTGTATACGAAAATCCCTGTGAAAATTGTTTTAAGATAAAGAGTAAGTGAAGGAAGGGTAAGACTGTATTTCTTCCCAATGCTGGGTTTTTCTCTATATGGAATCTCTCCAGATCTGTGGCATTAACTGGCTGTGGCTTTGGCTCCAGTACAGTGTGTACATGGTGAGAGTTATAATATCCTTGTTCTGCATACTTGGTTAGCTTATGAAGTGGGTCTCATGGCTGTCACCTTGCTGATAAATGGCTTCAGACTCAGAGATCAGCTCAGAGATGACAGCACTCTGAGACACTGCAAAGACAATTGGAGAGAAGCTACAGACTTTATGAGACCCAACAATGCACCATTTTGGTTTTTGATGCACATGTAAGAGACCCAACATCCATCCTGGCTCCCAGGATGCTTTGCTTTATTCTAAGGAGGCATTATGGGAGAAGACAAAACAGAAGATGAAGGGCAGAAAAGGGAGTGATGTCATCTGACTTTCTTACAGTTGTTTAGTATCTACAAAACATCTTAGAGCAGGCAAGGTTCAGGGGCAGAGAACCCTCCGTGTCAAACACTTCCGGACGTAAACTTTAAAGATGAGGTTGATACCAAACATCAGCGGTTATTATAGAAAGAAAATGTAAAAATGCCAATTTTCCTATTGCAGATTACATGACTGTACACACACACACACACACAGTGCTTGTGTATACATATACACATGATGTAAATACATATGAGTCCATACGATGAAAACATGTTAATCATTATCATAATGATGTTGTTTCCTTCTCTGTGTTTATGACGGTAAAAGAGTTTGTATATTTTTTCTCTTTATTTTCAAGATTGTATTTTAGTTTTCTGCAACAAAGATAAAGGTGTTCTTGACTGTTGATTTAAAGGCAAGAAAAAGTACACAAACTCAGAAGGCAGGTTTGCTGGTAAAATTCTGTCTCTAAAATAGTACATACATATGTACTTTTTTCATATTTTGCCATTTGTAAAAAGTTTACCAGAACATCCCCTACATTGCAGTGAGCTGAGTTTGAAAGTCCACAATCCAAGTAAGTTCTCCGAGTAAAAACTTGTCATAAGATGGCATAACTTACCTGGGTAATTCCCTACACTCTGAACATGCACAGAGTGATCTTTAAGAAAATTCTAGAAATGATTTGAAATGGATTCCCTTTGGGTTTGGCAGATGTTTTCATGAACAGAAAAGCCCCATAACACAATGTCAATGTTGGACAGAAATACCTTTCCTCTACCCGAAGGGCCTTGACTGAAGAAAAGACAAAGCCCAGGCCAACCTATCCTGTTGGCTGTGGCTGCCCTTTCTTGTGGGAATCACCAGGGTTTTAGCTGCTTGGTAGCCTGGTCCCATGAATGTGGCCTTCATGCTGATTCTGTCAAACAAAGCTCACAATCCTGACACACTGGACTTTCACCCTTGGAGCCAGCCCATTGCTCTCTGGGTGTGTTTGTGCTTTGCCGAATCACATCCCTTCACACATACTTAAGTCCGAAACCCCTATGAGCCTTTCCACCACCTAGAGTACACAGAGGCCTCTGCCCTGTGTGTTTTGTGAAATTCACGTACAGATATCTCCTCTCCTTGTGTTCTTAGGTTGGTCATACCTTAAAACTCAGATTAAAGATCTCTTTTTGTATTGGTAGGTCCCCTGAGATTTAATGCCTGGAAGAGTTTTAATTTACCTACTCATCTTGGAAATTTTGCAGTTTTTCGTCTCAAAGACGGGTGTTTTCATTACTGTTCTGCACCCAGAGGCATTTACCAATGCCAGTCAACTAACAGACCCTATCCGAAAAACTAACTCAAATCTCCAACATTGTCTGTACGCAGTATTAAAGTTTCAAGTCTTATCACTATTCTAGTGTTGTGTCAAACATAGCACGGCATCTTACAAATATCTCCTTCTCTAGACCTGCATTGCCACTCATGAATCCAATGGGATTGACATCATCATCGCCCTGATCCTGAATGACATCAACCCTCTGGGCAGGTACAGAATGGACCTGGTGCTGCAGCTGAAGGTAGTGTGACTGGCACTCGCCGTGTACACCTTCTGGTAGCAGTGAATTCTTTGTTGTCAAATGATTGTGCAAAACAATCACTCACTTGTGAGTGAGCTCACCGCCCTTTCCTGTCTCAGGTGGCCGACAGGAAAGGGCGGTGAGCTCACTCACAAGGCACTTGCCATGTGCTAGGGAAAGCATGCTCCCCCTGCAGGCCACAGTCACGTGTGCCGATCTGTGCTGGAGAGGTTGGAGCAGCTCCTCACTTCGCCAACTGTTGTAATTTCCCATTTTTTCATCATAGACAGAAGTGAAAGGCTCTGAATATATCTTATGATAAAAGTCTTGGAGAGATCAGGGATAAAAGTCACATACCTAAACACGGTAAGGGCAATACGTATAGCCAGCCAGTAGCCAACATCGAACTAAATGGAGAGACACTTGAAGCAATTTCATTATTTAGGGACAAGACAAGGCTGCCCACTCTCCCCATACGTATTCCATGTAGTACTTGAAGTTTTAGCCTGAGCAATAAGACCACTAAAGGAGATCAAGGAGATACAAATTGGAAAGAAGTCAAATTATCACTATTCACAGATGAAGCAATAGCGCCCAGAAACTCTACCAGGGAACCCTTACAGCTGATAACACCGTCAGCAAACTGGCTGGATACAAAATTAACTCAAACCGGACCGTTTAATTTTTATCTATTTTAGTAGCACAGTGTATTCAGACACATGGTGGTCAGATACATCAGGCTGTGTCTAAAGCAGCAAATCTGTCTGCTTCTCTTGAAGTACTTTCAATATAGTTTTATACTTAAAGAGTAAACTGTGTGTGTCTTTAAATCTAAAGACTTTGCAAAATGTGTTGTTGCCTGAAAAGAGAGCATCTGAGGAGCCTCTGAAGAGTCTCTGTGAGGCAGAATTATATATGCTGGCAAGTTTGAGAACATCCATGACATAAGTCACTTTAAGTAAATTATTTGTAACATTGATTCCTGAATTGGATGGCTTAATTATCCACCATTTTGGTAATTCAATATAATATAGCACTATAAATATAGCACTATGTGATGTAATATACTGTGAGTGTAATATTATACAAACTACAGTTTTAAATGCACTTGATACAAGTTCTTAAGATATCTGTTGTTCTTCAGTTGATCTTCATTATTGTAACTGCTCTGAAGATACAAAGTGCCACATTTGTTAAGAAATGGGGTGTTTGTGTTTTGTTTAAGAAGAATCCAGCTTCCATGGAGGGGAAAATCCCCTGCTAACAGGACTTGTGTTGGTTTTTTCAGTAGAGCTAGGTTCATGTACTTCCAAATTGGTTCAGATTTCAGGGGGCTATTTGCAAGATTTCTTTCTATTCTCAGAAAATATGAGAAAGAAAATTGGTTCAAAGCAACACACTGCCACCCGCTCTGAGACTGGTTGCATTTTAAAGCCCTTTTCTATTGGCTCTGCAGGTTGTGGCTCATTAGAGGACACAGCCTGTGTTGCCGAGGTTACCTCTGAATTCTGTGGGGGTGTGCTCACACAGCTCTAAGGATTTTCCATCTCCTCTAATCCCCATGCCTTAGTTTTTAAAGATTATGAAAGTAGACTGCGGGATTTGAAATATCTGTAAAATATGAAAATAGAACAGAAAAGAAAGGAATCCGACTCCCTTCACTGAAATCCTTCCTGGTGTCTGTGGCACTGGCGTGACCTGTCACCTACATCATTATCCTTTCAAAGGCTGTATCAGGCAGTCCTTGGAGCCATGGAACCAAATCTTCCCAGAGATAATTTATACAATCTCATCAGTTTAGTGCTTTGTCCACCTACATGGAACAGGGACTCAGCTTGTTTATGCCATTCTGAAAACGTGGATTTGAGTTGCTTTAGAAGCATCTCTAAATGGCTTCCCTGTTTCCATTTTCTCAGTCTTACCAGGAGTCTGTAGAGAGTAAGGTTTGAGCTGACAGGGGACAGAATGGTTCCGAGGCAGCTCTCTGGTGCCCAGCTAGGACTGAAGACTGCCGCACACCTTGGTTTCTTCAGTAACCGTGTGTGAGATAGTGTTTATGACTGAGACATTGCAGCTCACCGGCATCATTCCATTCTTTAAGAGACCAGTGAAAACATCATCCTCTCACACACTGGATAGCAAACGCGATGAAATCAGCAAGCTGCCAGCAAATTGCCATCATCTAACTCACAAGTGTCACATATTTATCCTCAACAGTGATTTACACATTCAGGTGCAATTTCAATATGCTACTGATATTATTACTTCCTTTTAAAAATGGTTTTACTAAATTCCTCAAAGTCTAGCCATGTCTATAAAATGTCTATAGCCATTGATTTCTGTTCATCTGATTGTCTTGTTAAAGCATCATCTCAGACGTCTAACGGAGGAAGCACTAAAACCACTGTGGTCCGGTGCAGTGGGCAGCCACTTTCCCATTTAAAACATTGTGACTGGAAATAGCCTCCCATCTTGCTTTTATTTTGTAGCAACAATGAAGTAAAACATTCTATTTTCAAATGTTAGCAAGACAAAATAAATAAGAAGGTCCAGCTTTTCCCTCGTTGAGAAAAAGAAAAAGGCTGGGTGATCCAAGTTAGCAGCGATGCAGGGGATTGCTGGCCTGTGCTGTGACTTCTCATGTGCACTGACTGACCCCATCTTTGTTCTCAGAACAACGCCTCCAAGCTTCTGCTGGCCATCATGGAGAGCAGGCATGACAGCGAGAACGCAGAGAGAATTCTCTTCAACATGAGACCCAGGGAACTGGTGAGAACAGCCCCCAGGCAATGGCTACTCTAAATTGTCATGCGCTACTTAACTATATACGGATGCCCTTTGATAAATACATCAACATCAATACATTTGTTTATTTATAGACATATTTCTTAGCTTTGTTTAATGATTTCTGGGTATAGCTGTTAGATTGTGGGCCCAGCCCTATAGATTCACAATCCATAGGCCTACAGCATTTTTTTAAAAAGCACACTTACCAGCACCTATAGACTTTTATCCTGCTTTTTTCTATCAACACAATGATGCACATAATGTTTGCAGTAAATTGTATATTGTAAGCAACCTGGAGATGGTCTGGAGCAAACAGGAGGGTGTGCATAGGTGCATCGTGTTCATGCTGACTTCTTCATTTTATATCGGGCATTGAGTAGTCGAGGGTTTGGAATCCTCGGGAGGTATATCAGCCAGTTCCTCGGGGATGCCAAGGAAGGTGTGAGGAAGGTGTGAAGAACACGTTTGCCACACCCACAAGTTTTGCTTATACGCTTCCAAAAACACAGATAATTTTGATCAGTATGTTTTGACACTCATTCTTACGAACAAACTGACACACCTCTGAGGGGTGTGTCCTCATAGCCTCCTGTCATAGGAGCTCTTCTCCCCACCCCCTCCACCCCACCCACAATAGGGACTGTGATGTCATCCAGGCATGCTTTAAGAGCTAAGGGTTCCGGATGTCGGGAGAGCATGCCCAGCCCTTACTGCTCAGTGCTCCCGTGACTAAGTCCCCTCACGTCGGCGACGTTACTGGTACTATGGGGAAGCCTCAAGAGGCTGCTACCACTTTTTTATTTGACAGTGACACTGTGTGCTGTTTGAAGAGTTTCCTTCACTGACACCTCTCCCTATGGTCCCATCCCTCCTTCATGACCCGTCCCAGGAACGGCAGGCTGCTGTGTCCCCTCTTCCTTGCTCCCCCGCTGGAATGTGTGGTCCTTGAGCAGAGAAACTCTGCTCCTCCAACGTAGGTCCTTCAGCCCAGCACTGTGCTGCACAAATAGTGGTGCTTCTCAGGATTCCAAATTCTCCTAAATCATGGAGACGGCCAAGTGTTAGTGTTCAAAGATGTAAACAAACAAACGAACAAACAAAAAATAACCTTCAAGATAAACAGGGGATGGTAACAGTCCAATTCCATGTTCACTCAAATGACTATGGTTTGCAAGAATGTGTTTTAAATTATGTTTTAAGTTAGTATTATTACTAACTTAAGTTAGTAGTTTATTTCAAATTATTATTTTAAATTATTTTATATATTTAATTATTCAAATTACTAATTTAAGTTAGTATTACACTTTTATTATGGTGTGTTTGCACAAAGAAGTAGTTGCATTTCTCCTTCTGTGATAAACATCATAACGAAAAGCACCTTGGAAGGAAAGGGCTTCTCTGGTTTACACTTCCGGGAAGTAAAGGCAGGGGCCACAGAGGGAAACTGCTTGCTGGCTTCAGACAAGGCTCACAGCCATCTACCTTTCTTATATAGCCCAGGCTAGACCTGCCTAGACGTGGTGCTGTGCTGCTCGCAGTGGGCTGGCCTCTCACAGCAATTAGAGAGAAGCCATTATACTTTTCCTTCTCAGTCCCTCCTCTCTGTCCATCCCTTCTTCCTCTTTGCTGGTCCCTCCTCCCCTCAAATACCTGCCCTTTTTTTTCACATGTATTCCATTGCTGTGTCTTATCCACTTTCCTTTCCCTTTGACTCTCTTCCTCTCTTCTCAAAGTCCTGTCTACCATCACATCCTATACATAGGCACACACTCACACACATGCATACACATGTGCACACACATCCACACACAAACACACACACGCACATGTGTGCATACATGTACATACATCCAAGCATGTGCATCACACATGCACATACACAAGTACACATGTGCACACATGCACATACATACAAGCATATGCATCACATATGCAGGCATGCACATACACACAAGCACACATACACAACCACACATACATTCACACATATACACAAACACACACACACAAGTACACATGTGCAAACATGCACACAATCACACATGCATGCACATGTGTACATGTGCACACACATACACATATGTATACATACACACATGTGCACACATACATACATACACAAATACACATAGGCCCATGTATACATACATGCACACACATGCACACACACAGGAACACACATTTAAATCTAGTGTCTGCATATGAAAGAAAATGCAGTATTTGTTTATTTAAAACTTTTATAATTTTGAATGCCATGAAGTGTGCCAATTTTAAGTTAGAGTTCAGACAATCTGAAGTACTGCTGCCACCTTTCAGGCTTTATTTATTTGTTTGTTTGTTTGTTTACTTGTTTATTTGGCTCTAGGTGGATGTCATGAAGAATGCCTATAACCAAGGCCTGGAAAGTGACCATGGGGACGAGGAGGGAGGGGACGATGGTGTTTCTCCAAAAGATGTTGGACACAACATCTACATTCTGGCCCATCAGGTGACACATTTTTATCTGCATCTATCTGGTTATCTGGTTATTGCGTCTTATGCCCACGCCTTACTGTTTTATGTTTACGTTCTGATGCTGTGATTTATTCGGTGCCTGCCCTCCCAGTTTCAGTAGTGAAGATGCTGAGTCCTCATCAGGCCAAGTTACGCAATTCAGGGTACGATAGGGAGCGATTGACGGGAGAAGGAGCCTGGGACAGATGACGTGGGCTGGAAGCAGTTAGCAGCCTCAGACCGGAGCCTTGGGGGAGGGAGGAGAGGCTTCTGGAGAGGTAGAGTGCGAAAGACTTGGGTGTGGGTGCTCCACAGTGTAGCCAGGGCTAGCCCAGCAGGGAGCGCCATCCTAAACCACAGCTTGACAAGTTTTTAACGGAAGTCGTTGTTTATACCTCTAAGTGCATTTCACTGGACTATGAAACTAAGTCTTTTTCTTCGGAGTAACCGTTTCCATTCTATTGCTTGTAAAAGTACCAATATTTGTTAGGCATTATTTAATAAGCTTAATTCCATAAACATCTTCAAATTTAAGCTTATACCATCTAACATGGATTTAAAATGTTAAACTTTAAACACATACATGCTGACTTGATTTTTGTCTCCAAGTGGCCCCATCATTTTTAGAGGATAAAGTTCAGGTTTTGGAAATGTCTCAAATTTCCCAGGCACCTCCTCTGACCAGCTGACTCTCCTGTCTTCTTGCCATCCATCTTATCTGTTGATTGAATGTACACTGATGGATGGAAGGTCAGACTCTGAACAGATTTCGTTTTAAAGGTTGCGCTTTGGACATTTCCTGTGCCCTTCTACCTTTGTGTAACCATCTAATGGATATAAATTCGAATAATTTTTTTAAAAGTCTTCAGGGAAGAGATCAGATTGTAAATGCTACCAGTGTGGGTTGTTGCAGTTTGGTGAAGCAGTTGACATCTTGAGACACACAGGGTTCTCATACTCTGCCAGGACACAGACATAGACACAGGCCCATGGGCTGAGGCCACTGAGTTACAGCTGCAGACTCGGAAAGGCATATTTAGGTATCAAGGAACCAAAATAGAAGCTGACAGACAAGTCGGAGGAAGTAGAAAGACAGAGATTCAGGATGTGGGAAAGTCCCGTTTCAGAGAGAAAAAAAAGTCAAGTGATTGAGGTTGAGTCAAACTAGGGGGAAAAAGAGAATGAAAGAGAATAACCTTGAATGTGAACAGAAATAAATAAATCCCTGACTGAGAATTAAAATCACGTAGCAGGCCGGAAGTGGCAGAAACACAGGACATAGTGTGCTGGGGGAGACAGTTGCCTCAGAGGATGAGGCCAGTCAGGGGAGGAGTCAGAGAATAGGTCAGAGCCCCTCTTTAAGAGGGACTAGAGCTACTGCGTGTTCTTCCTGGGCAGCTGGTCCTGCCCGTCTGTGTGGGCAGCATCGTGTATCAGGCCTGGTCCTGTAAATACACAACGGGACATAAACCTGAAGTCAGGCAAACTTGAAGTTTCAGGACACCAGCAGAGGAGAGGATGTCAAATTTGAGAAAAGACTCATGTTAGGTCAGTTCCATCTTAGTAGGCAAGAGCAGAAAACACAGCAAAAGAGTAGGTCTCAGTGCACAGGTAGAACACGCACCTAACACAGAAGCGAGGGCAGTGCGGAGTTCCCTGATTCCGATGGACAGGGACAGTCATACTGGTCAGGGGTCAAAAATGAGGCAGAGAGGAAGTGGGGAGATGCAGAAACAGCAGGGGTCCCACAGAGGGCTTTGTAAAACTTCCTCCAAACAAAACTTTGGAAAAGCAGTAGTTTGCAGGGCAATGGGGAATATGCCACACAGCTACATGAAGGAAGCCAGGCTTCCGGACAGAAAGAGGACCAGGCTGAGTAAGGGAGGAAGTGGGTTTTGAGCTGCTGAACACATCAGCCCCATGCTTTATCTGAGTCCACAGTGGTCTCTTTAGAAATCAAATATATCATCGTAGAGGTGAACTCCCACGTGGACATTGTACAGGCTTCATTCTGTTGTGTGTAACTGATGGTCCAACCATCTGCTTCTTTCATTTAGAGACCTGAGAAATCGTTCCCTCTTCTGAATGTGCCACCTTCCTTAGCAAATTAATTCTGCCACTAGTTTCCCTTGAAAAATTAGCAACTTTCACCCATACATTGGGCTCTTTCAATTCTGACTTGCATGAGTCCTGTCACTTGCTTTAGGAGTAGACGTTGTATTTGGTTTTTTGCTCAGTTGTATTCCTTGTGAAGCTACGGTGTAAACTTCTCCTGAGCATGCAGCATGTGCAAGATGACCAGGTGTTCCGCAGAGGGGGACCGTGGATCCAGGCCGTGCTGTGGGAGCGTGACCTGACACGCAGGCAGCTGATGACCTTGCAGATCCGCGGCTGCCTCTGCACAGTCATTTGAGAACTGAACCGCAGTTCCCTCCTCCTTTTATCATAATCACCGTCCTCACAGACAGTTTATTTTGGTGCCTCAGACTTTCGGGTTTTGTTGCTAATGCTTTTCAGGGCAGGGACGCGGTTCTGCTTTTCCACCGAGACATCCCCCTGGGCCCTTCCTCTGGTCAAGTTTACAAGAAACAAATAATGCTTCTTGTAAGTGTCTTGTCTGATCTACATAAACTATGAATACATCACGAAGGGAAATTCTTCAGCATTGATTCTGCGGTGTCCTTACCACTCAGCCGCCCTTCCTGACCCTGCCCCTGGCTCCAGGACGCTTCTGTGCACTGCGCTCCACTGTCCATATTGTTTTCTCCCATCCCTTCTCTGCTCGGGATGCATTTCTCATTTCTCCATGTACATCATCATGGCCTAAACCACGTCACCCCTGCAGCTGTCAGGCAGCTTGTCTGCTCTTGTCTGAGTCTTCACCTGACTCTTAGCTGAAATGAGATGCACGGAGAGAGCATCATGGCTGTAATCCCAGAGTTCGGGAAGATGAGGCAGGGGACTGCTTCGAGTTCTAGGCCAGCCTAAGCTCAAGCATGAGACCCTGTCTCAAAACACAAAGTAACACTATAAAAGATGTAAATGAAGGAATGTTAGATGCTTTTCGGGCAGGAATGTGCTAAATAGAAGATCAGCAGAAAATAGGAACAATGCTCACTTTAATTAGTTGCATGACAATCTTCTCAAAATGAAAGCTTTGCTTTTTCTTCATGAGCATTTTCCTGAATCAATAAGTGGCCTTTGAAAATGTAATTTTAATGTCTGCATAATTAGGCATCATTTGAATGTACTATATTTTATATAATCACTTGTTATTTTAAGCATTTGGTTTTCTAATATATTTGACATTATAAATTATGCTGTGATTAACACCCCATACATTAATCTTTGTCTGCAGTCCTGATGAATTTTCTAGGGTAAATGATGATTTTCAATGAGTTTCATTACTGGAGCTATGTTGTGGCTCTTGATACACAATGTAAAATTACTTTTCACGCTGTGTGAAGGTATTTACACTACTGAACTTTAAACTTCATGCTGTTCAAATGAAAAGTCTCTGATGAACTGACAGTGTCTGGGGTGTAATGCTCAGTGCTAGGATCTTTGTTGACGAGATCTGTGGGACATGTGAGAGATCTCAGATCCGTGTGTGACATGTGAGAGATCTCAGATCCGTGTGTGACGTGAGAGATCTCAGATCCGTGTGTGACATGTGAGAGATCTCAGATCCGTGTGTGACATGTGAGATCTCAGATCCGTGTGTGACATGTGAGATCTCAGATCCGTGTGTGACATGTGAGAGGAGATCTCAGATCCGTGTGTGACATGTGAGAGATCTCAGATCCGTGTGTGACATGTGAGAGATCTCAGATCCGTGTGTGACATGTGAGAGAGATCTCAGATCTGTGTGTGACATGTGAGAGGAGATCTCAGATCCGTGTGTGACATGTGAGAGATCTCAGATCTGTGTGTGACATGTGAGAGGAGATCTCAGATCCGTGTGTGACATGTGAGAGATCTCAGATCCATGTGTGACGTGAGAGATCTCAGATCCGTGTGTGACATGTGAGAGATCTCAGATCCGTGTGTGACATGTGAGATCTTGTCTGTGGTCACTTTTTGTGGTTCCTAACCTTCCTAACACTCCAACCCTTTAGATCAGTTCCTCATGTAGTGGTGACCCCTGCCCCCAACCATAAATTAATTTGTTACTACTTACTTTATAACTGTAGCTTCTATCACGAGTGATAATGTAATATCTCTGTCTTCCAATGGTCGTAGGTTGCCCCCGTGAAAGGGTTGTGTGTCCCTGACCCCGCACCCCCAATGTTGAGAACCACAGGTTGAGAACCACTGCTTGAGGGAGCTTCTACAATGGACTGTCTGTCTGTGCAGACTCTGATTGATTGATCATTTGCAGTTCTGTGAATTACTTGAAGGTGTATTTATCCTTTTATCAGGTCTCATTTGTCTTCTACAATTTTAATTAAGGGTCATAACCACTCACTTTTCATACTAATTATATCTATTTTCCAATTCATTGGCCAATCCTTTTGTCCAGTTCCTTAAATCTCTTAAACACTCCCCTGGGTGGTCCAGAACTCCCCTAGAGCAGGAAGCTGGAAGCCTGGAAGCTGGTGAGTTCCCCTGCCAGCCGCAGCCTTCCCGTGGGATCCTGGGCCCCTGGTTCCAGTCCTTCCAGCATTTCAAAAGAAGCCTGAGGTTTTTTTTTTTTTTTTTTTTTTTAATTGTGGAATTTAAACCTTTAAAAGTTGGCAACTCGTTAAAAGAAAAGAAAAAAAAAAAAAGTAAAGACATGAAGCAAGTCAACCAAACTGACAGCAGCCAGGAGCCATTAACTTACCTCAGGGGAACCTGGGACTCACACTCCTTGTTCACTGAGCTGTGTAGGCCGAGGTGCCAGGCACCTGGGCACACTCTCACAGTGCAGTAGTCAGGACATCGGCTTTGGGGTGACCCACGCTTTGACTAGGAGCAGTGGAGGAGAGACAAGCGTACACTGAGAAGACTGTGTCGTCAGACACACCGTGATGGGGAATGGGGTTTGGTAAAGGTGGGGCAGCTGAGACTTGGTCATCCGCAGGGCTTTCCCTGACAATTCCAAATCAAAGCTGTGTCTAAAAGGGAAACGCAAACCACAGATAGTCCAGAGGAACCCTCAGAAGGCGTGGCTCAGCGGCTTCTGAATGGCATGAGCCCAGTGTGTCTGCAGGGAGAACGTAAGACCCATTTAGCAGGTGAGTGCCGAGCAGCTACTGGCACATGTTTTTCCCAGTCAGTTCATTCATCACAAGGTAGAAGTTATCGATTGCCTCCAAGTCAGGCGTCATGCTAGCTGCTGAGGTGAAAAGATAAATCAGGAAACCCCAAAGAAGTGCATTCTGGGAGGGGAGGGAGACAGAGAAACCTCCATAATCACACAGAAGCTGTGTTGAAATGGTTAAGTGGGAGCTGTTGGTTCCAGGAGGTCAGATTGAGGGAGGGTGGCTGAGACTGCTTCCCGGAGACTCCACAGTGGCTCTGCTCTCAGGACTCCGCACAGGAATCTCCATCACGTGCAGACCATGTGGCAAATGCTACAGTGATTGGAACCAAGTGGTCATGTGCCACTCGCGGGGCCGAGCAGTCGGAGAGACTCTCAGGCTTGGGCTCTGGTAGTTTATGTGTAGCAGTTAAAACCCAGATACTGACATTTTGTTTATTATCATTGCTATTGTGGTCAAAATTAATGATATTTCCTATCACCGTGGTATAGCATCCTTTAATACTGACATGTGCCTTTTCTGTTTTCTTTGCTATTCCCACATGAGTTCTCCCAGGGAATGCTGAGGCGGTAACCCACTGCCGCAGGCATGTGTGCTGACGGTGGTTCTCTGTAACATAGGCGCTAAGAACGATCAGTGGTGTCTTGCATCGGGCAGTCGGGGGATCTTACTCAGCTCTGTGTAGACAGAGCTCTGTATTGTCTTCCTTCATGCTGAGCCCTTTTCTTAGGTGTGCCAGCATCGTCATGTTTCTCTGGAGCCAGTGGGCTGTCACCTCCTGCAGTTGACCTTGCTGTTTCTGGCACTGCCTGCACATCCTGGATAACCTGGAAACAATCGTTTTCCCTCTGCTCACATTGTTGCGTTTCTTATGTGTGTCCAAACCACATTTATAAGTTCCTGCTAGACTGTGCTTGGATGTGAAGCATTTCCCAAAGGCTCCCGTGCCTCAATGCTAGATCTCCAGGTAGTGGTACTGTGGGGAGTGAGGCCAAGCTTCAGCAAGTGGGTCTCTTAGGGGTGACCTTGAGATGTTATAGCCTTCTCTACTTCCTGTCCTGTCTGTTTCTTGATCTATCCAGATGTGAGCAAGCAGCCTCCTGCTCCTGCTGCCACAACTGCGAGCTACTCCAACCACCATGCCTTTCCCCACCCAGACTGTCTACATTCAGCCCCATAAGTCCTCATCCTTTAGTTGCCTGCCAGCTGTTGGGTATTCAGTTGGCCGCAGCCTTCAAGCAGAGTATCCAGTAAATGCTGTGCAGAATGCTAGAATTACTTCCAGTTATTTTCTGCATATTGAATTGTTTGCATGTTTGGTCATGCAATTGTTTATGTATATTTAATTGCCATTCATATTCAGTTGTTCATGCATATTTAGCTTTTGCTTTTTAATTGTTTATGCACACTCAGTTGCTCATGCAGATTTAATTGTTTACAAATATTCAATTGTGTATATTCAATTGTTTATGCACATTTAATTATGTATATTGCCTTGGATATTTATTAATAGGAAACTCCAAATATGGATACTTACGAGTTACCTTTTTCCCCTAAGAAACATTACAAAAAGAAAAGTATAATAATAATAATATTATTATTATTATTATTAACATATTATTATTAACATATTATTATTATTATTATTATTATTATTATTATTATTATTATTATTATACTCATCCTGGACATGTTAGATTTAAATCCTTTTTATAAACAACTAAATATCATTTACCAAGCACCCAAGAGACTAGGTTACAGCCACCTGTGTCACCTTTTAATTTGCAGTCATCAGAAGCAGTAAAATCCACAAAGGAGAAAGGGACGAGAGGACTGGGAAACCAGGTTCAGGGGGAGTCATGTTCTGCTTAATGGTCTCCTGTTAGCTGCATATTTCTGCCTCTGAGACATGATTATCAGAGCACGCGTCTGAAACCCAGCAATGCAGCAGGCTGTGGCAAGTGTCTGGCTCCCCTCCCCCTCACATCCATGTTGACTGCAGCTACTTCCACAGGATTTAAAGTCCACTGGGACAAGGACTTGGCCTCGTAGGGAGGCTTCCATCTGTGTCCTCAGCAGTCACGTGGAGTGCTGGGTGGAGGAGACAGCTCTCTGGAGTTCATTGTCCAGCCAGTTCAGATGATGGATGAACTGCAGATTCAGCATGAGAACCTGTGTCGGAACATAACCTGGGGAGCAGTGGCTAAGCCCCAGATAATGATCTCTGGCTTCCACGTGTGCACACACATACGTGCACACACACATACGTGCACACACACACACAAGGGCATGTGCTTGCACCCCTCTGTGCACAGAGTCTGTTAGAAGAACTGCAGATATCAGAGTTGTATGCTGCTTCCCCGAAAAGAAACATGCCACCATGTGGTAGCATATTTCAGCCACCTGGGTTGTCACTAGGCATTGACCATTTCTCAACTCTGGGAGGAGCTGGGACCCGGGATGGTAGGCGTGGCTTTGACTTGCCTTTGGGATACTTTGTAATGCTAATGTTTTCTAGATATCGGATAGTCTTTATTCTATTTCATTCCCACGACTGCTTGAGCTTAAGAGCTATGCATATAAATTACTCTAAATACCCTGAAATCAGAGGAAGCGTGTATATCACTCAAACTGCTTAAAGTGTTTCCCTAGAGACTTGAGCAGCTCACCTCTTCTGGCTTCTGCCTTCTTAAGCTAATGTGTAGTAATCAGCGTGGCTTCCTTTGCCTTATTTGTAGAGGCAGAAAGATGGGCTCCTAATTGGATACATAACTTCCATCGCTAATATCTTTGGAGGGCGTTAACTAACTTGCAATTACTTCATTTCTATTATCATTGCTTGTGGAAAGCAGGAAACACAGCTGGATTTTTCAGTCCTCAGAAGCCCACGGAGGCAGGTAATGTGTCAGCAGAAATATGCAAACGGCTCTGCTGATACCCTTCCTCTGTTCCCCACTGCTGCGTTCCAGTTTCTCTGACTTCAACTTTTC
The DNA here is from genome assembly GCF_963924665.1 of Micromys minutus. Classification (NCBI taxonomy): domain Eukaryota; kingdom Metazoa; phylum Chordata; class Mammalia; order Rodentia; family Muridae; genus Micromys; species Micromys minutus. The sequence goes on from NC_137972.1 coordinate 3,117,786, forward strand.
ATCCATACAAACGCTGTGAGCTTTGTCTGCAGGGACCTATGCGAACACCAAAGTGCCTTTGGACACGTTGGTTCTTCTGACAGATTACCTTGTATTTTAACCTGAGTTCGTATACACCTTATCTGCTTACAACAGGGGTGTGAGGTTTAATGAGAAATGCCTGTGTGTGGTTGTGCTCTTAGAATATAAGCTCAGAAGCCTTGGAAGGGAAGATGATCTAAGTGTTCTGACAGTTGTGTCTGCAGACCCTCCCAGTGTGGAGTTTATAGGTAATGAACAGTCAGAAACAATGTGCTGTGCTGTTTGTTAGGGAGAACCCTTTTACCGAGGTTTAAAGGGAACTGGAAACAAGATCACAGCACACCAGCAGCAGACAGAGGCTTCTGATAAAGTGCTGTAGGCCGCCCTCCATGGGATTCTGCCTGTTACTGTTTTCAGTTCCCGGACATAATCAATGATTGCTTTTCCATTTGGAATGGAGAGTAAATAAATGGGGCTGGGGAGACGGCTTTATCAATAAAGTACTTACGGAGTAAGGTAAAAACCCGAGTTCAGATCCTAGCGCGTGCTTAAGAAGCTGTAATCTTAGTGTGGTAGTTTGAGTGGGATGTCTCCCATAAGTCTTGGGCATTGGAATACTTGGCCCCTAGTTGGTGGCTTTGGGGAGACATGGAGAAAGTATGCTACTCTGGGCAGGCTTTTGCCGCTCAAAAGATCATTTCAAGTTAGCTCTTCAGTGTTCAAGATGTGCACTCTCAGCTTCTGCTCCCTGCACCCCGACATCATGAACCCTGACCCTCTGGAATTGTAAGCCCCAGATAAACCCTTCCTTCTGTAAGTTAACCTGGGCCACTGTGTTTCGTCAGAGCAATAGAAAAGTAATGATTATGCTGCGAGGCAGGTGTAGGAGGCTCCCTAGAGCCAGCTGGCTTATTCTGCAGAAGCAATGAGACCCAGTGTAGACCTCTGACCTCTACACACAAGTGCACATATGCATATACATGTACCCCCCAAGTACACCAAAACTGAATATAATTAATCTCCCAAATTGTTTAGGACTGTGACCACTGTGAGGAGACGTGTAAAACGAGATTGTTTCATAGGTGAACTTGGATGATGGGGAAAATTTTCACCGTATGAACTGAATAAAACAGTTTAAAAATTATCCTAAAATTTTAAGAGTTGGGTGCAGTGGCAACACATTGATCGCAACTTGAGGGGATGTGGTGAGAGAACAGAGGTTTAAAGCTAGCCCCAGCTGCCGGAGACCCACCAGGTAACAACTGTATGGTTGTCATTGCAAAACCTAAACTGGCTTTGATTGTCTGAGCATACAGCAGTCCCCAGCTAGCTCACAGTGGTTTGGGGTCTTATGTATGTTCTAAATTTAGGAGTACTCTGTCTGCATGTATGCCTACATGTCAGAAGAGGACATTAGATTTCCTTCTAGATGTGCCACCATGTGGTTGCTGGGAATTGAACTCAGGACCTCTGGAAGAGCAGTCAGTGCTCTTAACTGCTGAGCCATCTCTCCTCCCCTCTTTAATCTGGCGTCTTATTCTTGAATGTCACTAGGTACCTATTACTGTGCTTGTGATAAAGCTGTCTGAAAATGGCTCTTTTCTGGTGTAATGGCCAAGAGAATTGTATGGGTCTATGAGCCTCATAGATTAACAGTGAGATTGCCCAGTCCTGTGTCTTGTGTCTGCTGATCAGTGTGGGGTTCAGAATTACTTAACAAGGCACAGAGAGGTACCAGACAACTGCAATATAGCAACTCCGGATCTGCACAGCAAACTGTTAGGTTAAAATGAGCAACCCTTCACACCAAAACAAACCAAACAAATCAACAAAACCCGGTTAATGTCATAACCAAAAGACTGACTGAAATTACATAGTAGGGGAAAATTTGGAAAGCTCCCAGATAAGATTTTTGTTATCAGTGAAAAAGGCTCTATTTTAGAGGTACAAAATCAATCATTTTAAGGGATGTCATCTGGCCATCTGTCTGTAACATGTACATACATATGCATATATGTTAAAGTTTTTGACAGCTGCATGAGGCAGGAAAACCATGTGCTAGTTGGTGCCACTGTATGGGGATTTCCCCAGTGCTGGCTAGTAAATATTTTAGGGCCGTGAGGCCATCCCGTCTGCTGCACATACTGTCCTCTGCAGTTCTGGTGTTGAAGCAGCCACCGTCCACGAGTAAACAAGCCTGTCTGGCTGTGTTACTAAATAAAACTTCATTTTATGAAACAGGTGGCCAAACAGATATTACCCAGAGGGCTGCTTGCCAAACCCTGTTGTAAATGGCTTTACAATCTTTATAGTTCCCCACTCCCCATATTTGAAATCACCTCCTGATGATGGGCTGTGCCTGGAGCTGGCTCAGCAGGAAAAGCTCTTCCTCCCAAGTCTGAGTTCAGTTCCCAGAACACACATAATGTAAGGAGAGGACCAACTCTCACAGGCTGCCCTCATACTTCCATGCTCGGTGACACGTGTCCCATGCCCCACAGATTAAGAAGTAAGTATTAAAAATTGAAAAAAAAAAGATTAGCCCTTTATTTTTGCAGTTGTTTTTAGCCTTTATTTTTGACTCAGCACCACATGTAGCCTGAACTTGCTGTGCAGCTGAGGATGGATTTGAACCTCTGACTTTCCTGCCTTCAACTCTGGCATATTGGGGTCCTAGTGGTTTGTCATTATGCCCAATTATATACATTTATAGATCTCAAAATTCAAGCATGTGTGAGGGTGTGCATCTGTGTGTGTATGTGTGTGTGTGTGTGTGTGTGTGTGTGTGTGTGTGTAAAAGTACATGAGGATGGAAGCTCACGGAGGCCAGAGGTATGAGCTTCCTGGAGCTGAAGTAACAGGCAGTTGTAAGTCACCTCACATGAGTGCTGGAAATGGAGCCCAGGTTCCCTGTCAGATCCCCGTATAATCACAACTACTGAGCCATCTCTCTGATTCACGTTTATACCTTTTATTTCACCTTGTTTGCTTTTTCTTACTTACTTACTTATCATTTATTTATTTATTGTTTATTTCTGTGGTGGTGCTAGGGATTGAACCTACGGAGTCAGGCATTTGAGGCAAGCGCTCTACCACTGGGCTACTCTCCAGCCATTCCCTCTCTGTATGACCCTAACACACACATATCGTGACATACACTTTATGTTCCTAATAGATATGAAAGGAAGACGATAGAGGTCAAGTTTCTATTGCAGTTGTAAAACATAACCATAAGCAACTTGTGCAGGAAAAGGTTTCTCTTGCTTACACTTCAACACCCCAGTCTTCATGGAGGGAAGTCAGGGTGGGAACTCAGATCAGGAACATGGAGGCAGGAGCTGAAACAGAGGTCACAGAGAAGCCCGTCTTACAGGCTCCCTTCACCTGGCTCGCTCAGCCTGCTTTGATATGCATCCCAGGACTACCTGCTTAGGGTGGCACCGCCCACAGTAGACTGTCCTGCTTCCTGCTAATCAATCAGTAATTGAGAAACTATACCACTGGCCACATCTGGTTGGGGCGTTTCCTTAACTGAGGGTTATAGCTTCCAAAATGATTGTATCTGGTATCAACTTGACATAAAACCAGATGGGACAAAGACCTTGGAGTTCCATGGTTGTAAGACTTGCCTGTACCATGGACAGAGGAACCCTGATAACCACTATCCAGCAGGGCAGGCAGGTCTTTGTTACCCAATGGGTGGGGAAGGTGGAGTCCTCTGCCAACCAAGACCACGGCTAAGTCAAACAGAATCAGAGCAGGAGGGCAGACTCAGGGTGCAGGCCCAGGACAAACTGCTGGTGTTTGCACGGGGCCATGGGTGCTCCTTCCTTATACCTGATGTGGACTTGAGAAAAACCCCAAAGCAAACATGGGGTACTCAGATGGAGTCAGCTCAAGTTCCCGGGTTCTGTTTGCTGAGACTCGACTTGGGTGTAGCCCCATATCACTTTTACCATTCATCCAGCGTAACTTTATTCAAGCTGTCCCAAACCACAGCTGTTGTTTGTAAAACATGTCTCCGCACTTCTGCCCATCTTAGCTTCTTTCTCTCAGTGTCTGATAGGCCGATCATCTGACCAAACACAACTTCCTGATCTTTTCCTTCCTTCCCTCTGAGTGGTTTCCCCCTCCCTGCTGTCACTCCAACCTGACAGCTGCTTACTTTCTCTCTGTCCCCACTGCCCCCTTCTTAGAAGTTAGAAATTGACATCCAATTATCAAGCAGATAATTATCTCCTCAAAAATCAAACAAATAAGCAAAAGTCTTATACTGAAAGTAAGAAAGAAAGAAACCTATGCCTCTCTCCTTCCCTTCAGGAACTTCTTAATCTGATAAAGTATATAAGACTCGTACTTGTCTTAGAGTTTTAATGCTGGTGAACAGATACCATGAGTGGTACAAGTCTTATAAGGACAACATCTAATTGGGGCTGGCTTACAGGTTCAGAGGTTCAGTCCATTATCTTCAAGGTGGGAGCATGGCAGCATCCAGGCAGGCATGGTGCAGGAGGAGCTGAGAGTTCTACATCTTCATCTGAAGGCTGCTAGCAGAATACTGGCTTCCAGGCAGCTAGGGTGAGGGTCTTAAGCCCACGCCCACAGTGACACACCTACTCCAACAGGGCCAGACCTCCTAATCGTGCCGGTCCCTGGGTCAAGCATAAATAAACTATCACAACTCTGAAGCCTTGGAAGATGATTGAACACCAGAAAGTGGGGTCGGGCAGCATCAGGCCCAGAGTACATGCCAATCTTACCAAGGGTTTTAGTCCTCTTCTTGGCCCTTCCTGGCTTCTCCTCTGGGATCTGACATTTTCATTTCCTGTAGGCAGTAAAGCCTGTGTGCTGAGGAGGAAGGAAAACTGTGACTTGTTCTAAAGTTCCACCCACCCCACACCCCAGCCCTTTTCCACTGCTCCCTCCTTTACCAACTGGGAATGTGCTAGCAAAAGTGAGGATGAGGCTTGGCCAGCTCCTAGGAAAGAGTTGTCTATGGGCAGATGACATTTTCTGAGCTGGAGGTGGAGAAGCTAGAGAGTGGGGCAGAGCAGTGAGCTTGGCCCTGGCCCATGGGTGCTTGGGAGCCAGCGGGACATTAAGATAAAGGAATATAAGGATCCAGCTCCCAACTTCATTCCTGGGAACAGAAGCCAGGCTTGAGCATCGAGGAATGCAGACATGTGCATAGATGGTGTTTGAAATTGTAGATGAGATTTCCGAGGAAGCAACTGGAACTAAGGGAGTAAGCCAAGAGGGAAAACCTAGAGAGAATTCAAATGTGAGAGGGGTCTCGGGGCAGGAGGAAAAGAACCCCCAGGAATGGCTGGAAATGAGAGAACAGGTTAAAGCAGAGGGCAGTGGGACTCGGCAAGAAAGTCGATCAGCCTCACAAATGCAGAGAGAAGGTGTGCCCTTGGCACAGGCCTGTGAGGAGCAATCCACTTTTCTGGCTAGTGTCCAAACTGGACCATAATGATCAGAGGAGCTGAGAGGTCACACCACAAAGGACACCAGAGACTCAGGGGAACAGCGATCGGAAGCAATTCAACCCTGGCGAGCCCCGCTTTGAGCAGAGGGAAAGAAGAATCTCAGATCTAACTCATTAACATCCCATCCAGTCCATGTCCCCTGCCTCCATCCCAGCCCCTCACCCCTGACATGGGTGGTCAAGGTGACCGGTGGACTACGACTCAACATTCTGAGCATCTTCCAGCAGTGTGTGTGCGTTCGTGCAATTCTATTTAAAATATCTATATGCCAGGTCCTTGAACTCTTTTACCAGTGTTTTCTTAAGCCGGTGGCATTAATTCCCAGGGTCCCCTGTATAAGAGCAGATCTCTGTCCTTGCCAAGGGCTTGTTTCAGTGAGCCCCTGCTCTGTGTGACCCTCCATGGCTGTCATCTGTGAGGCACACTTTGGACTCTGGTGACCGTGTTAATAAAAAGTCTGTGGGCTTGGGAGTCATAGTGAGGCCTTTTGCTCAAATATTAGAGACAAAGCTGGGAGAGAAACATGGCCGTCGAGGGACTCATTAGAGAATCGAAGGGCTCAGACTCACCCAGGGGTTCACATGCTAAGTGGGTGTAGCAAGAAAACCCACAGATGAAGCCCAGAAGGAATAAAGAAATCTGTCTGCTCAGCTTTCACTGAGCAAGGTTTCGGTGGGCAAGCTTTCCTTGTCATTTCCTCTCTATCAGCCGTTTCATTGCGACGGTTGTAGATTCTAGGTCTTGTTTTCAGCCAGTGTTGGTCACTCCCACGTCTTTAACACCTAATTCTAGACACACATGTTCAGAGCATCGCCAAGATTCAGGGTTCGGGTGGGGCCAGGCAGCCAGGCCCTTCCTGGCTTCTCCTCCGGGACCTGACATTTCCAGGTCCAGTAGGTGGTAGACCAGAAGTACTGAGGAGGAAGGAAACTCAGTCTTGAAATCCTCCTCTGCCTGCCCCTCCCTCATCGAATGGTATGTCCTGTAAGCAGCAATCCAGGAAGAATCCACATTCTCTTGGATCCATCACTTCCCTGACTAGACAGCCAGGCAGCCCCCTCCCAAGAGCTCCGCCCTCCAGCAATCTCTGGGGCTCCTGATTCACTTTAACCCTACGGATTCTCTGGGACTTGTATTAACAGGATGCTCTCAGGAACTTCCCTTGCAGAGAAGAGAGCTTACGTACAAAGGAGCCAGAGCATTTGGTGCTGGTTCTTCTCAGAGCCTGTGATGCTAACTGTACTCTTGAGTCACCCCTGTCCCACACCTTCACAACTGCTTGGTCCTCATCACCTTGGTCTCTCCATGGATTTTGGCCTTGGGCTTTGTTCCTCCTCTTCCAGTCACACCCTCAGGTATCCCTGACACAGAGCCATAGGTAGCCCTAACAAAGAGACCATAATGCTCATGGACTTATTCTAGACTCAGCACCTTGTAATACTGTTTCTTAGCAAAAGTCATTTTTTTTCTAAGTGTTTTAGAGAGAGACTGGTTGGTAGCCCAGCTGGCCTCAGACTCACACCTGTGCTCTCAGACTTCCATGTCCTGGGATTACAGGTATATGTTGACACATGTGTCTTACAAATCAAACCTTCTGTGACTTGGAAAGCCTGGAACTACCTAGAACCTCACACCATGCCTTTGGTTCTTTCTGTCTCACTTTCAGTGTTCACGGGGCTGTGCTCTGAAACCACAGACTGTAACCCTGTTTCATGTCTTAGAATGTGCTACTATTTTTTTTCTTAAGCTCATGGAAAAATGGTCTCTGATGGTCTGATTTAAAATGGCAACCTCTACTCCACCTTCTCTGCATTCCTCTGTTCTTGGCCCTCTGATAGGTCCATTGCCCTGTCTGTTTGTGACTTCTGCCCAATATGAAATTCTCTGAGGGTGGGAGCTTTTCTTGCCTTTTCACCCCTTAAGCCCTAATGTCTGAGGTAACTTAGTTCGCACCAGAAACCAACCCAAGACTTCAAAGTGCAGAAGCAAGGCCAAACGGGCATGTATTTAGTTCACAGTTGCTTACTTGAAAAGCCAAGAGCTTTTTAAGTTGGATTGTAATTGGGATAGCTTTTTGCATTTTTGCATTTGTGTGTGACTGTTTTATGGATCTGATAGTGTTAATAATCATGCTTTGTATACGGATAATCACAACCTCATTATGTCATAACAATGACGTTGATGCTACAGGTAACACCTCTGTCCAAAGTACCTATGTGTTCAATACCTATACGGTTAAATGTCATTTTTACTGGATTTTTTAAAAAGAAGAATGGATGCATTTTTCCAAGTGAGTTTGTCTACATGTTTTTCTTTGTTTTCTCTCTCCCCCCAGTCTTTCCTGCTCTTGTTTGCAAGTTGGGACATTCACCTTCCAAATGATCCTTCTAGTAATTGAGCAAGCACCTCTGTTAAACTTCTTGGTCTCTTTCCAGTTCTGTTAGACTGTCCTTTTGTCTTTTCTTTTTCCCTCCTCCTCATAATTGTTATTATTACTATTATTATTAATTATTATTTTGCTATCTACATTCTAGCCATTGTCCCTACTCCAGATATCTCCAGATCTCCTTACCCCATTTCCTCTCCCTCTTGCCTCTAAGAGGGTACTCCACCTTTCTCTTCACACCCTGGGTATCCCCCTTCCCTGAGGCCTCAAGTCTCTTCTATGTGCTGGAGGCCTTGGACCAGCCTTTGTGGTGGCTCAGTGTCTGAGAGATCTCAGGGGTCCAGGGTAGTTGAGACTGTTAGTTTTCCTATGGGTGACTCTCCTCTTCAGCTTCTTCAACCTTTCCCCTAATTCAGTCATAGGGATTCCCAACTTTGCTCCAGTGGTTGGGTGTAAGTATTTGCATCTGTCTCAGTCAGCTGTTGATAGGGCCTCTCTGAGGACAGACATGCTGGGCTCCAGTCTGTAAACACATCATAGCATCAGTAATAGAGTCAGGCCTTGGTGCCCTGCCATGAGATGGATCACAAGTTGGTCAAGTCTCTGGGCAACCTTTCCTTCAGTCTCTTCTCCATTTTTGATTCCTGCAGGTCTTTAGACGGTAAAAATTCTGGGCCAGAATTGAAGCATCCTCACTTGGCCTCACTTGGATCTTCTTCTTCTTCTTCTTCTTCTTCTTCTTCTTCTTCTTCTTCTTCTTCTTCTTCTTCTTCTTCTTCTTCTTCTTCTTCTTCTTCTTCTTCTTCTTCTTCTTCTTTTTCTTCCTCCTCCTCCTCCTCCTCCTCCTCCTCCTCCTCCTCCTCCTCTTCTTCTTCATTAAACTTACTGTCTGTGGGTTGTGTCCTGAGTATTCTGTACTTTTTGGCTAATATTTACTTGTTAGTGAGTACACGCCATGCACATCCTTTTGGGTCTGGGTTACTTCACTCAAGATGACATTTTTTAGTTCTATCCATTTGCCTACAAAATTCACAATGTCCTCAGTTTTAGTAGCTGAATAACCACATTTTCTGTATTCATTCTTCAGTTGAAGGACATCTGGGTTGTGTCCAGCCTCTGGCTATTACAAATAAGGCTGCACCTCATAGTGGAACATGTGTCCTTGTGGTATGGTAGAACTTTTTGGTATATGCTCAGGAGTGGTATAGCTGGATCTTAAGGTAGAGCTATTTCTAATTTTCTGAGGAACCACCACATTGATTTCCAGAGTGGTTGTACCAGTTTGCAATCCTACAAGCAATGGAGGAGTGTCACCCCCCATCACCCCCCAACCCCCTGCATCCTTACCAGCATGTGGTGTCACTTGAGTCTTAGAGCTGAGATTCACTTTGCCTGTTTGTTCCTTTGCTGGGTGGGTGGGGGTGGGGGTTGAAACGCAGAGTTTATTTGAGCAGCAGTCCTTTCCTTTCCAAATCACTCCATGGAACACAGGCTGACCTTTCTAGACTCTGTTACTCAGTTAAACAGAGAGACTGGTGTCGTGATACATCTCATCTGCTGTAGCTCAGAAATAGAAATCGAGAGAGATGCCCATGGAGGGGAGCTTCTCTCAGCTGCTCAGACCCCACCTGGGCTTCACATTGCTCTCTGAACCCGCCAGTGGTTTTATAGACCACAGCAGGACTCACCACTATAATCTCAAGCCTTTAATTAGCACAGTTTGCAGTGGCTTTGTCAAGACTACGAGCAGTTGACTCACTCTTCCAAGAAGTCTGCTGTAGCTAGAGCTGGGGAGTAATCTGGCTTCCTCGATGAGCAAGGGAGATTGTCCGGGCACCTAAGGAGCCACAGGAGCTGTGACCCTCCAGAAGTTCTCGCTGCCTGTTTGTGCGAGGCAGTTGGTCTTAAAAAGGCCAAGGGGTCAGAAATAGTCGCTCAGCATGGGCAAGCCCATTCACCCGGTAGCTGCTCTGTGTGCAACAGTTCTTAGTTTCCCAGGCAAGCAGAGGAGCTGCTGTGGTAGGTCAGACTCTCTCCACTCCCTCCACAGGCAGCCTCGCGCCTCTGATTCCCTGCCCTGAAAAAATATAGAGATTATTGGAAACAGAGACAGAATCAGAGCACTTTTGGCCAGAGAAGCATACAGTATCCTTCCTGGTTTGTTTATCATTATGAGGAATTATAGTTTGATTCTAGGAATAGCAATTAAAATACTTTCTAAAATTTACAGAGAATATGCCTATTCATAATTTTCTTAAAAAATTAAACATGTAGGTCATTTTAAAGTTGAATTGCCAGGTAATAAAACAAAAAGTAATCATGTTATCTAGTCATCTGTCCCCCATCGTCCAACTGTCTGTCCAGCAAACATTAAGCATCTGTTGTCTGCTGAACACATTTGGATATAAGGGCTAGAACTGTGAGCAAAATAAAATAGTCAAAAACTCATATTCCACATGAGGAGACACATAAACTAAGGATGACTTCACACACATGTGTTAACATCCTTTCAAGTTTTAAACACAACTTCATTATCCAATCCATATCTACTGGTTATTACATGGGTCTAGAAACCTTTTTATAAGAATTATTATGTCAGCGATAGTGAAGTAATGTTATCCATTTTAATACAAAGAGAACAATGAACTTAGGACTGAGAGCTCTGGGTGAGGGCTCGACTTCAAGTGTTTCATGAAATTCGTCTTGTATATCTGGTCCCAGCTTCAGTTCCTTTTTGAAAATGTGTTCAGTTCATCTGTTAATAAGAATCTTCATGTGTTTATATTTTCTACTATGTTTTAAGAGAAAAACTAAAAAAAAGGAAAGTTTGGTAATTTTAGTTTTTAAAAATGTGGATTTGGGGGACTAGAGAAATGGCTCAGTGGTTAAGAGCACTGGCTGCTCTTCCAGAGGTCCTAAGTTCAAATCCCAGCAACGACATGGTGGCTCACAACCATCTGTAATGGGATCTGATGCCCTCTTCTGGGTGTCTGAGGACAGCAACAGTGTACTCACATACATAAAATAAATAAATCTTTTAAAAATGAGGATTTTTGGTGAAGAATCCAAATTGTTTCTGGTGATAGTATTTACCATCAGGACAGAATCTGGCAACTGGTATTTAGGTTGAAATTATGTGGTAGAGTCTCACTGAGTTTCTGAGTCAGAAGGAGGGGGCTGGCATTTGCTTTTCCAGCTCCTACACGATGGTTCTGCCTTTCAGCAGACAGTGTGTCAGGAGGGAGTAAACAGCTTGGAGGGGAGCTTCTCCCTACTGTGTGTGCGTGTGTGCTTGTGTGTGTGCATGTGTGTATGTATGTGTGTGCATGTGTATGTATTTGTGTGTGTCTGTGTGTGTTGTAGTACATGTGTATATCTACTCCTTCTGAATGTGTGATGCATGTATGTGTTTGTGTGGGTATGTGGGCAGTTTGTGTGTGTGTGTTGTATGTGTGGGAAGCATATGTGTAAGTGTGTGTATATGTGTGTGTGTGTTGTGCATGTGTGCATCTAGTGCTTGTGAAGGTGTGATTCATGTATGTGTGCATGTGTGTGTGTGTGTAGTATATGTGAAGTGTGTGTGTATGTGTACATGTGTGTGTTGTAGTACATGTGTTTATCTAGTGTTTGGGATTGTGTGATTCATGTATGTGTGTATGTGTGTGTATAGTATATGTGCAGGTGTGTGTGTAATGTGTGCATGTGGGTTGTAGTACATGTATGTATCTAGTACTTGTAAATGTGTGATTCATGTATGTGTGTATGTGTGTGTGCATGTGAGTGTGTGTGTGTGTTGGTGTTTATATTGCTTCTTAAGCCATTTTCCCTTAGCATGAAAAGGTTTTTCTGAAACTGACTTTGGTGCAATTTAAGCAGACCCTTACAGTTTGAGTGTAGATCATCTAAAAATTAAGAGATTTCACTTTTAATATTAACTCTGTTGAGCTCTTGTTACTTTTGCACATTTCCTTTGCCTTAACTTCCATTGTTATGGAAATATTACCAGATCTGTAAGAACTGTGGTGCATTTAAAAATATATTAGATATAGAAAACAAATGTTTTCTCACACTCTTGGTAGAGAGACTGTAGAGCCACCAGTCCTGAAGGCCCATGCCTGTAATCCCAGCACCCTGGATCAAGGCACAGGAGGATTCCCTCAAGTTCCAGGCCAGTTGTATTGTATGGCGAGTTCCAGGCTAGCCTAAACCATGACCTCTCTGAGTGGAGAGAAACTGACTAATATAGGTAAACTAATTGTGGGAAGAATCTATTGGTAGAGAGCCGCATCTCGGGGTCCCTCCTCCAGTCTGGTATGGGACCAGTTACCAAGTAATGTTTTCTCGATTCTTGTTTTGTGAGAGAACAAAGGGATGGAGACACACAGACAATTTAAGTAGACATTTATCTAGTGAAGCAAATGCCAGTATACTCCAGAAAGAGGTGAGAGGGCTTGGGAAGGGCTGAGTAGGAGGGCGCATAGCAGCCCCCTGCGCTCTGCATGTTTATGAGGTGGGTAGTGTGTTCGTGGAGATAAGCGGGCCGTTTGCTCCTTCCAAACTGTGAATGACCTGGATTTCCCTTTTAAGGTATTTCTTCCCAGAATCCTCCAGAGAAGTCTGAGAATGTAAACCACAGTGTAGGTGACAATGTAGTGAAGTGTGATCCTTTGAGGATACACACTCTTTGTTGGTGCAAACGTGTGGCATTTGGGAAGGTGCTCTGCTGTCTCAGTTTCTGATACAGCTAGGACAGCCTGCAGCTTTCAAGACCTTTGACCCCAGGGGATTTGTCACCTGCTGGAGGGGCCACCAAGACTGCCGTCTCCTTGGTTACCTCAGCATAAGCTTCTTGCCTGCCCAATCTCAAAGGAATAGTTTCTTCTTTCACAGTAGATGAGGTGTGTGTGTGTGTGTGTGTGTGTGTGTGTGTGTGTGTGTGTGTGTGTGTGTTTCTTTACTTTGGAGCTCTGGTCTCCTTCACAGCCTGTCTGGGTGCTCAGTCCAGCTTTGTCAACCTCTATTTCTCAGAAATGTCACCTGCATCTTCTCTGCCACCAACCTTTTCTCTAAACCTGCTTTCTTTGGGCTCTCAAGAGCCTATTTTGGATGTAAAAGAAAATATTGTTTCTGTCCTTCTGGTCCAGTTTCGATGTGAAATATGTTCTGGACAACATGGGTGGCAGTTTGGGACTGGAGGAGGATCATTGAGGAAAAAAGGACTTTGTAAGAAAGAAAGATGGCTTCTTTTCCCTAACACCCTGCTCTGTTGCTGAGATGCGGGGCTTCACTGACTCTGTTGTTCTTCTGGTCCCTTCTCTCCTGTCTCCTCACCCCATCTTATCACCCCCCCGGGGAAACTCTGCAGCTTCCTTTTTGAGGGAAGACCCCTTCCTTGAGTACTCCCCATGTCCCGAGGCGTGCTCCGCTCTCCCGGAAGTGCTTTCTGAAGTGGATGAGTGCCCCCCTCAGTATCTGAGTGTTTTCTTGCTAAAAGCAGAGCTCAGCTTCCTGTGGAAATGTGTTTCTTCTCAACTGCCTTTGCCCTGTTTTTGACAGAGTAGCCATTGGCCTGAAGAGGTAGGTGAGCTCTGGGCACCATTTCCATTCATGATTCCGTCTCAAAAGAGAAGGATAGTAGTGTCCATTCGTGTTGCAGGGAGACATTTCTTTGCAGCCGTGTTTGTACTTTCTCAGGCTCCCTAACCCTAAAGTGAACTCAACAGTTCAAAACACTCTCAAGATTCTTGTACCTAGACGTCCTAATCAGGGCGTCTTAGAGCTAAGTTCCAGATGAGGGCTTGGGGAAGCATCCTATTCAGTCTCCTCCCAATTTCTGGTATTTTCTGGCCATTTTTGGCAGCTGAGACTTATGCCTGACCCTGTTATCCTAACATCACGTGATGCTACTTGTACAAAATCTGAGCCCGTGTTTTCCTCTTATTTAAGGGTGCTAGCTAATGGATGAGGGTTTGTAGTCATATGTACCAGGATTAATGTATGGATGGGATTGTCTGATATGCGATGTTTAGTCCAAAATTATCGGTTCAATGAAAGCGTGATATCCTTGAAAGACCCTTTACTAGTTAACCGTATAGATTTATATATAAAATTTATGTGAAGTAAGACTCTGAGCTCCACTAATGGTCATTGAATATGGCTTTTTTTCTATGCTCACCCACTGGGACTTGGACCTTGTCCTTGGAGGACAGAGTCACAGCCTTGAACTCTTTCTCCTGTTTTCTTCCCTCCTGGGGACATTTCATTGGAACTCATCACTTCCGGTGTGATTCTTTGCCCACTGCACACGGTGTGAGTCCCTGCTCTTCTCCGCCCACCTCGGAGGAACCACAAACCGGCTGCTGCCGTTTGTGTTCCTTCAGTGCCCGGCTGGCAGTTTGCGTAGGGAGATGGTGGACGGCCTGTTTTGCCGCAGCACATAGACCTGGGATTTGTCTATAATGGCAACGTGAGATCAGAAGAAGAACATGTTCCGAAGTCCAAGAGCCTTTCTGTTTTACAAAGAGGGCTTTCCTCAAACTTTGTCTTCTGCTGCTCTTGCCTCGGATGGGAATGATACCTGGTGTAGAAGCATCATCACAAAGGCAACCACGTGACTTCGGGCAATCACGTGACCGTGGGCTCCAGCTTACTCTGATCTGGGCAAAGCCAACTTGTGTGTCACGGTTTTACTGACTAGTAATAGTTGAACACACACTGGGAAAAAAATCCAGAGATTAGAAGTACCGGGGTGTAATTATCACAGAGCAGTATTCTGGTACAAATTCTGGCTTTTTGTTCAGCCTTTTCTTGGAGCCAAATTAAGTGAACGTAAAAATCCTAGTGATAAGAAGGTTTGTGTGAGACAAACATTTCTGTATCATTTTCATTGTTACTGGAGTTTGGAACTTTCTGGTTGGTCTTCATTTCCACACCTTTGATTTAAAAAGTATACAGACCTTCAAGACCCTGTTGATGGATACGCATGTTTAAAGTTTGTGTTATCCATATACATGTATTTTGTGAGTATACATACATATCCTACTAGTGCTACATCTGTATTTTTTACTTTAAGATTTTCATGTGTATGGGGGCGCATCTGTCTACTTACCAGCCTATGAAGTGCCCGCAGTGACCAGCGGGGTCATGCCATAGGACTGGAGTCACAGACAGTCCCTGTGAGGGGACTGGAGTCACAGGGAGTCCCTGTGAGGGGACTGGAGTCACAGGCAGTCCCTGTGAGGGGACTGGAGTCACAGACAGTCCCTGTGAGGGGACTGGAGTCACAGGCAGCCTAAGTGAGGGGACTGGAGTCACAGGCAGCCTCTGTGAGGGGACTGGAGTCACAGGCAGCCTCTGTGAGGGGACTGGAGTCACAGACAGTCTCTGTGAGGGGACTGGAGTCACAGACAGTCTCTGTGAGGGAACTGGAGTCACAGACAGTCTCTGTGAGGGGACTGGAGTCACAGGCAGTCCCTGTGAGGGGACTGGAGTCACAGGCAGCCTAAGTGAGGGGACTGGAGTCACAGGCAGCCTCTGTGAGGGGACTGGAGTCACAGGCAGCCTCTGTGAGGGGACTGGAGTCACAGGCAGCCTCTGTGAGGGGACTGGAGTCACAGGCAGCCTTGGTGAGGGGACTGGAGTCACAGACAGTCTCTGTGAGGGAACTGGAGTCACAGACAGTCTCTGTGAGGGGACTGGAGTCACAGGCAGTCCCTGTGAGGGGACTGGAGTCACAGGCAGCCTAAGTGAGGGGACTGGAGTCACAGGCAGCCTCTGTGAGGGGACTGGAGTCACAGGCAGCCTCTGTGAGGGGACTGGAGTCACAGGCAGCCTCTGTGAGGGGACTGGAGTCACAGGCAGCCTTGGTGAGGGGACTGGAGTCACAGGCAGTCCCTGTGAGGGGACTGGAGTCACAGGGAGTCTCTGTGAGGGGACTGGAGTCACAGGCAGTCCCTGTGAGGGGACTGGAGTCACAGGCAGCCTAAGTGAGGGGACTGGACTCACAGGCAGCCTAAGTGAGGGGACTGGAGTCACAGGCAGCCTCTGTGAGGGGACTGGAGTCACAGGCAGTCTCTGTGAGGGGACTGGAGTCACAGGCAGTCTCTGTGAGGGGACTGGAGTCACAGGCAGCCTCTGTGAGGGGACTGGAGTCACAGGCAGCCTAAGTGAGGGGCACTAGAATAATGGATTGAGGGTTCCGGGGAGCTGAGAAAGGGAAGACTTTGACTCATAGAATAGGGTGAAGGAAACAGGAAAATATCTGACCAGTTGGCAAGCAGTTACTTCAGGCTCCTTTTTGGTAAGAACAGAAGCAGAGAGAGCTTCATTGCTAATGCTGACTGGCATTGGCTTTGGTGAGAACATGGCCTGTTAGCTCTGTTGGAAGTTTAGACCACTCAGCTCAGAGTGGTGACCTGAAACTTCCGTGTGGTGTAGTTCAGACCACTCTGTTGGTGCCAGAGCACTGGCCTCTTCCAGAGAACTGGCCTCTTTCAAGGCACTGGCCTCTGGTGACTTTTAATTTTGTATCGGTACTCCGTGGTTATGGCTCCAGGCCTGACCTCTGCCCAGGGCTTTGACAAACTGATGCTACATCCTGTCCTTTGGTTTCCTCTATGGTGACACTAAAAGCTCTGGGTTTCTAGAAGCAAAGTTTGGTTTTCTTCCCAATGAATTTCTGTTTTTGATTGTAGTAATTGGCATTCCTGACCCTCCCCCATCCCACTCAATCATGCGGGACTTACACCGAGCAGACTTCCAATGGCGTGATGAAATAGCCGAGCTAAAGGACTTATGAGGAGAGGTTCACTCTGAGTCACTGTTTCAGAGCTTCTTGGCCATGGCTGTAATACACAATATCATGGCTTACGGTGGGCTGGAGATTGTGGTAGAGAAGAGCTGTCCCTCATGTCATCTAGGGAGCAGAAAAGAGGAAGAAAGGAGAGGCCATGAGCTTAATATACTCTTCAAGGGCACACACGCCATGGCCCGGCCTTCTCCCATACGCCCGACCTCTAGCTTCCAAAGGTCTTTGGCCGTCAATGCCAAGCTGTGTGGTGACTCAGGGTTGAAGTACAGTGAGTGTCCTTGCCTGGACATCCACCATTTCTGAGCCTGGGACGCTAGTCATGTGAGCCATGCCAGTCCCACCCAAGAACCAGCCGCTCTTGCCAGCTGGTAATGTGCCCAAGTGATTGCAACAATTTTCTTTTTTAATTTGCGTAGACTTTGAGGAACACCTACAGGTCACAGCAAGTTTCATGACTCTGGATGGTAATAAAATGATATAATTCACGTTTAGTTGAATATAAAATGTAAGTAATAAGATATCACTTTTCCTGCATGGTCCATAAATGACCCTGAAAGGTGATTCTAAAGCCATCATTTTAAAATGGTTGGTTCTGGAAGCGGTGGGATGGGTGTGTAATTGTTCAGATCATCGCTCTGCATGGTGTTGGCTATTGCAGGTCTAGAGTGTTGCTTGGATTTGTGTCAATTCTTTACGGCCCCGTTTCTATGAAGACTCAGTGGGTAACAGGCTATGTTTACAGCCCTGTAACCCCACCAAGATACTGCCTCAGTTTCCTCACTTGCAAAATGGAAGTGGTGAGAGTGCCCGCCCCGGGGTTTCAGAGTAGAAGCTGATGAGATCTTGTACGTGGCACAAGGAGCAGTGGGTTTGTGTGACACAGCCAGCCTGGCTTCACTGGTGAGCTCTGCACTAATGAGAGTCCCCGTCTTCAAAAATGAGATGCAGAGCGACAGAAGACACTGGACTTTGACCTTTGACTTTTACTTGCACATACACTCTCTCTCACACACACACTCACACACACTCACACACACTCACACACTCATACACACACACTCTCTCTCACACACACACTCACACACACACACTCTCTCTCTCTCACACACACTCTCACACACTCACACACACACTCTCTCTCTCACACACTCTCACACACACACTCTCTCACACACACTCACACACACTCTCACACACTCATACACACACACTCTCTCTCTCACACACACACTCACACACACACTCTCTCTCACACACACTCACACACACTCACACACACACACTCTCTCTCACACACACTCACACACACTCACACACACACTCTCTCTCACACACACTCTCACACACACTCACACACACACTCACACACACTCATACACACACACTCTCTCTCACACACACACTCTCTCACACACACTCACACACACTCTCACACACTCATTCACACACACTCTCTCTCATATACACACTCACACACACACCCTCTCTCACACACACATACTCTCTCACACACCCACATTCACACACACACACTCACACACACTCACACACACACTCACATACACTCTCATATACACACATATACTCTCACACACACATACTCACACACACCTACACTCACACACACATACACACTCACACATACTCATACATACACACTCACACATATGTACATATAACATGAACTTTTGTACACATACACATAAAAAGCCAATATCTATGATGAGATTATTGTTTTTAAAAACGCAGTTTCTCATGCAAATAAAATTGAAATTTGTGCCCATAAAGTGCCAGTTTTGACCCAGTAATGTGCAGAAATGTAGGTTAATAAAAACTGCTATTGTAGAGCTGGGATTACACACAGGAAGAGAAAGCCTTCTGGAATGCAGAGCCCTGTCTATATATCATCTGTGTTATTTCTACTGCCCACTCTTCTGCTGCCCTGCTGGTCATTGATTTACATGTATGTGTAGTTGATCATTGATTTACATGTATGTGTAGTTGGTCATTGATTTACATGTATGTGTAGTTGGTTTACATGTATGTGTCGGTTAAAGATATTTCAAGGAATGCCATCTGTCTGGATGCCGTCATCAGCATTTCTTTGTCCTTGGCACACTCATCGCAGATAGGGATTATTCACAAATGAGAATGACTGATTTTTATGCATCGATTATTTATGCTTTTCAAACGTAGACATGCCTTTCCTGAATACGGCCAATTACTGTCATCCCAGAGCTATTAAAGACAGAGTCACTTCAGAGTCTCATCCCAAGAGAAGGGTGAAGAGCTGTTAACCCTTTGTTTCTTCCCGGCAGCTGGCCCGCCACCATAAACTGCTGCAGCAGATGCTTAAGCCCGGATCTGATCCCGAGGAGGGGGACGAAGCCTTGAAGTATTACGCTAACCACACCGCGCAGATTGAGGTACCTGCCTGCCACTCCTGGAAAGGGCCCAGTGCTGAAAGGATGTATTTGCTTTCTATCTGAGGCCATTTTCATGATTTTTCTCAGAACTGTGAAATACTACCAGGTGATTTAAATGGAAAAGCCTGTCCCATACGCTGAGGTTTAAGAGCCATGTGTAGAAGCCGAATCTGCCCATCTTGAATCTTTTCTCTCCCCAGAACTACTCTGAAGCTTTTAAAGTGGAGAGAGTAAGACTTTTCTCCTGTTTAGGTCACAGAAGCAAACTGTAAAGTATTGAGTGGTATTTTAGAGACAAGATGGTTATTAGAGAATCTGTCTCCTAAAACTTGTGGAGGGTTGTGGAGGGTTGCAAGTGTAACTCTTATTTGCCAGATGCAATTGTTGTTTTTGAGGCTTACTGCTGGGTAAGCTCACCCTTTCTTTCTGAACTCTGGCTGGCTGGTTCAATTCAGCTCTTCTGGCTCAAAGTCCTCTCCGAGCTGACTGATTCAATCTGGCTCCTCTCAGCTTCTCACTGATCTGCTCTGCCTGGGCTCAAACTAACTGACAGTTTGTTCTAATCTTCTGGCTCTTTCTTATTTGCTGGTGTCAACTGCATTGAACTGCATGAACTCACGAATGGAATCAACTCCTCTGCACCGCACTCAGCACAGACTCCCGACTGACTCACTCTCACTGTGCTGCTCTTGGATAGATTCTCTTTCCTGTGCTTTTCTCCTGAGATTTGGACATATCCCATCTCTGCATCATTCTGTTAAATCTATTTCTAGACCGTCACTTTGTCTGCCCCTCAATTAGATGTCACTTTTGGACATAGCTGATCACTTCTACAAACTAAATTTATTTAAAGGTGTATGCTAAGGATGTGTCTGTATTTCAGCCAGATCACACAGACCTAGGTTTTCAGATGCGATCCCTTGTCAGAGAAGCTATGTTGCTTGATTTAACTTCCTCTACAGAGGCTTCTTAAGATAGGGATCTGTGACTTACCAGAGTGTTTGAAGCCCAGCATATCGGCACATGCCTTTACCCAAGCACTTAGGACACAGAGGCAGGCAGATCTCTAAGTTCCAGGTCAGTCTGGTTTAGCAAGCTACAGACTAGTCACATAGTGAGACCCTGCTTTGAAAAAAGGGAAACACAAGTATGTGAGAGTATAGAAAAGGTGGGAAGCACTAATTAAAAGTCTGCATTGGTATCATACACTCAAAACAGTTAGCTGTTTACACGTATATTGTCTGACAGCTGCCCTCTCCCTGCCCCAGGTGTGCTGGGGGACCCATGTGGCTGTCACTTCCAGCTGGGGGTGTCATTGTCATGCTTCATGGCAGAACTAATGTGGCAGACGTGCACAGAGTGGTGGATGCTTGTCACTCCTGATTTATGACCACACATTTGTTCACTCTGGTAGACGGTTTTTAGTTTTCAGCAGAACGTGTCACAGGCTCTGTAATGGGTAATTTCTATGTGTTGTTTATTTTTCCCAAATCTTTGAGCATTGTCAAGCTTTATTACTTCAGATCAAGTGTGGACCCTTGCTCACCTGTATGACCACCACAGGCCTGCAGCTCGGTGTCAGATTTCCCTGAGGAGAAACAGTTGCAGTAATGGATATTATCAACAACAGTAGCTTGTAGTAATCAGTCAGTAGCCCTGGGAAGTGGGAAGACGCTTAGGCCAAATCACCATCCAAGGAGACCCCATGATCTGAATCTTACTTTCAGCTCCTCTCATGGGGTCCACTGCTTCTAAAGGGATTATATTCAGTTTTAAGCAATTGGTCGTTGGAAAGATTTTCTGTATCTGTGAAGCATACTAGACCATTGTATTATCCACCATTCCCACTGTTTGCTCCTCTCAGGGTGGTAGTTTAGTGTGTGTGTGTGTGTGTGTGTGTGTGTGTGTGTGTGTGTGTGTGTGTGTGTGTATGTTGTGCATGTGTATGTGTGTATGTTGAGCATGTGTGTATGTATGTTGTGCATGTGTGTGTGTTTGTGTGTGTATGTTGTGCATGTGTGTGTGTTTATGTGTGTGTATGTTGTGCATGTGTGTGTGTATGTTGTGCATGTGTGTGTGTTTGTGTGTGTGTATGTTGTGCATGTGTGTGTGTTTGTGTGTGTGTATGTTGTGCATGTGTGTGTGTATGTTGTGCATGTGTGTGTGTTTGTGTGTGTATGTTGTGCATGTGTGTGTGTATGTTGTGCATGTGTGTGTGTTTGTGTGTGTGTATGTTGTGCATGTGTGTGTGTTTGTGTGTGTGTATGTTGTGCATGTGTGTGTGTATGTTGTGCATGTGTGTGTGTTTGTGTGTGTATGTTGTGCATGTGTGTGTGTGTGTTGTGCATGTGTGTGTGTTTGTGTGTGTGTATGTTGTGCATGTGTGTGTGTTTGTGTGTGTGTATGTTGTGCATGTGTGTGTGTTTGTGTGTGTGTATGTTGTGCATGTGTGTGTGTATGTTGTGCATGTGTGTGTGTTTGTGTGTGTATGTTGTGCATGTGTGTGTATGTGTGTGTGTGTATGTTGTGCGTGTGTGTGTATGTTGTGCATGTGTGTGTGTGTTTGTGTGTGTGTGTTGTGCATGTGTGTGTGTTTGTGTGTGTGTATGTTGTGCATGTGTGTGTGTGTGTTTATGTGTGTGTGTTGTGCATGTGCACACGGAGGCCCAAGGTTGGTACCAAGACTCATCCTCCATTACTCTTTTGCCTTTCTCACTGAGGCAGGAACTCTCAGTGGAACATGCAGTGGTGATATGGCCAGTCTTGCTAAGAAACGTGCTCCGAGGAGTCCCTGGCTTTGCCTTCCAACACTGGGATTACTGGAAGGCTGGCACATCCACCCAGCATTTAGTGGGATTGTGGGGATCTGAACTCTGATCCTCACGTTTATTTTGTATGGCAAGTGCTTTAACCACCAAGCCATCTCCCCAGCCTTTGGCTCTAACATTTAAAGCCACCGTGCTTCCCAATCTGCTCCCTTCTATATCAGAGATCCTGGGATGTATGTGTGTGTGTGTGTGTGTGTGTGTGTATGTGTGTGTGTGTATGTGTGTTTTAACTTTCAGTTCCTCAGGTTCCTCAGCTAATGACTGAATGAGCATCTGTTGAATAACCTGGAGAAATTAACCATATTTGGCTTCCTCTTGGGTAAAGCATTTCCTCCTTCGGTTTCTCTGGTTTCTCATTACCCTTTGTGAAATGTGAAAACCAGAATGAAATGTGTCATTTTATGCAAGGACTGAATATTTTGGCTTATCTAATCACAGCTTTATTTTTTAGTAAGCCCTAAGAGTTAAACAAAACAAAACAAACAAACAAAAAATAACCAACTTGACACTGTTGCATCAAGTAAACCTTTTAAAATCCTTTTCATGTGGTTTCTACCATACCAAATATGTCTCTGTAGTTGATATTTTTATTAGGTTTTTAAAGTGAGCGTATGGTGGGGCTGCAGAGATGGCCAGTAGTTAAGAACACTGGCGGTGGTTACAGACACCTGTATTCAGTTCCTAGCACCCATTTGTTACTCCAGTTCCAGGATTAAAACCGATTTAGAGAAGAGAGAGTTTATGTTGGCCAAGGTTCCGGAAAGAGGATCCAAAGGCAGGGAAGGCAAGGCGTGGGGCAGGAAGCGGCCCCTGTTTTATTCATACACGGGGGGTGGGGAAGAGATCAAGACTATAAGCTCTCAAAGCCCCCTCCAGCATGGCTGCATCTCCTAAAGCTTCCACAACCTCCCCCAAACTGTGCCACCAACTGGAGACCAAACGTTCTAATACATAAGCTCGTGAGGGACATTTCTCTTTCAAAACACCAAACTGTAGGTAAGAGAACATTTCAATGATAGAACAAACAGACAAACACCTCTCTCTGTGTACAGAACTCAAGACACCCAGAAGCCCCTCCCCCCCCCGTCAGGAAGAACTGGGCACAGATTCTTAAGTACTGGGTCCAAGGTGTCCTCGTTGGCTTATCTCTCATAATTGGACACATGCAGTATTATTCACAAGCACATTGTCTTAGCTTCATGTTTGTGGCTGTGGTAAAACACTCTCGCCAAAAGCAGCCTGGGAAGGACAGGATTGGCGCGATCTATGTCTCTGTACATCATAGTATGTCACTGGGACATTAAGGCAGGAATCCGAGCCAGGAGCCGTGGAAGAGCACTGCTGGCTTTGTCCTCACCGGCACCGGGACCACACGCCTAAGGCCGGTACTGCATAGTGGGCATGACCTTCCTACATCAGTTCATCAGATGCCCACAGTTCAACCGAGGCATTCCTCACCAGAGGCTTTACCAAGCTGACAACTAGAACTGGGGAACTTATCCTAAAACTAAAAACTAGACACCCGAAGCATCCACCTGTGCATCTGCTAGTGAGCCCACTGGGTGCTTCTGGAGAGTTCCAGAGCTTCCGGAGAGTTCCGGAAGTCACACGGAGGGCTCTAGTTAAAATCTCCGTGTGAGTGGCCGGTGGCGGGGGTGGGGGCACACTAAAGCCAGGCATTTATGAAAATGGGAAAGAGATTTGTAAGGAAGAAGCAGGCATCTGGAACAGGAGATGATTAACCAGGGATGGGGTAGGAGGAGGGTAGAGGTGGGGCTGGGGCGTAACCAAAACGTATTATATGAATGCGTGAAACTGTCAAAGAACAAATTTTATTAATTAAGAAAAAGGAAGTTAAAACCAGAATCTGAGACTGAGGTGTGCAAATGGCTGAAACAGAACGCCAATCGTTTCCAGATTGTGCGGCATGACCGGACTATGGAGCAGATCGTTTTCCCTGTCCCCAATATCTGCGAATTCCTCACTCGGGAGTCCAAGTACCGAGTGTTCAACACAACGGAGAGGGATGAGCAAGGAAGCAAGGTGAACGACTTCTTCCAGCAGACGGACGATCTCTACAACGAGATGAAATGGCAAAAGAAGATCAGAAGTGAGTGCATGCAGGGGTGGGGCGGGGGAAGGCAGGGTCACGTGGCCCTGGACAGAGGTGGTGCCAGGGTCACGTGGCCCAATTTATCTAAATAAATAATTAAATTTCTTGTCAGTTTAACGTCCCCGAAATCACCTGTAGGCTGAAGAGCAAGCCCCCGTTGTAGCTGGAGCCAAACCGTCTGTAGTTTGGTGGACACAGACATCCCCAGTCAAACAGATGGCCCGCAGCTGCTACCCAGCAGCTTTTAATGTGTTAGGGGCTGCAGGGCTGCAGCTGCGCTGTTGCTCAGCTGGATGACGGCGGTGTCCTCTGCGTCTTTAGACAGGATCTCACAGCTCAGTCTGTCTTCAGATGCATCCTGTACCCTTAGATGGCTCCGAATCTCAAGTGCTGAGTATTTTCCTGGGAGTTGTTCTTTCTTCTTCCCGCAAAACATTTCCAAATACCTGTAACCAGACAGACCCCTGTGATTGATACATACATACATACATACATACATACATACATACATATGTACATACGTCAAAACCATCGCCGTGCAGCTCTCTCTGCTTGTAACACAGCTCTCCAATACGTTTGCAAACATAGAGTGTGCCTGCTAGGGCACCAAGTGCACAGAAGGTCTGCCAAGATATTTATGTGAGCAAAACGCTCATGCACGTAAAATAAGCCTAGATTTTAAAAGTTATTTTAGGTTGTTTTCTTAGATAGTAAACCTTGAGGCAGGATGGAGAAACTTTTGAGGTTAGGTCTTTCTTGTCTTTTGGAGCCTTTCCCAGGCAGGCGGGCATGTGTGACTTGGACTTCACAATTCAGTTTTGGAGATTCTACCAAGAGACACTAGGTGAGCAGAGCTCGTCAAAGGCTCCTTCAGGTATAGATGGTGTCCTGCAGGTTTAGAGTCCTAAGTCACTGTTGTTCTTTTGAGTTTTAACACATGGAACTCAGCAGAAAAACTGGGCATCTCATACACATGGAATATCCAAATTTTCTTATTTGAGATTTTTTGAAAAATATTAATTTTATCCATGTTAGTTGAACAATAAACCCAACTTAATTATAAATTAATTGATAAACAAACTGAAGCTCTAGGACCTGTGTTTTGTGACAAACATTTTATTATTCTTAAATAACAAAACGTATGATGATTCCCAGTGGACACCGGAG